>NC_143575.1:156863379-157195897 GCF_048544385.1 Mastigoproctus giganteus
GCGGGTGGTTGGTTGGTGGAACAGACTTCCATCCCTTGTGGTGGAGGTTGATAGCCTAAATAAGTTTAAGGCTCAGCTGGACAGGTATTTTGAACGAACAGAGGGGTGAAGTGGAAGTGGGTTTTTTTTTTTTTTTGGCTGATGCTGCATAAGCTTGCTTTCTTGCATCAAATGCCTCTACTAATGCTAATGCTAATATGTAAATACAGTAATTTAGTATTTTGTAAATATTTTAACCAGCAAGTTATAAATTACTGGAATAAATTATTAATAAGTTTTCCCCAGACTGCAAGCCTCTACCGCATGGGTGGTAGAGGCTGACAGTCTAGGGAAATTCAAAGGTCAGCTGGATTTACCTAAGGGAGGAGGGGAAATACATAGGTTGTCCATTTCCTTTCTTCTTATTAATTTTTATTATTTTTTTTTAATTATCTTCCTTATTATTATTATTATTATTATTTGTTTTTATTCTTATTTTATTTTATTATTATTTCTTTTTGGCTGGTGCACCAGTAAGCCATAGGCTTCCTTGCACTATATGGCCATTACTAATACTAAGTTTAAAATAAATATAATATTTTATTTTATTATTATTTTTTTAATGAAAACCACAAACATGAGAGGTATCAGAACCTACAGTACTTATTACTGTGGTTGGGTTGGAGGTTGAGAAGATGAAAGAAGATATTTGTTGACATTAGACTTGAACTTCTGTAGACTAATTTTCAGGAAATATGTATGAAGGAAGGTTGTTCCAGAAAACGGCAGTTGAATGAATAAACGAGGAAGATGAAAAGTTGGTTCTGTGAGTTTGAAGTTGGACAGTAAATGGATGCTGGCTGGTGGTGGCACGTGTTCGGATTGTTTTGAAAGAGAGAGAGAGCGGGAATTATAGAAGCCAATTCAGAAGAACAGTGCCCATGGAAGTATCTGTAGAAAAGGCAAGCAGCAGAAACAGTATGTCTATGAGACAGAAAGTGGAGAAACTCTGTTAAAGAAGAGTCATTAATTAACCTAACTGCCCTCTTCTGAATGGAATCTAGAAGCCTGAGAGAGGTTTTGGGGGCACCGTCCCAGATGTGGGAACAATATTCCATGGTAGGGTGGATTTGCGATTTGTACAGAGTGAACAGCTGTTTGGAAGAAAAGTAACGCCGAGAGTGAAAGAGAAAACAAAGTTATTTAGATGCAGAAGGAGCAATATTTGTAATGTGCTTGTGCCAAGAGAGATTAGAAGTCAGGGTAATCCCCAAAAGAGATATATCATTTTGCCTAGAAATCGGAGTTGTTGTTATTTGGTTTTTATAAGCATTAGCAACTAAGGCCATATTGCTCCAGGATATGCGGTGGTCATTCCCTGACCTTTCCGCATCCTCCGTATTTGGTGACGGGCTCGAACCCCGGTCTAATCAAGAAGCGTGTGCTACGCACTGCTGCTGCTCCTTCCCAACTGGCTACGGAGGTGCCTAGAAAAGAAAAAGAAATCAGAGTATCACCAAAGATAAGTATAGGAGCAGAAGAATCCTTTTTGCGAGATATAAGACAAGACTGAGTTTTAGAAGGATTGAAATCAACTAAGTTGTCTTTGCCCCACTGGAGAATTACCTGGAGATCGGCATTTAAGGAATTGGTAGCGGATATTCGAGAATTTGAAGCTGATTGAGCAGGGCAAGGTTTCTCAAAATGGAAAGTGGAATGCAATGTGCTACAATCGGCAAAACTATGGATAGGATTTCCAGTCAATGGAAGAAAGTCATTAATATACAAGAGGAAGCCGACCGGGCTAGCCGAGTGGGTAAAGTACCTGCCCGGCAACCCAAAGGTCGCGGGTTCGATTCCCGCCTCGGGCTTGGATCAAAGTACTGCAAAAAACCTTGGGAGGTGCAATATGGCCACAGAAGCCGATGCGCCAACAACTACCAAATAAAAAAAAAAAAAAAAAAACAAGAGGAAAAGAGTGAGGGGAAGAACTGAACCTTGGGGGACACCAGCATTAGTGGAGAAATTAGAAGACAGAGAACCATCTACCATCACCCTCGGTAAGCGATCCGAGAGAAAACTGGATAATGAATTACAAAAAAACAGTTGGCAAACCATAAGATGGAAGCTTGTATAGAAGATCGTTATGCCAAACAAGATCGAAAGCCTTTGAGATGTCAAGAGCAACTGCTTGTGTTTCACCAAACCTTTCCATTGAATTTGTCCATAAATGGGTAACATAAGCCAAAATATCACCAGTGGGTCGACACTGATGGAATCCATACTGGCGATCGTTGATCAGACGGAACGTTTCTAGGTAGTTTAAGAGTTGGCGGTTAATTGATTTCTCCATTACTTTAGAAGGAGGTGAAGTAATTGCAATGGGACGATAATTGGATGGGAGGGACTTGTCACCCTTTTTAGGAACTGGCTGGATATGAGCAAATTTCCAAGCAGAAGGAAAAACACCTTTGGAATAAGAAAGTGAAAAAAGACGGCAAAGAACAGAGTAAGTTCAAGAGCACAGGTTTTGAGAACAAGTGGACCATCAGTACCTGGAGCTTTCTTAGCAACAAGATTAGTCACTGACATCCTTTAGACGGAAGACCACAGGAGGCATTGAATGGAATGGTGGGAGGTGTTTTACCAAGAACATCAATACATGAGTTGGAAGAAAAATGGAATGCTAGCAGGTCAGCTTTATCCTTGGCTGAAGTGACAACAGAACCATCTGGTTTTGACAGAGGTGGGAGCAGAGATGACCAAAAGTTGCGGCCACTAGCTTTGGCAAGAGACCAGAATGTGTGCTACCATTAGGGCAAGAAGCAAGTTTTCTACTCGTAGCTTGTTCAAAATCTAGTTTGGACTGATTAATAACTGCTTTACAATTGTTGCGAGCTTTGGTGTAGGCAAAAAATGAAACTGAAGAATTGGAAACAAGCCAATTACGATATGCAACGTTCTTCTCTTGAACAGCCTTAGCACATTGTTTCTTCAAAACGTTTTCGTTATTATTTACAAAGCATTTCCTAAATCAATTATCTTTTATAACACCACATATTTCATAATATGAGTACTAATAACCTTGCGTACCATAATTTAATTGCAGGCCTAATTACACTTTGCTTTGTATAAACTGGGTATTTCATGTATGTTTGATTATCCAAATTATTTGATTAACTGAACCAACTTTGGTCCAAATTAGTTCAGACAATCGACATTCTACTGTATTGTTATTTTTCTCATGCATGTTTTACTTGACAAAAGCATAAACAAAATAAAAATAATAAAAAAGAAAGAAATAAAAGACATTATTTCAAAGATGCTTTAATAAATGTATTAAAATAAAATCCTTCATAACAAAAATGTGGCTTTTAGCTTACAGAACAAATTTAATATAAAATGACAAACCTCTCATATTATAAATATAGAACACCAGTGAGATTTCTATTGCTGCATCACTGACGACAGATACTTTACTTCAGGCTTATACTTTGTAACTTTTAGAGCCATCTAGTTTCATCCTTAAGACTGCTCCTATGACTGAGAACATCACTGAGAACAACGACTCACAAGAATATGTTGATGAGAAAATTATTGGTAATGCTGTTGCTAGGTTGTTTAAACAGACAAAAGTTTCAGGAATGGAATTCCAAACTTTTAATAACTCAATTTCTGCAGTTTTCTTTGCTAATCCTGTCACTAGTCATTCTCTTTCAATACTTTCTAAATCAGCTTTAAGATGGATAAATTTTTGCCTCCAAATTGAGCTGCTCCGAAAACTAATCAACTGCATCTCAAAATCATTGAGGTCGATCCACCGAAGCATTTTCCGGTTCAGTCCGGCTAGTTTTACACCGTCTGCAAACTTAACGATTTTTGCAGTTTCTTCCAATTCTCTGAACTTGACAAATCTTGAAGAAAACTGTTCAATAAGTTCACTCAAAATTTTTGGAATGATCTAATTTCCACGTGCCCAAAATATTTGTATGGGAGGGTTTGTATGGGAGCGATTTGTATGGTGGCAAACCTATGACATATGCCCCTTCGGGCACATATGTCATAGGTTTGCCACCACTGGACTAGAGCATTCTGGTATCCCTCCAGATAAAAAAATTCATGGTATTCAAATCTGGTGAGTGTGGAGAATATGCAGCCAGCCTGCCTTAATCTATCCAGTGACTAGGATAATAGATGTTAAGTAACTCACAAGTGGTAATGCTGAACTGTTGTGGGGGGGGTATCATTAACTAAATGTGTGCTATCATCTGTGATGGTACCTCTTCAAGCAAAAAAAGCAGATAGTTTTCCAAAAAAAAAATAAAAAATAAAATTGTAAATATTGCCACAGAGCCTACATAACTCCAGCGAACGCCAAGTTTTTATTTATATTTAGCTGTTTTATTTCCTTAATTGTCATATTAAATTATTTTCTACAAGCAGCATTATAGTCCTAGTCAAGCTCCTTGGTTTATTTTGAATTTAGATAGCAATTTTGAAAGTAACACTTAAGTGTCCATAGATTTTACCGTTCGTAACTTGCCGCCATTGTTATATGATGCGGAATACTGTAACGTACATCCTGAACATAAAGTTTAATGTAATTGTAGAAGGAAGGGAATGAATCACATTAGTCCACTTGACATTGGTGGTTTGACTGATGATGATCCTGCTCAGAGAGCTGACAAACTGAATGAGCATTTTGCATCTAGATTTTACACATGAGGAATTCTGTAAGGAAGGGGGGACAGAAGTTTACTAAACTCTAACAGGAAGCTAAACAATTTTCTAATAACAGAGAGTAAAGTGGAGGAAAAATTGTTGAAGTTAAGCATAAAAAAAAAAGGCACCTAGAGCGGATGGAATCTATCCAGTTGTATTGGAGGCAGCAAGGGACATAAGTAAACCCTTAGCCATATTTATAACAGAATCCTTAGATTCAGGGGAGGTCCCCAAGGACTGGAGATGTGCAACTGTATCCCCAATCTACAAAGGGGGTTCAAAGGGTAATGCAAATAATTATAGACCTGTTAGTTTAACTTCTGTTCTGGGGAAAATAATGGAGTCACTGGTAAAAGAAGTGATGGAGGATCACCTAGACAAGACTGCAGTAATAGTTCAGACACAGCTGGGTTTATTAAGGGGAGTCTTTTCTGACAAATCTGATTATATAATACGATGTGGTCACAAAGGAACTGGATGCAAAAAATAATTTTGATATCGTATACAGTCAGTCCTTGTATAACATGTGTTTACACTACACAAATTCGATCATACACGATTTATAAATAGGGGAACGACATCGTATATAACATGAACCGAATTTGCTTATGCACGATTCGCCTTTGTGTTTACAAGAAACGGCAATCAAACGGGGAATCACCACAACCGAACGCGACATGATAGGAATGAAGAGAAGATTCGGAAAATGTATTTATGTTTTTTATATCAGTGAAGGGGAAACACATTTCACCAAAATAACGTAAAAATCAACACAATTCCAGCTATCGGTATTATCGCAAATGCAATTAGATCGAGTTTACTACCAGTTTATAACAGATTCCACTAACAGAAACGCAACTGGAAATTGTTTTTATTGTTTTATGGTAGTAACTACCAGAAATGTGCTTTAGTAAAATGTGAGCTAGTGAAATGTTAATAGTGCGTCTCTGCCTTTACGGTATTGTTTATTTAGTTGCTACACGCGTGCGCAGCTTTGTTTATGTGTATCAAGCGTGCCTATTCATTTTGTAATTGTGCTTTATTCCCTAAAAATTAGTAAAATACTTAAAAGGTGTGAAAAGGAAGCATCTTGGTGAAGACACTACAGATTCAGAGAGAAAAGAAAAGAAAAGCAATATCGATAGACAGGTGGAATGGGTCAAAAATTCTTACCTGGGAAAATGTGTCGTGGCGTCATACTAGCATTTATGGCCAAAATCACACTGGCCTCTGGTCAATCTGCCTCTGTTGATAGAGAAAAAATATGAAATTGTGAAACACTTTGAGTGAAATGAAAGACCATGTGATATTGCACATGCTACAGGCCTAAATAAGGCAATGCCGAGAATAAAAAAACAACTTTCATAGCAGGAACAACTGTAATCAAAGTGTAATAAAACCCATTAGATCAAGACACAAAGAATTGGAAGAGATGGAACATATGTCATCTGTTTGGATAGAAAATCAAACAAAGAACAAGTTTGCTTACGATAGAAGCAAAAGCATTAGCAATATTTTATTACAGTTTTTTATTACATTTTTTTTATTTATTGTGTTTGGTAATGTTTTGGTTACAAATGTGTGTTTGATCTTGGGTAGTTGGCACCTAACCCTATTTTTCCCATAGGGCCTGTTCTTTATATTGCACGATTTTGCACTGCACGAGGGTGTCTAGGAACACAACTATCATGCTATACAAGGACTGACTGTACTTGGATTTCAGAAAAGCTTTTGATACTGTTGCTCATGGAAGACTGCTATACAAATTGGAGTGGTATGGCGTTAAGGGCAAGTTGCTGCAATGGATAAAGGGATGGTTCAGTGGGAGATGGCAGAGTGGTAATAAATGGACACTGCTGTACATGGACTAATGTTATTAGTGAAGTCCCCCAGGGTTTGGTGCTGGGCCCATTATTGTTTTGTGTATTTATCAATGATATCAATGAAGGTATATCATGGCTAATGTCCCAAGTTTGCAGTGATACAAAGGTTAGCAGGGTTGTTAATGACAGTAAAGACAGTATGCTACTGCAACAGGATCTAGAAATTTTGGGCAGATGGGCTGAGAAGTGGCAGCTGAAGTTTACATTGAAAAATGCAAAGTACTCCAAATGGGTAAAAGTAACCCAAGAGAAACGTACCAACCATGTGGTACTACACTCAGGGAGGTGGAGAATGAAAAAGACCTGGGGTGTAATTGTGCAGTCAGATATGAAGTTCTTTGAGCAGTGTGGGCTGCCAAAGCAAGTCATGGAGTTTTGTCAATGATATATAGGAATTTTGCTGATTGAGACAAGGAAGTGATTATCCCTTTGTGTATGGCAATGGTCAGGCCACACCTTGAGTACTGTATACAGGTCTGGAAGTCTCATTTTAGGAAGGGTGTAGAGTTGCTAGAATGAGCAGAGAAGGGCAACAAGATTGGTGAGAGGAACAAAGGGGTGCGCTTACAAAGAAAGGCTTAAGTTCTGCAAGTTGCAGCATCTGGAGACTAGGCATCTGCGAGGTGATCTGATTGAGGTATATAATGCCTTGAATGCTTTGAGCAGGCTCAATACTGACAGGATACTTCCGCTTGCTCATATTAAGAACCTGAGGAGGCACAGATTCAAATCGAGGAAAGACAGTTGTAGAATAGATGTGCAGAAGTTTGCCTTTAGCCAGCAGATAGTTGATTGCTGGGACAGACTTCTATCTGTTTTTGTGGAAGTTGATAGCTTAAATAAATTTAAGGCCAAACTAGACAAACATTTGAAGTGACCAGATGGGTGAAATGGGAAGGGTTGGTTTTTTTTTTTTTTTTTTTTTGGCTGATGCTGTATAAGCTTGCTTTCTTGCATCATATGCCTCAACTAATGCTAATAGTAAATTATTTGATGAAAATCAGTCACCAATGATACCAGCACAAATACCAATGGTGACTGTTCCTTATGTGAAGATTGAATGATCCTATGAGGATTCTTTTCTGTTCACATGTGCTAATTATGAAGATTTTTGATATCATTAGGGTAAACTGCATTTTCATTTGTAAAGGAAATCAATAAAAAAGCGAGGGTGTGGCTACTGCTTTCATAAACCATTGGTAGGATGCACTGTGTGTGTGTGTGTGTGTGTGTGTGTGTGTGTGTGTGTGTGTGTGTGTGTGTGTGTGTGTGTGTGTGTGTGTGTGTGTGCTGGAAAATTGACTTGTAATAGGACCCACACTCACTGTGGATGCTGTTCATGAAGAATCCTCTGAACGCCTGCCTGTGAAAGAGTTATCTCTGCCACTAATCTTCTTGTGTTCGTTTTAAGTCTCCTCAAATAAATTCAGAACCCATCACCTCCCCCCCCCCCACAACTAGATGTGCAAATGGCCCATTTGCACATCTGGTTGTGGGCAATGATCAACAGCCTGAATCAGAAGTGCAGCATCAGCCTTTCCTCCACGGCCTCTGAATTATGGTTAATATTTGTTGATGACATTTATATAGTTTGGAATCACAGTGATGAAGACCTTGTAATCACAGTGACAAAGACTTTGTAATCGTGGTAATTAAGATCTTGATAGTTTTCACAACCATATTAACAGACATTACCAGTAACATGACTTTCTCTATTGGCAAAGAGTAACAAAACTATTCCGCTCCTTGGCATTAACATCAATATTTCCAATAACCGGATTAGCACATCAATATACAGAAATCCTATGGACTCCTCATCAGTGTTAATTTTTTAATTTACCATTCCTCAAAATGGACAAAGTGATTAACCCTCAGGGCATTTAAGAATCCAGACACCAGCTACACCCAATCAAGAAACTTACAAAATAAAACATGCGCTTCTAAGCAACTGATACCCTGCAATGCTTACTAACAAGTTATTACTTAGTCAATTAACAACTTCTAAAATTGTTCCCACCCATCCCCAAGGTATTGGCTACTCATACCAGCTGCAATTAATATTTTCCTACTATCCAGGTACAGGTGGTAATTAATGTTTGATCAAAAAAACAATGTTAATATTAGATTTACAGGCAATAAGAATCTAAAGCAATTCCTATGCTCCTCTCATCAGCCATTTCCCCACTTATCAGTTTAAGGGACATAGTCTACCTGCTAGATTGTGGTTAAATAAACCACTGTGTTGAGTAGATACTTAGAAAATTACAAAAAAGGAATCAATGAACACGTCAACTATACCAGATACAGGAAACCACAACAGAGCACAATCACTTAACACACTATAATAGAACATTACAAATTCAAAACTACTGATCCTCAAGTGTTCAATATAGTTCAGCACCACAAAAGAAGATGCTTTCTAGAGGCTCAGGCCTCCACTAACAGGACTTTTAAAACAGAGTAAACAAGATATATAGAGTATAAGATAAATAGAGTAAACAAGCAGAGTAACCAAGGCACACTATTTCAGGAACAGACTAACTACAAGAACAACTACCTTGTGAACTCCCAATAGCAACAGACACATCAATAACTAGTTGATAATTTATCCATTATTTTCAGGTACAGGGAAGCAAGACACCTTAACCAAGCCATAGAGTGCAGTGCTTTTTCCCACAACAACAGTCAGTCAGAGACAGCCAACCTACATCCTTCTCGGACACAAAACAGCAGCAACTTGTTTATTTTCAGACTGATAAACAGCACTGATAATAATATTCATCCTTTCTAATACCTTGAGAAAAAGACATATGTGAGAGTCAACTAATTTTAATAAATAATTAAAAAAACATTGCACTCTACATAAATATTAAAAGGCAAAAAAAAATCAAGTTGATTGAAACAAACTGGAAAGAAAACTGTAAAAGAGAATATTCCAATAACCCAATCATTCAGAGTCAAATTTTGATATTTCAAAATCCTTGTGGATATTGTTTAAGTGCAGAGATCATTTTTTGCCTTAAAAATCTATGTGGAGTGCAAGCGTTATTTAATTTCTTAAACAAATTATTCATTTTTTCATTAATTCATTCAGTAATAGCATTCATTCCTATATGATAAACATCACCTTTCATTTCACACTAATTTCACAATGAGTTTATTTTGGGAAATTAAGCCTTTCATATGGATATATATTTTAGGATAGTTCAGAGCTGAAATTTATTCAACCATTATTTAAAAATACTTCACTTCCAAAAAATAATATTCCCTTTTTACCACACCTTTTGAGTACTTCATTTTTCAGACTTCAGACTGCAATTATAGGCCAGACGCAGCTTGGGTTTGTTAGTGAGAAATCTTGTCTGACCAATTTGATTGGATGCTATGATGTGGTCACAATGGGACTGGAAGCAAAAAATAAGTTTGATATCAAATACTTTGATTTCAGGAAAGCTTTTGATACTGTTGCACATGGAAGGCTACTGCACAAATTGGAGTAGTATGGCATTAAGGGCAAGTTGCTACAAGGGATAAAGGGTTTGTTGAGTGGGAGAAGACAGAGAATGGTAATCAATGGATACTGCTCTCTGTGGACTAATGTCATTAGTGGAGTCTCCCAGGGTTCGGTATTGGGCACATTGTTGTTTTGTATATTTAACAATGATATTGATGATGGTATACAAGGGAGTATCAAAAAGTTTGTACCCTTAGCAAGAAATAATAGCCCTAGAAAGGTGAAACTTCACAGGAACTTTAATCCTCTTCTATGTATTCTCCATATATAGTAACACATTTCTCCCTTCCTTGGATCAGTTGTTTAATGCACTGATCATAGAAGTCCGAACTTTTTTGCTTGAAACCACGATTCCACTTCATTGATGACTTTCTGAGAAGAATCAACATGTTTTTCACATGCCTTTAGTCTCTGGATCATACTGGATGTTGACAGCCTACCTTCTCTTGGTTTGTCAAAGACACTTCTACGACCACACTGGACACACGTTTCCACTTTTTTAGTGTCATAGGATGGACAATTCTGTCCATATATAGCTTTCATTTCTTCGTCAATTTCCTGAGCTTTTTTGCCCTGCAAATGAAGGAACTTGATCACTGCTCGATACTCCACTTTGACAACCATAGTGTCCTTCCTCAGATTCCGGACTCCACCTCTGGTGTACAATCACCTGCGGGAATGAAATTTTGCATGTGGGTTATTGAATATGCAGACAACTTATATTAAAATTTGCATCTTCCTACTGATGTTTTATCTAGGTCAGGGTATGAACTATTTTTGTTACCCTCTCGTATAAGGTTTAATGTCCAAGTTTGCAGATGATACAAAGGTTGACAGGGAGGTTAAAGACAGGAATGACAGTATGCTACTGCAATAGGATCTAGGAAAGTTGGGCAAATAGGCTGAGAAGTGGTAACTGAAGTTTAACGTTGACAAATGCAAAGTACAGCATATGGGTAGCAGTAATCCCAGAGAAACGTACCAACTGTGTGGTACATTTCTCTACACTCAGAGTGATAGAGAATAAAAAAGCCTTGAGGATAATTGTGCAGTCAAATACGAAGTTTCTGACAGGCTGCCAGAGCAGGTCATGAGATCTTGTCAATGACATACAAGAATTTTGCTAGTAGGAATAAGGTGGTGTTATCCCTTTGTATAAGGCAATAGTCAGGCCACACATTGAGTACTGCGTACAGGTTTGGAAGCCTCATTTTAGGAAGGATGTAGAGTTGCTAGAATGAGTACAGAGAAGGGCAACAAGATTGGTGAGAGGAATGAAGGGCCCTCTTGCCAAGAAAGGCTTAAGTTCTGCAAATTGGACATCTGCAAATCTCCAGATGATATACAAAATTCCTGTATATCATCTGGAGACTAGGTACGTGCAAAGTGATCTGAATGTGGTGTATAAGGCCTTGAATGGTTTGAGCAGACAATGCTGATGGGATTCTTCTTCTTGTGCAGATTATGAACCTGAGGGTGCATAAATTCAAACTGAGGAAAGGCAGATGTAGAAAGAAGTGTGGAAATATGCCTTTAGTCAGAGGATAGTTGATTGCCGGAACAAACTGCCAAATGTTGTGGAAGTTGATAGCTTAAATAAATTCAAGGAAGAACTGAACAAACTTTTAGAGAGAATGGATGGGGGAAATGGGATATATTTTTTAATTTTTTATTTGTTTTTTGGCCAGCTAATACTGTACATACTTGCATTCTTGCATCATATGCCTCTACTAATGCTAACAACCGAGGTGAAGACAAAAAGAATACATGGATGGATAGCAACTTTTTATAAACTAAGATGGCAAACAACTTTGAAAAGAAGCATATTTGACCAATGTAATTTCACCAAATTCTCATATGTGTGAATGAAATTTGGTGCTGCAGCAACAGCATGATTTGAAAACTGTAGCTACCAAATAAAAATGAAAATAATAATGCTGGTCGGTCATGAAAAATTTGAAAGCTGTAGCTACTAAATAAAAATGAAAACAATAATGCTGGTCGGTCATCCCTATACAACATGACAAGAAGCAATATGAATGAAAAACAGCAGAACCATGTGAAAGATATGATGTACTATGCTGTGAAGAGAATGAATTTGAGTAAGCCATTTTATATGAGAAGATAACAGAAAATAACGAAGAAATTGAATGAGAGAACCTAACTGAATGGAATGGCAGGATTTGTAGACAAAGCATAGAGAAAGAATATGAAAACTAGTAGCAAATGAAGAAAGGAAGGTAGTAGTAGTAGTAGTGGCACATGATGCAAGAAAGCAAGTGTAGGAGCTTATGCAGCATCAGCCAAAAAAAAAAAAAAAAAAAAAATCACACCATTCCCTCCAAATGCCTGTCCAGTTCCTCCTTAAATTTATTTAACCTATCAACTTCCACAACGACAGATGGAAGTTTGTTCCAGCAATTAACCACCCGCTGGCTAAAGGCAAATTTCCGCACATCTATTCTACATCTGTCCTTTCTTAATTTGAACTTATGTCCCCGTAGGTTGGTAATCTGAACAAGTGGAAGGATCCCATCAGAATTCAGCGTGCTCAACCCATTCAAGGCCTTATAGACCTCAATCAGATCACCGCACAGGTGCCTAGTCTCCAGCCACTGCAATTTGCAGAACTTAAGCCTCTCTTGGTAAGAGAATCCCTTCATTCCCCTCACCAATCGTGTTGCTCTTCTCTGTACACGCTCAAGCAAATCGACATCCTTCCTAAAATGAGGCCTCCAGACCTGTACGCAGTACTCAAGGCGTGGCCTGACCATTGCCTTATACAGAGGGACAATCACCTCCTTTTCCCTGCTAGCAAAATTCCTATATATCATTGACAAAAGCCCATGACCCGCCCTAGCAGCCTGTCTGCACTGCTCAGAAAACTTCATATCTGACTGCACAATTACTCCCAGGTCTTTTTCATTTTCTACCACCTTAAGTGTAGTACCACACAGTTGGTACGTTTCTCTGGGGTTACTTCTACCCATATGTAGTACTTTGCATTTGTCAAGGTTGAACTTCAGTTGCCACTTCTTAGCCCATCTGCCCAAATTATCTAGATCCTGTTGCAGTAGCACACTGCCATTACTGTCATTAACAACCCTGCCAACTTTGTATCATCTGCAAACTTCGACATTAAGCCTGATATACCTTCATCAATATCATTGATAAATATACAAAACAACAGTGGACCTAACACCGAACCCTGTGGGACTCCACTAATAACATTAGTCCACGAAGAGCAGCACCCATTGATTACCACCCTCTGTCTTCTCCCACTTAACCATCCTTTTATCCATTGTAGCAACTTACCCTTAATACCATTCTGCTCCAATTTGTACAGTAGTCTTCCATGCGCAACAGTGTCAAAAGCTTTCCTGAAATCCAAGTAAAAGTAAAAAAAAAAGTAAAGTGCAGCCATTATCAACCCACTGCAGGGTGGAAGCCTCCTCAACAATTCATGCTGAGGGAAATGGACCATAATCTGCCACGCTGGTCCAGTGCGGGTTGGCAGATCGACCGTATTCAGCAGTCAGGGGCTTGAACCCCGGTCTACTCAAAGAGCGTGTGCTACTGCACTCCCGCTCCTGCCCACTCGGCTACGGAGGCCTACTACTTGGAAATCTTGGAATATACTTGGAAATCCAAGTATATGATATCAAAATTATTTTTTGCATCCAGTTCCTTTGTGACCACATCATAATAACCAATCAAATTTGTCAGACAAGACTTTCCCTTAACAAACCCATGCTGTGTTTGAATTATTGCTGCAGTCTTGTCTAGCTGATCCTGCAATGCATCTTTAACCAGCGACTCCATTATTTTACCCGGAACAGAAGTTAAACTAACTGGTCTGTAATTACTCGTGTCACCCTTCGATCCACCTTTGTGAATTGGGGACACATTTGCACATCTCCAGTCCGTGGGAACCTCCCCTGAGTCCAAGGATGCTCTCATAATTATGGCTAAGGGTTTGCTTAGTTGCTTCGCCGCCTCCTTTAAAATAACTGGATAGATCCCATCCACCCCAGGTGCCTTTCTTATGTTTAACTTCAACAATTTCTCCTCCACTATGCTCTCAGTTATTACAAAATCATTAAGCACACTGCTACAATTTGATAACCTTCTTCCATTTTCAAATTGTAATAATTCCTCACATGTGAATGTAGATGCAAAATACTCATTCAGTTTGTTTGCTATCTGAGCAGGATCATCAACAGTCGAACCATCGATGTCAAGTGGACCAATCATATTCATCCCCTTCCTTTTAGAGTTTATATAAGTAAAGAAATCCTTGCTGTTTTTCTTAGCATCTTTTGCCAAAGATTTCTCGTAATCCGCCTTCGCCTGCCGAACCTCCTTTGTGACCTGATTACAGACTAGCTTATATCTGCCACAGGCTTCTGCGTCACCTGATAATTTATATGCATCCCATGCATTTTTCTTCTCTGTCACGAGTCTCATTAGTTCATTTGATAACCATTTAGGCCTAAACCTTGAACGATATTTCTTAATCGGTATATAAAGTCTAGTAGCTTCCACGATTAATTCTTTGAATGCTTCCCACTTAGAATTTACTGTTTGTAACATCGTCAGTTGATCCCACTGTACAGAATTTAAAAACTGTCTGAGACCACTGTACTCCCCTTTACGGAAGCAAAAACCCTTTCCTTTACCCCTTACGGTAGTTACCTCTTTGAGTAAATCCCACTTCAGCACACTGTGATCACTGCCACCTAGTGGTTCCTTTATCTGCAAATTCTTAATACATTTGCTTCTCTGGACAGGTTTGTCCAGAGAAGCAAATGTGGCTTGTACAGAAGCAGTGGCGCCTCCGTAACCAGGTGAGAAGGAGCAGCAGTGCATAGCACACACTTCTTGATTAGACTGAGGTTCGACCCCATCGTCACCAAATACGGAGGATGTGCAAAAGTCAGGGAATGACCACCGCATATCCTGGAGCAATATGGCCTTAGTTGCTAATGCTCCAAATAACAAAAAAACAAACAGAAGCAGTAATAACTCAGTAATATGGCAGAACTGAAGCAAGTCTTATTAAAAAATTACAGAATTTAAATATACTATTCGCTAAATCAGTAAGTTTTATGCTAGATCTGTCTGGGTATTCAGCAATGTTACAACTACAAATATAAACAATATTTTACTTTATTATTTATCTTGATTCATTTTCCCAATATATTCAAAGGAGTTTCCTTAAGCTCCCATAATAATGAGCAGAATATTACAAAGGAATTAGCATCAAGTCTACTTCAACTACCTGTCTTAACTTATGTTGACTGCCATAAGAAACGAAGTTCAGATGTTCTTTGGAATTCATATGATTACAGATAAAGGTCATTATGAAAACACCGCATTATATAAGCCAGCTAACTCAGCTAAATAACAGCAGAAGAATTATTTCATGTTTACAACCAATGGTTAGGAATTTCAGTTTAATAAATAGTTAAATTTCATCTAACAAATCACTGGATAATCAATATATTAATTACATGATTTTTAGAAATTGGCTTAACTTACTGGACTTGCAGGTTCTACTTTAATATTAACATCACCGGATTCACTCACTGGGCTACTATCACAAGTACCAATATGTTGCTTCTCTCTTGGTGAGCTTGGAGGACTGTCTTCTGTCTGAGGTGCAGAAGAGCTAGGACTAGGAGAATCAGAGCTTCCATCTATAATGCAAACATATATCTACAATAAACACAAGCAATGGATATACAGGTTGGTGATAAAATAAGTTTCCCTATTCAGGAGACCCTAGTGTCAAAATGGTTAGAGTTAGCATTGCGAAAATCGGTGGTATGTCCTTTAGGGTATGGGAAGGCGATTTGTAGAAGAAAAGAATTAGTTCAAATTTCCACCACCAGGGGAAAAACGGCACTGCACTATGTAAAAGTTGTCATTTGATTCAAGACACGCTGCTTACCCAAATGACATCCTGTTAGATAAAAGCAGAAAGGCCAACACCACCTTCAATAACCATTATGGCTCTTACAAAAAAGGAATGTGACTTTTAATAAAACTGTTCTACCAGAATATCAGCAACGCTAATGCAGCACTAGCATTAGTAGAGGCATATGATGCAAGAAAGCAAGCTTATGAAACATCAGAGAAAAAAAAAAAAAAAAAACACTTCCACTTCACCCCTCCGTTTGTTCGAAATACCTGTCCAGCTGAGCCTTAAATTTATTTAGGCTATCAACTTCCACAACAAGGGATGGAAGTCTGTTCCACCAACCAACTACCCGCTGGCTAAAGGCAAATTTCTGCACATCTATCCTACATGTCTTTCCTCAATTTGAATTTATGCCCTCTCAGGTGATTATTCTGAGCAAGAGGCAGTATCCAGTCAGGATTGAGCATGCTCAAACCATTCAAGGCTTTGTACACCTCTATCAGGTCACCTCACCGGTGCCTAGTCTCCAGGCACTGTAATTTGCAAAACTTAGGCCTTTCTTCGTAAGAGCAACCCTTCGTTCCGTTCACTAACCTTGTTGCCCTTCTCTGTACTCATTCCAGCAGCTCTAGATCCTTCTTGAAAGGGAATAATCACCTCCCTATCCCTGCTAGAAAAAATCCTGTATATCATTGATAAGACACCACGAGCTACTCTTGCAGCCCGTCTGCACTGCTCAGAGAACTTCATATCCGCCTGCACAATTACCCACAGGTCCTTTTCATTCTCTACTACTGTCAGTGTAGTACCATAGAGCTGATACATTGCTCTGGGGTTGCTGTTTCCCATATGTAGTACTTTACATTTGCCACCTCTCAGCCCATCTGCTCAACCTTTCCAGATCCTGTTGCAGCAGCATAGCGTCAGTAGTGTCCTTAACAACCCTGCCAACCTTTGTATCGTCTGCAAACTTGACATTAAGCTTGATATACCATCATCAATATTATTTATAAATACAGAAAACAACAATGGACCCAACATTGAACCATGAGGGACTCCACTAATAACATTAGTCCACGATGAGCAGTGTCCATTAATTACCACTCTCTGTCTTCTGCCACTCAACCATCCTTTTATCCATAGCAACAGTTTACCACCAATGCCACACTGCTCCAATTTGTGCAGCAGTCTTCCATGTGCAACAGTATCAAAAGCCTTTCTAAGATCCAAGTATATAATATCAAAGTTATTCCCTGCATCCAATTCTTTTGTGACTACATCACAGTATCCAATCAAATTGGCTGGCAAGACCTTCCCTTAACAAAACCATGCTGTGTCTGAGCTATAATTGAATTCTTGTCAAGATGATCATGCAGTGCTTCTTTAACCAGTGCCTCCATTAATTTTCCTGGAACAGAAGTTAAACTCACAGGTCTATAATTACTTGTGTCAGCCTTTGATCCTCCTTTGTGAATTGGGGTTACATTTTCACATCTCCAGTCTGTGGGTACCTCCCCTGAGTCCAAGTAAACTCTCATAATTATGGCTAATGGATTGGTTTCTTCCCTTGCCACCTCCTTTAATATAACTGGATAGATCCCATCCACCCCAGGTGCCTTTCTTGTATTTATCTTCAACAATTTCTCCTCCATTTTACTCTCAATTATTACAAGATCATCTAGCTCACTGCCAGTGTTTACTTCATCTATGGCATTCCTCTTCCTGAATAACTCCTCATGTGAATGTAGATGCAAAATATTGATTTAGTTTGTTAGCTACCTGAGCAGGATCATGAACAGTTGAACCATCGATATCAAGTGGACCAACCTGATTCATCCCCTTCCTTCTAGAGTTTACATAAGTAAAGAACTCCTTGCTGTGTTTTTCTTTGCATCCCTTGCCAAAGATTTCTCGTAATCTGCCTTCTCCTGCCTAACCTCCTTTGTAACTTGGTTACAGATCAACTTATATCTATCATAGGCTTCTGTGTCACGTGTTAATTTATATTTATCCCATGCATTTTTCTTCTCTGCCATATGTCTCATTAGTTCATCTGACATCCAATTTGGCCTAAACCTTGAACAATATTTCTTAGTTGGTATGTAAAGCCTAGTAGTTTCCAAGATAAAGTCCTTGAATGCTTCCCATTTTGCGTTTGCTGTTGGTAACATCATCATTTGGTCCCACTGTATAGAATTTAAATACTGTCTCAGACCATCGTAGTCGCCTTTACGAAAGCAATAACCCTTCCCTTTACTCCTGATGGTAGTTACCTCCTTGAGTAAACCCCACTTCAGCACACTGTGATCACTGCCACCTAGTGGTTCCTGTATCTGCAGATTCTTAATGCATGAAGAATCACTACTGATAATCAAATCAAGAGTATTGCTCCCTCTACTTGCCTCCCGAACATGCTGACTTAGAAAACAATCCTCCAATAAATTCACAAAAGCCTTGCTAGTGTGCAAGTGACCAACCCACAAATTCCAGCCAATATCCAGGAAATTAAAATCCCCCATTATAAAACTCTCTGATTTACTGGCCCACTCTATTTCCCTGTACAGTTTCTTATTATACTCATCAGAGTCATTAGGCCTATAGCACACTCCTACTCTCAATTTTGATCTCCCAATGCTTATGTCACACCAAACTGACTCGACACTGCACTGTCCAGCAATGTCAACTGGCTTCACTTTCTTGGATTTTATGTGTTTCTTAACTAATAGCATAACCCTTCCTCCCTTCCTACCCTGTCTATCCTTTCTGTAGGCATTGTACTCCCCAGATTCCAGTTCTGCATTACTTATATCTGTGTGACACCACGTCTCTGATATCTCAACAATATCCGCCTTTGATGCTTTGAGCAATACCTCAAATTCATCAAATTTATTTACCAAACTCCTAGCATTGGTGTACACGCAAGTATACATGCACCTGTTCTTTTTTCTTAGCTACCCTAACACAACCCATGTGTTTACTTGTACCCCAATGACTCCCAGCAGTCTCTGAAATATCCTGCATCTTTTTCCAGGTTGCTGCTCATTCCAATAGAAGCTGTGCAAGAATCACTTTCACCTCTGCCAGTGGCTACTGTTAATCTATTAATTCTTGTATCCCTCCAAGCTAGCAGTTTTCCGACCCACCTAACACAGCCTCAATAGCATCAGCAAACATTCTTGCACCCTTTCTATTTAAGTGTATCCCATCCCTGTAGAAGCAGTCTCTCCTGTTAACAGACCAGGCTGAAAAAAATTCTACACCTTGAGCCTTGCACAATCTTTCCGGGGCCGAATTGATCAACAGGGCTGTCATCACATACTCCTTCCTATCGTGTCTGGGCAGAATTGCAGACACTTTCAATTTCAACCCTAATTCATGGCTTTTTTTCAACAGTGACGTGTACTTGTTAAGTAATTCCGCCGGTCTCCTACTCTTAATATCATTAGTGCCAACGTGACTTAGTGACTTAGATTACGTAACATAAATAATTATATCACCTTTTGTGCCTTTAAAAGATGATATCCGCTCTACAACGTCATCAACCTTTGCCCCTGGTAGACATACCCCGTTTCCCTGACAATAGAGTCACCAACAACTACTAGTTCCTTTGGGACCAGCGCATTCTGCCTTGGGGATTGCCACTGTGTTGCGTGATACCCAAATGCAAGCTCTAGCGTTGGTGTGGGCAGCTGAGAACTTGATGGGCTCCTCACTTTTAATCCTTCGAGGGCAACCACCCTGTCCTTCAAGCTCTCATATAGGTCCATAACAACGCTGAGTTGTCGCCTGATTTCCTTACAGTTCTTGCATCGCGCACACACAAAGACATCCCCCCCATGGCAGTATCATGTCCCGTACCCGACTGCTCCACAATCATTAAGAAGTAGTGCATTTTAAAAGGCTGTGATTCAGAGGGCAACTGCCCCCCTCGGTTCTCCCCTGAGCCACAGCACTCCCATTAGTTTGAGCCATTTGCTTTGCTGCTCTGGTCTGAGTCATGATTTCAATTTAATTTCAATAAAATTTCAATTTCAGTACAAAATTAAAACCCTAAACTTGTTTCCCAACACAGTTGTAACGCTATATTTATGTTTCAGTATCGAGTGTTATCTACGAAATCTCTTTATATAACTTCCGTATCAAGTTAAGTATTAATTATTTATTTTTGCTAATTATTTATGTTACGTAATCTAAGTCATTATGTGTATATAGTTAAAAGTACAATTTAATTGACAATGAAGTTCGACAAGATTAATAAATTTACTGATTAACTGACAATATTATATTATGTACTATCCTATACTAAGCTTATGCTATCTAGTTCGAGATATTTTGTATCGCGTAACATTGGTGGCAATTTATGAACGGTAAATCTACGGACACTTAAGTATCGATTAACTTCCAAATCTCGCTATCTCAGTTCAGAATAAACTAAGGATCGTGACTAGCTACTTATAGAAAATAATTTGATATAACAATTGGTTAATAAATCGGCTAAATATGGTTAAAAAAAAACCTCTCGTTCAACGGAGCTGCAACTTGTAACACATGGATTTGATACCCTTACTGATAATAAGTAATACCTACAAAATCTATAAGTTACTTTAAACTAAGTATCGTAACTAGGAATATAAAGCTACTCTAGAAAATAAGTTAATACGCCAATTTAAGCTAATAAAACAGAAAATAAATCAGAAAAAACTTCTCTGTTCCAGGAGCGGCAATAAGTTACGTCCGCACAGGCTACTCTTGTTCCCAATGTGAATATTGGAAACTTAAAGGTTTGTATAAAGGACCTTTGATGTGTCAGTGGGGCTTTGAAAACTAATAAAGAAATCTGAAGCGACTGGGCAGTTAGGTGTAATTCCAGGCAGGGGACAACCATGTATCAGAATGGAGGTAGTGGATGAAGTGGTGGTTGCAATGGCCTCCAGGTCAGAATGCGAAACACTACCAGTCAGTGATGCCAGAGGTGTGTCAAGAAACTTGAACCTTCCTTGGTCTACTTTACATAAAGTGCTTCGAATAATTTTACACTGGTTCCCATACAAGATTCACATAGTGCAAGAACTAAAGACTTGTGATTAGCAACAACGAATAGACTTTGCTCTACGATTTCTAGCTCATATGGAACTTGATGATAGATGGGCTCAAATGACCTTATGGTCTGATGAGGCACATTTCACTCTTCATGGGACTGTAAATGGACAAAACTGCCGAATGTGGGGAACTTCTCGTTCATCTGCTGTGCATGAAAGACCACTATAGAGTCCATACGTTACAGTATGGACTCTGTATATAGATTCACAGCAGAGTTTATAATCAGACCATTTTTCTTTGAAGAGTCTATACCTCGTGACCCCCCTAAGGTGCACAGTAACTAGTGCACGGTACTGCGCTCTTGTAAGAGATCACATTATTCCCTCTCTTCAAGAAAGGCAATGCTTGCGGACCGTAGTGTTCATGCAAGATGGTGCCCCTCCCCACATTGGTCAACAAGCGAAGGAACTGCTCTGTTCAACGTTCAGAAATTATAGCATAATTTCTAGCCTTTCAGCAGTTCTGGCCAGCCAGAAGAGTGAAGACTAAGCACACATTCTATATGAATGTACAATTTATGATATCCCCAGAACATTGCCAATAGCACAGATTGGCCCCCTTCCAAGGGGAGAAGAACATCTATTCATTACAGAAGAGGAAAATTATAAAGCCTTTACAAACAACCTTCACACAAAAAGTATTCGAAATATGCAGAACTATCCAAAGAATGGCAATTCAGCCCCCCCAGCAATTAAACAATAATCAGTAGTTAAAATTGCCCACGTCTCTTACCATGCCCAGATGATGACCTAATAACTGGATTGACCTAAGTACCCCCAAGAACTACCCTACCATGTGTAGGAACCTTGGGCCCCACACCAAATAAGTAACCATGTGGGGGAGGGAGATGTATAGGCAGTCAGGGAAGCACATTAGCTGAAAAATATCAGTAAGCTGGTAGCAAGGGGATGCAATGTAGAATGAATAGGCATAGAAATTATTGTAAAAGGGAATAAATGTTAGTTTTGGTGAAAGAAAGAGTGACCCAGCACAAGGGAAAGAGAGTGAATGAGTGGAAGACCAAATGTAATTAGCTGAAAGAATACAAAGTTAATAATAACTTATACTACTTTATATATACATTCACATTTACTAACAACACAAACACAATCACTGCATTCTTCCCTGGCCTGCAAAAAACTTTCGGCTAGGACTGCACCATAACTGAAGAATAACAGTAAATTGAGGTGTTCAGAGAGTACAGTGCAGAAAGCAAGAGTCGAATATATGAAATGAAAGCCAGCAGAATGAATGAGAGTGTAAGTGTGTGAGAAAAAGAACAAATCATAAATGTTAAGGATGCACTAACCCTAGTTTTAACATTTTTTATTCTTTCTTATTTAACTTAATTATTATGCATTAGCATTTGAAATTATTATACATAATTGCATCCCCCCCTCCCTGGCGTGTAAGAAAGATGAATGAGTGAGTGAAAATAAAAAAATTTTTTTTTAAATTTTTTTTTTTAATTTTCGTATCATATTTTGTACCATTTTTTTTTATTTTTTTAACTACTTCATTATGTTAATTTATATTAATATATGTAAATAAAATGGTAGTAGTGAGTTTGATGTGCTTATGCTGCGCCTGTACCGCCATCTATAGTATTTTATTTATTTGTCTATATAAGTTGATTAAGCTTACATTGCCAGTGGTATGGCTCTGTGCTGGAGTGCTAGTCTGTCTGTTCTATATTTTTATTTTTTGCTGCATAAGGACCACCGCTTTTCAAATCCTCTGCGTTGGCAGTTCGATTGGGGGACCAGGTGGCGTTTGATACTTCAATCAGTTCGCCGTTGCGACAATTTGTCCAGCGATTGAAATGCAGCGATTCCCTGACCATTATTGGCCTTGTGGTCCTCCGTTGATTATGGGGCATAACGGTCAGTCTATTTTTGTTATTTAGGCTTTATTTTATTTTACTGTAGTTAGTTTAGTCTCTATTTGTGATATTTCATGTAATTCGGAACTTGCACTTTAAGAGGGGGATGCCGCTAAATTCTTATGTAATTGGTTCTAAATTTATTTGGAGATTTTCTGCTACAATTTTTAGTCTTACCTTTTCTTCTCCCTCCCTGTTCATTAATTATTATGTTTAACTTATTATTTTTATCTCAACAGTTTTTCCATACTACTGGCATTAATTTTGATTTATATTTAATATCAGTTATATATATATAAAACCTAACAGGGAAACAAAAATTATTATAAACTATAAGAAAAAAGTATAAAAATAGAATGCAAGTAGAGTGAGAATGCAGATTATGAATGAAGTAAATGTGTGTCCCCTCCTTCCCCGTTGCCTGGTTGGTTCCCCCACTGCCAGCTAACATATCCCACTCACAGAGTGGGATGGGCAGTCTGACTTTCCTACTGGATTCAACAAGACATCGACCTGACGACCATCACCGACGAAGATACTGCAGCTTTGCTGCCAACATGCCATTTGTCGATCTGAACCGGGTATTCTAACCCGGTTCCCTTTAAAACCCCACCCGCCAGGCAGGGGAGATAGGAGACAAGTATCTGTCTCCTTCCCTCTCTGCCTCCCCCATACTTTGCCTGGTGGGGCTTGTCCCCACTGACCTCTTTGGGGATGTCTACACTATCATCCCATCCTACCTGTTTCTCTCCCCCCCCGGTCTCCAGTTTCTCCACTCCAACTAAACTGACTAAGTACCACCCCCAATAATGCTGCCAAATTCTAATCAACATCTAAAAATTCAACCGCTTTCTCGTAAACCTCTGGAAACTTTCCAAATTCTAGTGTTCACCCCCCCCCCCCTTTATATAGGTCTTGCCACTGAAATCCTCGGAAAATAGGTGGCGGAACTTGCCAGAGTATTTAAATAATCTACTGGATGCCTGACCTGCCTCCTCGTTGCAAAGTGTGGGCAATGATGGGTTTTCAAATCTCTGACCATTTAGCCCATGGCTAAATGGTCAGAGAAACAACAGAACATAACACTACACAACAAATCACTCTCCACACACTTTTTAAATCTTTGGCCTCCACAGAGTTTTGTGTCATCTACAAACAATACAACACAGAGATGAGGGGAACCCCCGGTGCTGTCAGACAATTAACACACTTTACATTTAGTTCTGGCCAGCCCAATCATCAGATCTCAATCCCTGTGATTTTTGGCTATGGGGATTTCTGACAGACAGAGTTTACCACAGATGCTTGTAGATTTGAAAGAAAGCATTAAACAGCATGTAGCCAACATCCCCAATGAGATGCTATGCGAAACTGTGTCGCATGCAGTCCTCCGTTTTTAGAATGTCGTCTCAAGTGAAGGAAAGCACATAGAACAATATCTGTAAATTTCTAAGTTCTCATTAAAATCTAATCCTGAGTTAAGTATTCCATCTCATGTTTACAGTGCCAATTTCTCCCCTGGTGGCAGAAATTTGAACTAATTTTTCTTCTTCTACAAATTGCTTCCACATACCCTAAATGACATACCCACCAATTTTCACAGTACTATCTCTAACTGTTCTGACAGTAGGGTTTCCAGAACAGAGAAACTTATTTTATAACCACTCAGTATATGACTAATTAACAAATTACAAAAATAAAACTTATTTATCCTCCATTTCATTGTCCCCCCCACTTAAAATCAAATGCTCCATACATACAAAAAATTAATTTTAAACTTGACAATTTATTAACAAAATTACTACAATGCATGCAACTTATTGTGCTAATGTTATCATTCGCATAATATCACTTTTACAAAGTCTTGATCAGAATAATACATAGGGAAAAAAAACATAGTTGTAAGTCTAATGCTATCGCTCTTTTGCCTTATTGCAGTTTATGCTTTTGCAGTGAAAGTGATTTAAGAAATATATCCTGGTTTTTTCTTGAACTCAAGACACTTTGTAAAAGTATTGGCCATATAGTGCAACTAAGCCATAGGCTTTTACTGCACTGGCAAAAAAAAAAAAAAAAAAAAAAAAAAAACCAAGTAGATAAGAAAACACAAATTGTATAGTTTCTTCCTCCCACAGGTAACTAACTTGAGCTTTGAATTTATTCAAACTGTCAACCTCATCTAAGTGCAAGGACAACTTGTTCCAGGTATCAGCAACTTGGTGGCTAAAAAAAACCTTCCTACAACCTAATCTAAACCTAAAACCCTGTAAATTTTAATTCATGAATTCTGGTTCTGCAATTCTTCAGAACAGTAAGAATTCTACCTTCATTCATTTTACTAATCCCTTTCAAAGCCTTATAAACCTCAATCAGGTCACCTCCAAAGTGCCTGGTTGCCAAGCCCTGTAGCCCAACATAGGAGTCTTTCCTCATACGATCTTCCTTCTGGCAATCTCACCACTCGAGTTGCCTATCTTTGGACCCTTTCAAGAAGCTCAATGTCATTTTGTCAGATGAGGTCTCCATACACAGTATTCCACATTTGGAATAGTGTATATGGAGACTACATTTGGAATACATAGTATTCCAAATGTGGTCTTACAATTGCCTTATACAGTAGAATTATGATCTCCCTATCTCTACGCATTCGACAAATCATCGATAGGACACCATGCGGGTTTCCTGGCTGCCTGTTTCCACTGTTCAGAAAACTTTACATCTACCCATATTGTAACCAGGAGCCTTAGTTGCCTTAATGCTCAAAAGTTTTTCTAATAAACAATCATTTCTAATTATGACATCATTAATTTCACAATGGCTCAGCATCTCTCAAACAACCTCTTCTCAGCATGAAGGGCCTTTCGTCAGTAAAGACCAATGCAGAGTACCTGTTCAATTCATCCGCAACATCAGCTGGGTTGTCTAAGACTTGTCCACACCCAGTGCACAAGGGTCCAATATGATTCACTTTTTCTTCCTTATGTTCACATACATGAAATATTCCTTGTCCTCATTCTTTGTTCTCTTAGCCAATGCTTTCTCATACACAGCCTTGGCCTCTGTGTATTTTGGTACTATTACAGATCAACTTGTATCTGTTGTAGGCTTCAGTACTTTTCACCATTCTGTAACTGTCCCATGCTATCTTTTTCTGCTCTATTTGACCAGCCATCTCTGCAGCTTTCAGCTTCCTCCTCGTGCGATATTTTCTTAAAGGTATGTATATGTTCATGGCTTCTGTGATTTTGCTTTAAAAGTATTCCATAATTCAAATGTATTCATCATCCCTTGGCAATCTGCCCAATTGACAGACATCACACGTAGCAGCTTAAACTGTCAAAGTCCCCTCTTCTAAAGTTAAAACCCATGCCTTTATCTTTAACTACTGCAACATCTTTTTTCATCTTTCAGTTGACGATTGCATGACCACTTCCTGACAATGGGTACTGTAATTTAAGCCCTGTGATGTCATCTGAATCATTAGTAATGATGAGGTCAAGAATATTCTCACCACCAGTACTTTCTCTAATATGCTGGTATAATTAATAATCATCTAGTTTATTTAAAAAAGTTTTTTCCCATCGTGTTCCCCCCCTTATTCCACTCAATGTGGGGCAGATTAAAGTCACCCATAATATGACATTCACACTTGCTTGCCCATTCCATTCGCATGTCAAAGATTAAAGTCATATTCTTCAAAATCTTTTGATCTGCGGATCATTCCCACTCTCATTGTCCCTTTGCTTCCAACTAACTCACACCATACAGATTCTATGCTGACAGGTGTGTGTGTGTGTGTGTGTGTGTGTGTGTGTGTGTGTGTGTGTGTGTGTGTGTGTGTGTGTGTGTATATATATATGTAATAACTCAGAGCAGGAGCCTCCACAGCCAGGTGGGAAGGAGTAGCAGTGTGTTGCACATGCTTCTTGATTAGACCGGGGTTCAAGCCCGTCACCACCAAATACAGAAAGGTCAGGGAATGACCACCGCATATCCCAGGAGCAATATGGCCTTAGTTGCTAATGCTCCTAAAAACCAAATAACAATAAGAACAATATTCATTAATGAAATTAATGGGGAAAAAAACTGTGCCTTGTACGTACGAAAGATGTTTTATGTGAAAACATCCTTGGATTAGAAAAGGTTAGTGAAATCCAAGCCAATAGCCTAATTACCCATTTGATTGTAGCCATTTGTTGAATAGTATGATTTCAACAACACAAGTATTTGCCATTTGACTGCAACAATACAAATATCTGTGAACAATTTCTATTTTTTTTCATCTCGCATTTTAGGGTCATTTAGGAAGTGACGTCATCTGTGTGACGTCATTTGCGTGACCAAACAGTTTTACTTCAGTCCAAAAAAATCAGTAAGTGCCACAAAGATGTTTTCACATAATAAAAAAAAAAAAAAAAAACACCACAATTTTTTTTTAAATTCCAATTTTAATGCAGTTTTACTATTTTTTTTTGCAAAAAAGAAAAGATGGAGAAACGCTATGGTACCAAATGTAGCATGACAATGAGATAGAGAAGGGGTCAAATCGAGTCAAAAAGAAAAATTCTCTGTTACAGATATGGAGAGTTAGCAAGCAACTATGTAGTTACCTGTACCCCACATAACCAAGATGGTAACTTCACCGTGAGAGATCCAACACTGTTCTGCCTTTGAGTATCAGGCTTACATACTAGTTTGTAGTGTCTTTAAGGATAAATTCAGTGTCACCATTTATCCTTAAGTATGTATTGAACAAACAAAGGCAAACTAGCTTGTATCTGTAGAATAGACTTGGGCCATCAACATTCCATAAGAATCCATAGCAATTCCAATGAATGAATTTCATCATTATTTTGGCTTGATGGATCTGTCAGTTGACAAGTGCTGAAGACTTATTTTACTGCATTCTTGGGTTTATCTTTTTTTTAAGGGAGGGATAAGGATGCTGTCCATTTCTTCCTCTGCAGAAGAAATCTGCAAAAGACTGAATAATCAGTAACTTGACAAATTTATATCCATTTTTTGTTTAAGTTATTGAAGTATTGAAGCCAAGTTACTTTATTTCTGTGGCTTCTTTGTCACCCAGTTTTGGTAGTATTAACTAGTACCGTAGTGGCACTTAACTGGGTTTTTTTAATGGTGGCATTAATGCAGATATTCAACTCTGTTCTGTCCTTCTGAACTTACTTTACTTTCCAGCAGCACTGACATGGTCTAGAGCATGGGTCAGCAAACTTTTTTTGGAAAGGGCCAGATCGTAAAGTTTTTAGGCTCGGCGGGTCAGGTAGCAAGCTCGAAGAAATTTACATGGGTAATTCTACTCACAGAGCAACAAAAAAAAAAAAAAAAACATGTTCAAAATCTTTTTATTAGGAAGTGATATTTTACATAATATTTATACACATGCTGAAACTTACAAAAAAAATGAATGAAATATTTCCATTTATTAATAAACGTATTATAGAACTGGTTAAATTTTGTACTAATGCGATGAATGTAATTGTTTTTTCTGAGATAATATTTCATCATACTGGAGTTCGAAGTTAGTACTTCCTATCATTAAAGTTGTTTGCAAGTGGTCATCCGTTAATAATGATCAGTATTGCGATTTTACATATTTCATTTTCGAAAATGTCTTTTCACATTGGTAAGTACTCCCAAATACAGATATAAATCCCCGTGCATATGATTTTAATTGACTGTATTTATCTTCGGAAAGATATTTATAGAATTGGGTTAGATCCATTTCTTTAAACTTAACCTTTAGCATATCATCATTTTCCAGATCAATCACTTCCAATTGAAGGTCTGATGGAAGCTCCTCAATTGTATAGCCAAATGGATTTTGAAATATGGAAATGTCTTTTGCACTTGCATCAAGATCCGAAAAACGCTATTGTAACTGTAGTTTAAGTTCAGAAAATATATCCGCCGCGAATTTTTTTGGGAATGGGGATTTCGCTAATATTTGAAATTTTTTACAGCATGGAAAATGGTCAAACTTGGTTAATGTGATTTGTATTTCAAACAATGCAAATTTTTGACGATATGACTTTACGATAGAATACGTTTCACATATGAGCACTGTTTTCCCCTGTAATTAAGTTAAATTTGTTAAGATATCCCACAACGTCTGTAGCAAATGCTAATTTCCACCATTCATTGTTAGATAATAGTGGTTGTGGGCAGTTTTTCTCATTTAGAAAAATTTCTATTGCTTCTCTGAGTTCAAAAAATCTCAATAAAACTTTTCCATTACTATGCCATCGAACTGCTGTATGGTAGGGCAAATCAGGATATTTGGCTTTAATCTCTAATAAAAAATCACGAAATTGGTTAAGTCCACGACAGCAAATAAAGTTAACTGCTGACACAACTGGTTCAATAACACATGACAGATTGAGGTGTTTCCCACAAAGAGCCTGCTGGTGAATAATACAATGAATTACCAGAGGTTTTGAACATTTAGCTTCTTCACAAGCCTTAAAAATTTGTCCAACTAATCCTTTCCCTGTTCCACACATATTTTTACAACCATCAGTTGTGACACATTTTAACCGATTCCATTTCAAATTGTACTGAGTTAGCGTTTTCTCGACTTCCTCAAAGATATCTTCGGCTGTAGTTGTTCCATGCAGACTATTCATAGAAGCTAATTCTTCAGTAACCTCAAACTCAGTATTGACTCCTCAAATAAACAGCAACAATTGGGCAGTATCAGTAATGTCTGTAGACTCATTAAGAGCCAACAAAAACCACTTGAAATTTTTTGCCTTGGCTTTTAATTGACTCTTGATGTGGCTCCCGATGTCCTCTTCTAACAGTAGTTCCAACCGAAAGACTGACAGATCGAAACAAATCCATTTTCTCTGGACACATTTCTTCGGCTGCCACAAGAAAACATGATTTAATTAATTCACCATCGGTAAATAGTTTCCCTTTCTTGGCTAATAAATGAGCTATTCGTAAGCTTACTTTAGTTACTGCTTCATTATCATTTTTTATTTTAATGAATAAATTAAAATATTAAACATTGTGATGATGCATTACATTTTAAACTTTCCAATTTTAGCATCCGTTGATTTTCTGTGAGTTTTGAATATTGTGCCGCATGCTTAGTTTGGTAATGACGACGTATATTGTACTCTTTTCGCTATTGTGTCATTACATAACAAACATGATACTTTGTGATTTATTTCTATGACAAAATAATTCACACTCCATTCAGCTTTAAAAGCACAACATTCGAAGTCCACTTTTCTCTTCATATTTGGTCTTGAGGGTGACATGGAAACGGTGGGTAATAAATAAAAGGGAAAAAAAAAAAAAAAAAAAAAGATGCTTAGTTTGGTAATGACGACGTATATTGTACTCTTTTCGCACAGCTATTATCGCAGAGTGCCGTGACAGACAATACTACGTGCGCCGCTAAAGCAAAACTGAGAGAAATGCTGGCAACACTTGTTCTACGGTAGACAACAGAATACGAATATGCAAGGCAAGTAGCGCCACGTGCGGTCATTATTCTCAACTCTACTATTGGCTATTGCAGCATGTAATTTGATTTATTTTAAATTTTTTTCATGTAAAAAACAATATTAACCCGCGGGCCATAGTTTTTCGACCCCTGGTCTAGAGCAGTGTTTCACAACCTTTTGCAGACACAGGCTACTTTTGAATTTGAGATAGAAGCCAGAAATCACAAAGAATATTAAACTATATAAATAATTATTTTTTAAATATAATAATATGCAGTCAGATTTAGCATGCCTAGTATACATTAGGCTTATGCAAGTATATCTGTATTTACCATCAGAGTTAATAGAACTGATGACTATGGCAAAAAAAAATAGATGTTTATTATCAAGTACTGCAGACCTCAGGTGGGGAACACTGTTCTAGAGTATGCAAACTTCCCACCTTAGCAGCTTACACAAATTGACTTTGTTACAAATCAGACTTTAATAACATGGCATTGTAACTAAGCTTAAGCACTCTTGCTTAAACTTGTATGTGATGCTACCTTATAATACTGTCATAAGGCAGGCCGTATAACAGTGTTCATACTGTCACATGAACACTGTCATAATTTTCCTATGTCCCTTACCATAGAGTTAAGGAAACATAGGAAAATAATAAAACATGAAGATGACATCTCTCATGATGAAGAGATATTTGTTTTACTGCTGTCAACTCCAAGATTTAAACTCACTCCATACCTCTTCAGAAAAGCAAAGGAAATCCCATTCAGTTATTACAACCACAGGAGGGATTTGCATCTTTACTGTAATCTGATACATTACTGTAATCTGTATTCTCCCAATAGAACATGAGTAACTCAGAGAAGGACCTCTAAATACTTATCTTCTTTTACTCAATTAAAAAATTTTGGGATAACATAAGTCAACAGAGATTGGAGAACTTAGCAAACCTTCAAGACCCTTTTGTATAAAGAATGGTGACATTTTCCTAATAATGTGTTCACTTGAATAATCAGGAACAGAGGGACTGCTTTGCACTATTAGCAGTGGCGAATGATGCAAGGTAAGATTAGACAGCAAAAAAAAAAAAAAAAAAAAAAAAAACAACACAACAATAATAACAAAAAAAAACTCCATTTTCTACATAATTAGTTCATCCCCTCTAACAGTTTTAGATATTAGCAGATATTCAAGAAGTTGAAGCTGATTGAGCAGGGTAAGGTTTTGCAAATTGTAAATTGGAATGCAATGTGCTATCGTTGGCAAAACTATGGATAGATTTCCAATCAATGGAAGAAGATCATTAATATACAAATAGGAAAAGAGTGGGGGAAAGAAATGAACCTTGGGACACACCTGCATTAGTGAAAAAGTTAGAAGATAGAGACTGAGTTTTAGAAGGATTGAAATCAACTAAGTTGTCTTTGTCCCAATGGAGACTTACTTGGAGATCGGCATTTAAGGAATTGGTACTAGCTATTCGAGAAGTTGAAGCTGATTGAGCAGGGCAAGGTTTCTCAAAATGGAAAGTGGAATGCAATGTGCTATCATCGGCAAAACTAAGGATAGGATTTTAAGTCAATGGAAGGTCATTAATATACAAGAGGAAAAGAGTGGGAGAAAAAACTGAACCTTGGGGAACACCAGCATTAGTGGAGAAGTTAGAAGACAGAGCCTTCCACCATCACCCTCAGTGAGCAATCCGAGAGAAAACTGGATAACCAATTAAAAAAAAACAGTTGGCAAACCATAAGATGGAAGCTTGTTTAGAACACCTTTATGCCAAATATGATCGAAAGCCTTTGTGTTTCACCAAACTTTTCCACTGAATCTGTCCTAAATGGGTAACATAAGCCAGAATATCACCAGTGGATGGACACTGACGGAATACATACTGGCAATCATTGATCAGACAGAAGGTTTCTAGGTAGTTTAAGAGTTGGTGGTTAATTGAGTTCTTCATTACTTTAGAAAGAATAGAAGTATTACAATGGGATGATAATTGGATGAGAGGGATTTGTCACCTTTTTAGGAACTGGCTGGATATCAGCAAATTTCCAAGCAAAAGGAAAAACACCTTTGGAAAGTGAAAAAAGCGGCAAAGAACAGGAGTAAGTTCAGAAGCACAGGTTTTAAGAACAAGTGGAGAAATACCATCGAGACCTGGAGCTTTCTTAGCATCGAGATTCATCAAAATCCTTCTGACATCCTTTTGACAGAAGATGACAGGAGGCACTGAATGGAGCATGTTGGAAATGGTGGAAGGTGTTTTACCAAGATCGTTAATACATGAGTTGGAAGAAAAATGGGATGCTAGCAAGTCAGCTTTATCCTTAGCTGAAGTGACAACAGAACCATCTGGTTTTGACAGATGTGGGAGCAGAGATGGCCAAAAGTTGCGGCCACTAGCTTTGGCAAGAGACCAGAATGTGTGCTACCATTAGGGCAAGAAGCAAGTTTTCTACTCGTAGCTTGTTCAAAATCTAGTTTGGACTGATTAATAACTGCTTTACAATTGTTGCGAGCTTTGGTGTAGGCAGAAAATGAAACTGAAGAATTGGAAACAAGCCAATTACGATATGCAATGTTCTTCTCTTGAACAGCCTTAGCACATTTATTGGAAACCAAGGTTTAGATAAAGGATGAGATTTTAAAGTGGAGAGTGGAACAAATGATTCCACTGCTACAAGAATAATTTCACTGACACGATCTGAACAAACGCTGACATCAGAAGTTTTGAAACAGTAATACAACCAAGGAAAAGAAGAAAAGAAATCTCACAGGTCATCCCATAATGCATTCTTCTAATGCCAAACAACAATGCGAGGTTGGGAATAGCCATGAGATAAAGGCTCATGGCTATTCCCAATCACAAAGTTTTGATCTGAGGTGCCTAAAGGACCACTCGCTTCGACCGCGTACTTAGAAAGGTTGTTTGTGAGAAAAAGATCAAGCGTGTTGGCATCGTTAGGATTGTCTAGTATTCTTGTAGGTAAATGAATAATCTGTACAAGGTCATTAGTAATTGCAAAAGCCTTAGCATCTCAATCAGCTGGGTTGGTGTGACTAGAAAATGGAAGCCAGCTGGAGTTGTGAGCATTAAAATCACCAAGGAAATTTACCTCACTGATAGAAAGTCAAGCTGCAAAGAGAGAGCTCCAAGTGATTAGTGGAGTTGGGAGAACGGTAGAAACAACAGATGAATTTGACAGAATGAGGTAGAGAGATTTTAAGCTAGAGAAGATCGAAAAGAGGAGATTCCAAATTACCAATTCTCTGACAGGGAATATCGGAATGGACATATGCACAAATACCACCTTTGAGGTGAAAGGAATCATTTGAGGTGAAAGCAAATAATTGGGGCAACTGAGATGAGCCGTAGTTGAATCAATCGATAACTGAGATTCTGTGAGAAAAAGTACATCAGGTTTGGCAGACTGCTAGAGGAAATGGGCGTTGTTGAGATTAGGACTGAGACCACGCATATTTGTGAAATGAACTAGGAAGTGTTTGGGAGGTTTATATCTTTTCACATATAAGCTTACTCTTTTAGTTTGACAATTCATGGTGTATTCAATAATAAGAAAAAGTGTGGGGGAGACACGCTGTATGAAGTAATGAAATTTTCGGATAGGGTGTACACATGGTAAAAATATACCCTGATCCTTGACATAATGTGGACTCGACAATGACCCCCGCATACACACTACTCGGACTCCCTCCAGTCACTATCTGGCAGAGTAGAGGTAACAAGATTACACTAGCTGATCCAGAAGCCTCCTAGAGAGTTACCATTAGGTTCGGTCCAGTGTACTAACTAGCAGCCAGCCTGCTGGGTGAAGGAAACTTTCCACACATCTAGTAGCAACCATCCTACCCCCAATTGAATTTATGTCCCCTTGTATGTGTATAGTCTGTATGAAGGGAAGGATTGCATTAGCAGGGAGCTTGCTCAGTCCATTCAAAGTCTTGGCATCTCAAAATCACAGGTGCTTAGTCTTTAGATGTTGAAATTGGCAGAACTGAGGCCTCACTCAAGAGCACCACTTTACTTCCCCTCACTAATCTCATTTCTCTTCTCTTCGACCATTCCAAAAGATCTACATCCTTCCTAAAGTGAGGCTTCCAAACTTGTATGTATTCAAAATGTGGCTTAACCATTGCTTTATACAACAGAAGAATCACCTCCCTATACCTGTATAAGGAGATAATTATCCAAAACCCCATGTGTTGTCTTAACAGGCCATCTTCACTGCTCAGAGAACTTCATATCTGACTGCACAATTATCTCCAGGTCTTTTGCATTATCAGGGTTTTATATTTTTCGCATTTGCATTATTAGTGTACCTGCCCGCCCACCAATGAGTGAGCCAACAAGCTCTGAAACCGTGCCATCTGGGTAGTCGTGTGCATTGAGAATAAATAACAGCAGTCTCCTCTATTAGAGAAGCATTATTTATTTGAAGTAGTGCAATACCTAGTATCTCGTTGTGAAGGTAGTCATAACATGAGATAAAATCAAATGATGCCTTTACACTACTCAAGTAGTTAAATTTATGGATAAACTGTGGTGTATTTACAGCAATATTATATAGTTAATTTCAACCCATAAAACATTATGCCTTGTGCATTTAGTCTTCAATATATATATAGACAACTCTTGGTTTACGAACATTTGCTATAACGATACAATTTGAATGAATTGTGAACGTCACAATTCATTCAAAATTTCTTAAAGTCGCCAATAGATAGAGCTCCTTATAAAACAAAATGCCAAACGTACAGTGAACATAATTGTAAGATTTAAATAAACAAACTTTTAAAAAATGTATTTATTACAATAATTATCAGAAAATTATTATAAGATAATTATACTGAACTGTTCTTGGTTAATAAAACTAAGGCATACAACATTTATAATGCATTGCAAAACATTGCTGGCACCTGGGGGGGGGGATGTGAAGGAAACAAACTTGAATGGTGTATGGAAAAACTTGTGAATAATTTAAGTGATTTTGAGGAGGCAGTAGAACCCGTGACTGAATAAATTGTTGAACTGCGCAATAAAATGGACCTCAACCTTGATGTGACTGATGTAAGAGAACTTTTGGACTTTTCATCACCAGACGTCCTTCCATCTACCTCATCTGCACCTAGTGTTACTTATGTGGAAAATATTGAACTCGACTGAAGATATTGATGAGTAAAAGTTGAATACATATGTATGTACGGTACATATATTATGTTAGTACTCATTTTCTTTATTTCTATTTTGTAACTCTATGTTTTTAATTAAAAAGTATGTCTTTTTGTCTTTTTATTCTTTTCTTATTTTAATTTACGTTACATATTGCATAATACATACATATATAAGCCATAACACAACTGCATACAGCAATACCTCACTTAACACTACTTCAAACAGCACGGGTTTCACTATAACACGGTTTTTAATTAAATTTAAGTTGAAAATTTACTGTACACATTAAAACTCATTCAATAGCCTAGACATGTATGCTGCATTGTCATAGCCTAGGTACAGGTACATATATGCTGTGGTGCCAACTCTATTGTCTCATATATGCTGCACATATGTCAGTAGTCCCCTCACGCAGTCAGTGGCAACAGTGTTCAGTATTCTTAATTCCATCCTGACGAGACAACGTGGTAGCTTTTCAAACTTTTCATTTCAGTTTTTTTTTTTTTTTTACCCCTTTAAATACAATCGAAAATATATCTGCATCTTGGTTAGAAATCATTGCAAATAACATGCATTATGTTTGACAGCATGTTTTGCCCCATTTGGAAAATGATTTCATTGGTTTTGAATTGCAAGCTCAGACAACTGCCAAAGACATTGTGAAGATCGGAAAATGTTTGGGATTCGAACCTTCGGACACTGGCAATGTACGTGATTGCATTGACTCGCATGCAAATAACTTGGATGATGCAACTCTCCTTCAAATTGATGAGAAAATTGCATATGAAGAAGAGAAAAACAATTCTGAAGTGGATAACACTGAAGTGGCACCAAAAGAATTGAAGAAAGTTTTTCGGGGCTTGACATGGCCTGCGAGGCAATTATGAATGGAGATTCAAATGTTGGGTGTAGCATCGAGATATAGCAAATTTTATAAGATGGGATTCAATGCTACAAAGACTTGTATGTTGAGAAAAAGAAGAGATGACTTCACCAAACTTCATTTTTGAAATACCCAAATAAACAATAAAGCTTTTTTCACATCTCTCATGATGTTACCTTTTCATTAATAAATTTTTTGCAATATTTTTTATTTCAAATCCTTTTAATTGGCTATCAAGCACAAATTGTTTATAGATTTATTATAATTTGTTTATAGACTGTTTCTCTGGTACGCATTCATTTAAAACCCATTATAATTATACCTCAATCAGCATGGTTTCACATAACATGGAACAGTTTCAGTACTAATTGTCAGTGCTATGCGGGGTATTGCTATATATACATTATAATAAAACTTACTGAAAAGACCATTTGATGTTTGGTACATGGTTTTAATGCTTTAAAAAAAGCTTATAATGTATACGATACATATCATAAGAGCTCAGGAATTCAAGATACACATAACGAATAAAACATATAACGAACAATGTCTTGGAACGCAGCTCATTCTTAAGCTGAGAGTTGCCTGTATACATATACAGGTAACCGTCGTATAACACAGTAGTTTGGTTCCTACAAAATCTCGTGTGATGGGAAACCTTGTTATATGGAACAAAAGACCAGTACATAAAGGGGAGTTACGTTCCAAAAGCTAATAAAAATACGCCATTTTTTTATAACAATCGGAAACTTAATTTTTATAGTAGTAATAACTTAATATTACAACTTTTATTTTTATGATAGTAATAACTGACTTACAAACTATAATACTTATGTCAGTAATGTACGTTCATTTAATTTTTCTTCCTCTTCCTCTGCTAAGCACAATCTTTTCTGCAGCATCTAGATTACTTGTACCTTCTACTCTCTTTAAAGGTCATGATCTCCACACTTTGAAGTCACAATTTTTTATGGTCTCAAACAAGCACAAGTTCAATAGCACAGAAACTAACCCAGGGATCACCCAACAAAATACAGTGGACCTCCACTTTAATGATATAAAGCAAAATTTAACTTTATTATCTTACCAATTAACAAAGTTACGTGAAAATTGGAAGAATATTTTCCAGTTAGCAAAATAAAAATAAATTTACGCTTACGTACATAGCTTAATTAATAAATACTGTAACATGTACATACTAACTAATTGATATTTCTGTTCACTGATTTTTTTTTTTTTTTTGTAAAACTGAAAACAGTAAAAATGATAAGCAATTAATAACAAAGCATCCGGCACACACACAAGTTGCAAAAAACACGATACGCATAAGCGAGATACAGAATAATGAGTTTTTGAAAATTTATTTATGTTTTTTTCTATGATTGAATATTTCATAGAAGGGGAAACACATTTCACCATAAAAACATGAAAACCCACAGAGTTCCAGTTATCGGTACTATAGCAAATGCAAGAAGATCTAGTTTACAACCCATTTATAATTGATTACACTAACAGAAAAGACCACTAAACCGGAAACTGCAAATTGTTTTTATTGTTTTATGGTAGTGACCTCCAGAAATGTGATTTAGAAAAATATCATGAAGTTGATAACAGCTAGTGAATCAACAGCAGGGATTCACAAAAAAGAATGGAAACATTGAAAATTACATCTAACATAATAGTAAGGTTTTCTCAGCACAAAAGCTCAAAACTACAGTGTTACGAAAGGTCTCCTGCAATTCTCAAACCGTGTTGTAGGAGTACCATGTTATATGGGGATTGCCTGAATATATATATATAATATATATATATATATACACACTGATGAGCTAAAACATTATGACAGGAGTCGTTATGCAAATCAAAGAGCAACTGCAGGTGAACTATGGCGCATGCGCAGGTCAGGACACAGTACAAAAAACACCCGATACTGAGCTCCGTTAATCAGTGTTATTCTTGTTCTTCAGATGGGAAAGCAGCAGACTTAAGGGAGTTTGACAAAGGACAAATTGTAATGGCTAGATGACTGGGTCAGAGTATATCTGAAACAGCACAGCTGGTGGGGTGCTCATGGTCAGCCGTGGTTAGTACCTACAGAAAGTGGTCCGAGGAGGGGGAAATCCACGAACCATGGCTCATTGATGCTCAACGTCAGCGAAGGCTCTCCCAGATGGTACACAGCAACAGAAGGAAGACTATGGTGCAACTAGCCAGTAATTGGAATGCTGGTGATGGGAGTAATGTGTCACAATGCACACTACATCGAACCCTGCTGAAAACGGGGCTGCGTAGCTGCAAGCTCTCTGAGTGCCCATGCTAACCACAGTTCACCGGCGACAGCACTTGCAATGGGCATGCGAGCATCGAAAATGGACCTTGAGTGATTGGAAGAAGATTGTCTGGTCCGATGAATCATGTTTCCTGTTGCACCCATGTGGGTGGATGGCTGGGTACATGGGCATCACTTACCTGGGTAAGTGATGCTGCCTGGATGTACTGTGGTATGAAAACAAGTCGGTGGCTGTGGTGTCATGTTTTGGGCAATGTTCTACTGGGACACCCTGGGTCCAGTCATCCATATGCCGGGCACTTTGACATCTACCACCTACCTAAACATCACTGCTGACCAGGTATACCCTTTCATGGCAACGGTCTTCCCCTCTAGCGGTTCTGTCCTTAAGCAGGATAATGTGCCATGCCACACCACCCGGATTGTTCGAGATTGGTTCACGGAACATGAGGAAGATTTCCAGGTACCTTCCCGGCTTTCAAAAATCCCCTGACATCGATCCCATCGAGCATCTGTGGTTTGTGTTGGAACAGCAACTCTGATCTGTGGCATCTCAACCACAGACCTTACAGGAGTTAGGATCTGCTGGCTACGTGTTGGTACCAGATACTACAAGATACTACATTTAGAAACCTTGTAGCATTGATGCCTCGCCGGGTACGAGCTGTTTTGGCTGCACATGGAGGACCAACATCATATTAGGTAGGTGGTCATAATGTTTTGGCTCATTGGTGTATACTGGGTGGTTATAAAATAAGCTTCCCTATTCAGGAGACCCTTGTGTCAAAATGGTTAGTTAGCACTGTGAAAATCGGTGGGTATGTCATTTAGGGTATGGGAAAGTGATTTTTATAAGAAATTTTTTAAATCAAATTTCTGCCGCTAGGGGGAAACTGCGCTGCACATATATAAAGTTGTCATTTGCTTCAAGACACGCTGCTTACGTAAATGACATCCTGTTACATGAAAGCAGAAAGTAAACGCCACCATCAATAACCATTATGGCTATTATAAAAAAGGAATGTGCTCTTTTAGTAAAACTGTTCTACCAGAATAATAGTAACACTAATGCAATAGTAACACTAAGTGAATATCGGAAACTTCAACGTTTGAGTAAAGGACCTTTGATGTCAGTGGGGCTTTGAAAACTAATAAATAAATTTGAAGCGACCGGGAAGTTAGGTGGAATTCCAGGCAGGGGACAACCATGCATTGGAATGGAGGTAGTGGATGAAGTGGCAGTTGCAATGGCCCCCAGGTCAGAATGTGAAACACTACCAGTCAGCAGTGCCTGCCATAAGTGTCTCAAGAGAGCTGAACCTTCTTTGGTCTCCTGTGTATAAAGTGCTTCAAATAATTTTATGCTGGTTCCTATACAAGATTCACGTAGTGCAAGAACTAAAGTCTTGTGATCAGCAACAACAAATAGACTTTGCTCTACGATTTCTGGCTTGTATGGAACTTGACAATACATAGGCTCGAATGATCTTTTGGTTTGATGAGGCACATTTCACTCTTCATGGGGCCTGTAAATACACAAAACAGCCAAATATGGGGAACTTCTCGTTCATCCACTACAGAATCCATATATTACAGTATGGTGTGGATGCAAGATCATATTAATCCTGCACTGCAAGAAAGGCAATGCTTGGAGACCGTAGTGTTCGTGCCATATGGTGGCCCTCCCCATGTTGGCCGACAAGTGAAGGAACTGCTGCGTTGAACGTTCAGAAATTATCGCATCATTTCTAGAGACTTTCTGCAGTTCTGGCTAGCCCGATCACAAGACTTTAATCCCTGCAATTTCTGCTATGGGGATACCCGAAAGACAGAGTTTACCGTGGCAGCATACAGATGCTTGTTGATTTGAAAGCAAGCATTAAACATATAGCTGCTATGTAAAACTATGTCGCACGCAGTTCTTCATTTTCAGAATGTCATCTCAAGTGAAGGAAAACACACAGAACAATATCTGTAGATTCCTAAGTTCAGATATTAAAATTTAATCCTATGTTAAGTAATTCATCATGTTTACAGTGCCAGTTTCTTCCCTGATAGAGGAAATTTTAATTATTATTTTTTTTTTCTTCTACAAATTGCTTCCCCATACCCTAAATGACATACCCATTGATTTTCACAGCGCCATCTCTAACCATTTTGACACTAGGGTCCACTGAATAGGGAAACTTATTTTATAACCGCCCAATGTGTGTGTGTGTGTGTGTGTGTATATATATATATATATATATATTTTTTTTTTTTTTTTTCAATGTAAATGTGAATTTTAATTAAAAGTCATTGTCTGGCTGTTCAGCTAATGGGAGGCAAAATTAGGAAGGTAATCAGGATAGAAATAGACACTCCTGCCCTTATATTACACTAATAGCTCAGAGTGTGAAAGAATTTTAGTTGTAGGAAAGTAAACAGTATATGACTGAAGAATATAAAGCTGGTGCTGAGGTTATCCGGGAGCACAATTTCCCATCCACGTTAGCAACAGCCCTGGACATGGTAGTTATATGCATTCGGAAGTGGTATGCACAAAAATTTTATCTTATAATTAAAATTATATGAATTCTGAAGTGGTTGTCTGTATATCTCTTTGCACCAAATTCTTATACTTATTAAAATTATTCTTCAAATTAAGGTGCCTCCGTAGCCAGGTGGGAAGGAGCAGCAGTGCGTAGCACACACTTCTTGATTAGACCGGGGTTCGAGCCCGTCACCACCAAATACGAAGGATGCGGAAAGGTCAGGGAATGACCACCACATATTCCCGGAGCAATATAGCCTTAGTTGCTAATGCTCCTAAAAACCAAACAACAACAACTTCAAATTAAAATTCTATTTAACTTTACTGTATACTCTTATACTTATGTTGTTATTGTTTTAAATTAAAGTTTTAAACTTAAATTTAAAAAAAAAATGTTCTTGTTTATACTCTGGCATGACCACTAGGTCAGTGGAATTTACAATATATCAATTTACAATACAAATGTTAATCATATTTAGCAGCCACGGGCTTGAACCCCGATCCACTCAAAGAGTGTGTGCTGCTGCACTCGTGCTCCTGGCGCATTATAGCCAAAGTAGCTTATGCACCATAACAACAACAACAACTCGTGCTCCTGACCACTCTGCTACATCAGTTACCCAAATTAACTGGCTGATATATGTAAAATGGTACTCCTTCAGTACGCCACACCATTTCACTATTTCAGCAACATAGGTTGAAATAGACCACATATACAACCTTTAATGTTTCAGTAGTTTCCTATACATTACATATACCTTAGTGTTGTGGCCAAAAAATTATTAAATTAAATGAGTTTTTATGAATTTATTTAAATACCTTTACTTAAAATTTTTTTTTATTAAAAATAAGATCAAAGTATTATTTAAAATTAATAAGTAGTCATTAATTAAAAATATGAAATGGCAAAATATGTTTAAAAAAAAAAAAAAAAGCCACAGCGAGGACTTACCGTGCTGCACATTGCCGACAGACCCATAAAATGATTGAGTTACTTTGCTGCATTAAATTTCGAGATTGCCACCCTCTGTCGTGAGCTTAAGTGGCGACCTCCTACAGACCAGGATTGAGCCTATGTAATCCGGGAAAAATATGGTAATGCACGTGAAAATGCACAAAATGGGAAAATGTAAAAAATAATTAAAAAAAAAAAAAAAAAAAGTCTAATATTATATGCATCGAATATATACACCCGAAAAAGTAAAAAATATAAACTAAAATAAAATAATTATGACAATCAAAGTCTAATAATTAATTCTATATACATCCCATGTCTAACTACAATAAATTAAACTAAAATAAAGCAAGAATGCTAACCTAAAATAAAACTAGCATCTTGAATATCAAAATCTTGGACGGCAATCTCAAAATTTAACACAGCAAAGCAACTGAATCATTTTATTTTTTGGTTCAGTCGGCAATGTGCAGCACAGTAAGTTCTCGTTGTGGCTTGAAATTTTCTTTTTTTTTAACATATTTCGCCATTTCACATTTTTAATTAATAACTACTAATTAATTTTAAATAATACTTGGATCTTATTTTTAATAAAAAAAATTGTTAAAGTAAAGGTAACATATCGTAGATGCCACGGTTACCTGTACATATTTAAATAAACTCATTTCATTTAATAATTTTTTGGTTACTACTCTAAGGTGTATATATAGGAAACTACTGAAATGTTAAGCTGTATATATGGACTATTTCAGCATATTTTGCTGAAACAGCGAAATGGTGTGACATCCTGAATATACCGTTTCACATATATCAACCAGTTACCCACTAATTTAAGTTTAAAAACTTTAGTTTAAAATAATAAGTACAAGAGTATACAGTAAAGTTAAATAGATCTTTAATTTGAATTTTAAGTACAGGCAGTTTCCGCTTTACGAGTTTTTTTTTGTTTTTTTCCCCCCAAGTATCAAGTATCAACAAAATCGAAAATATGAATGTTAATTGCAAAGGATGAATGTTAAACATTCATAAATAGAGCATTTCAAACCACACACACACACACATAGCTATACAATACAGTGCACTCCGCGTTACAATATTAATCCATTCCAGAGACACCATCGTATCGTGAAAATATCGTAATGCGAACACAAGACCTTGGAAGTTGAAATTTTCACTATATAACTAAGCTATTTATCTCTGTAAAAGGTCATTTTATAATGTAAATTGTATTAGTTACCAATTCAAATCACTAAAAAGCACAACACTTTCATTGTTATCATATGTTCTGTTGTAGGAATCAATTTTGAATGGTTTTGCTGATATTTTTATGGTGGTCACGACCATAAAACAATAAAAACAATTTGCATTTTCTGGTTTATTGGGCTTTTCTGTTAATGCATCTAATTATAAACAGGTAGTAAACTTGATCTTATTGCATTTGTGAAAATACCGATAACTAGAATTGTGTGGATTTTTACGTTACTATGGTGAAATGTATTCCCCTTCACTGCAACCTTCAATCACATACAAAACATAAATAAATTTTCAGAATCTTCTCTTCATTCCTTTTTTTTTTTTTTTTTTAAGCTTCGTAAATGTGTTACTCTGTGAAAATCGTGTTAGTTGCAATCTCACTTGCGTGTGCCGTTAAAAAATGCTTATGCATACAATCATGAAATTTATAAAGAAAAGAGAAGATTATCTTGGAAACAAATGCCTCTTGAAGCATTTCTGAGGAAGACGACTCCTTGTGCAAAAAAACCAACGAGTGGCCAGCTAATAATGAGTGATCACCGAGTGTGCATTTAGTCGATGAAGAAGAAGAATAAACATTCTTTAACATTTGTAAGTCATAAATAATTTCTTTTTTATTATAATTTGCTTGATTTTACAGGTTAAGTTTTCATTTCTTTGAATAAATCGATCAATCATTGTTTAAACATAAACTAATTAGCTAACTAATTTCATTGTTGAGAATGTAACTCCCGTTTTTAACACTGTCTATGGGAAATAAATTCCCGCTTTACGAGCATTCACCAGGAACGACTTAACTCTTAAAGTCAGGAACTACCTGTATAAGATTTTAGGACATACAGAAATCACTTCTGAATGCAGGCACCTCCGCAGCCAGGTGGGCAGGAGCAGCAGTACGTAGCACACACTTCTTGATTAGACCGGGGTTCGAGCCCATGACCACCAAATACGGAGGATGTGGAAAGGTCAGGAAATGACCACCGCATATCCTCGGAGTAATATGGCCTTAGCTGCTAATGCTCCTAAAACCAAATAACAAACAAACAACAAACTTCTGAACGCATATAATTTTAATTATAAGATAAAAATTTGGTGCAAACAGATATACACACAACCACTTCCGAATGCATATATCTATCATGTCCAGGACCATTACTAACATGGACAGGAAACTGCACTCCCAGATAACCTGAGCACCAGCTTTATATTCTTCAGTCATATACTGTTTACTTTCCCACAACTAAAATTCTTTCATACTTTGAGCTGTTAGTGGAATATGAGAGCAGAAGTATCTATTTCTATCCTAATTACCTTCCTAATTTTGCCTTCCGTTATCTGAACAGCCAGACAATAACTTTTAACTGTAATACACAGCATTTACATAAAAAAATATATATACTTACTAGCTCTATCTATGCAGCCATTCACAAGATAGGCGAATAGTTTCATTCAAATTACTTATACAAAAACCTACAAATAACATATAATATATATATATATATATATATATATATATATATACAGTGTTTTTTTTGTGACAGTACGCAACGGTACGGCATACCGGCACCTTTATTAACAGTGACGTGTGACATTTGGATGCAATGCACTTCGAAATTTATAATATTCCGTAAATTTTTTCACATGTTTACCTACTATTCAAATAAGCTTAAAATGATTTAACTAAATTTGCATTTTTTACTGTCTATTGTTATGATATTTTCTATATAAAACTGTATAACCATTTTTATAATTCTAAATTACTCAGTCGGACCTCTGTTTAATTATTTTAAATTCCCCTTGGAAGTTACATTTAAAACAGTTTCGGTTGAGGGAAGAAAATTTTCATATAGCGAACGGATTAACAGAGAATTAACTTGGTACGGCCTGTTTGCATTTCTCACCTTCAAGCAATTAGTGCTGCTGCACAAATTAAGACAGCTAAAGTGATTAGTATTGTATAACTTAGTGGTACCTGGTAAAACCTATCCGACCACCTGTCCCACATACGGAGAAGTCGCGCTGGTCAAGAGTGAGCAGATCAAGGGATATTCCCAATGGGCTCTGGCCCACCTTCTACTGCAGTGGTGTCCAACCTTTTCCAGTACCGGGGCCATATTCAAAAAAATTCAAAGTTTCTTTAGTGTGTTACATTTTCGATATCTTATTGCATGTAAAAGTAAAATTGAAAATATTCAAAAATTTAATTAAGTAAAATACACAATTACATTTACTGAGCAAAACATTTAATGAGAAAAATTTTTTGATAATAAAATTTAAAATGCTGTTTTAGTTCACTTTCCTCGCGGGTCATAGGTTGGACACCTCTGTGAATCAACTGTAAGCACCCCATTCGAGAATTAGAAAAGTGATTTCCTTTTACCCCATAAATAATTGCTGTTATTTCACGGAAGTGCGTTTTCCACATTTTTCCGAAAATTTTCCCTATCTCTGTTTACACTTTTACCTGAATATCCGAATGATACTGATATTTTGGACACTTTCAAAAAAAGAAAAGAAAAAAAATTTAAATTTAAGAACTAGTGACAATACTGATGACGAGAGAAGGAAAACAAGGACAACGAAGGTATTAAACCTACTAAACATGAAATGTTGGCATTTGGTGAAAATGAAGTTATTAGAGTTGAATGCAATTCGTGGATACCTAATTGATAAGAAGGTTTCCGAAGAATTGAAGTATTTGATGAACGCTCTGTGTACGATACCAATTTCACCGAGTGAATGTGAACGAGGATTTTCAGAAATAAATCTGATCGCCAACTAGCACTTCGTTGATAACAAAAACAGTTTCTTCACTACTGTTTCTTAAAATTGTGGGCTGTCCGCTGACGTGCTGCGATCCAGCAAAACATGTTGATTCGTGGCTGCTTCGGAAACGACATTCAGCAACCAATACAAAGAGCAGGAAAAGAAGTCGACATAGGGTGTCGGACGAGAACTTAATAAAAATTTTGAATATTCTACAAAAACTTTATTACGAAATTATTTTTACTTATTTTACTCACATTTTACTTATTTTTTTATATACTTGAATAATAAATTTATGCTTAATAAACTGTGCTAATATACTTAATTTCTTGTTCTTATTCTAAAAAAAAAATACTACTAAAGTAACAATATGGGGGGGGGGGATTAGAGTACTTTTAATTTTCAATTTTTCCCGATAGCAAAGGATAAGTACCGGCACATATTTTTTTACAAAAAAAAGCATTGTGTATATATATATATACAAATACAGTAATACCCCGAAGTTACGCGATAGGTGGGTCCGACAAAAATCGCTTAAGTCGAATTTGTGTAAGTCAGGGTACAACTTTGCATATAAATACATATAAATTTTGTTTAATTGGGACCAAGGACTAACAAAAACACTAGTTTAGAAGAAAAATATCAATAAAATTGCAGTTCTTTATACATATTAATACAAAATATGTATTAAAAAAAATAAATGACATACGTAAAAAAGTTATTTCGATGTCGATGGCTTCATAAAATCTAACAAATTCGTCTGACGACACAGAGACTTCTTTTTTTCACGCAGAATTTCTTCGTAGCAAGCTAATAATTTTTTTATTCCTTGCTTTGTAACTATAACGTGTTCTTCGTTGTAGTCTATGTTTTCTAAAATTTTTAAGCCCTTTTCAATTGAGCTAAGACCTGTCAAGTTTGCAATTGTCATGTGCTTTTCGCCGTTGCCTCATTTAGGCCTGTAGCACATGCAATATCACATGGTCTTTCATTTCGCTCAAAGCATTTCACAATTTCATATTTTTTCTCTATCAACAGAGGCGGACTGGCCATAAGCCTTACTGGGGAAACCCCGATGGGCCTGTGTGATTTTGGCCATAAACCATAGTATGAGGACACTATAAATTTTCCCGGGTAAGAATTTTTGACCCAGTCTGCTTCTTTTTATCGATAATTGCTTTTCTTTTTCCCTCTGAATCTGCAGTGTCTTCACCAGTACGCTTCCTTTGCACACCTTTTAAGTATTTTACTCATTTTTAGGGAAAGCACAATTACAAAACGAGGAGGCACGTTTGATACGCATAAACAAAGCTGCGCGCATGTAGCAACTGAATAAACAACACCATAAAGGCAGAGATACACTATTAACACCTCACATTTCTAGGGTTACTACCATAAAACAAAAATCCAGTTGCATTTCTGCTAGTGGAATCTGTTATAAACTGGTAGTAAACTCCATCTAATTGCATACCAATAGCTGGAATTATGTTGGTTCTTACGTTATTATGGTGAAATGTGTTTCCCCTAAAACAAATACATTTTCAGAATCTTCTCTTCATTCCTATCGTGTTGCGTTCGGTTGGGGTGATTCTGCGTTCGACTGCCATTTCTTGTAAACACAAAGGCGAATCGTGCATAAGCCAATTCGGTTCGTGTTATATTATAAGATATCGTTACCGTATTTATAAATAGTGTATGATCGAATTCGTGTAGTGTAAACATGTGTTATACGAGGACTGACTGTATACGGCTCGACCGACGCAATCTATTTCTCTCATGAAAACGATGTAATTTCCGACAAACGTTGAGCACTAGTTCGAATGCACACATATAAATATGACAGTTGGAACACAAATTCTTGTATATGTGTGCAGCTCATGCGCAGTAAAGTTGAATTTTGTTCATCTTTCGCTCTCACTCTCCGCCGTCGCACCATATATCGCGGTTCTTGATTTTTTCGTTTGGCAACACTGCCGCCCACTATAATCAAGAACCGCGTAACGTCCGAGTTCGCGTAAGTCGGGGTATTACTACACACACACACACACACATATATATATAGAGAGAGAGAGAGAGAGAGAGTGAGAGAGAGAGAGAGAGAGAGTGAGAGAGAGAGAGAGAGAGAGAGAATTAATATGAATTTTAACTAAAAATAATATCAAATACATGCCAGTAGCACGCAAAACAGTAGAGCAAAAATATCAAATTAATCTAATAAAAAACCGGGAAGGGAAGAGAAAAGGTAATAAGACAAAACCTATTGTAGCTGAAACTCTCCTAACTAATTTAGAAATTAAAATTACAATTATAAAATAATAAACTCTGTTGTTCTTCCAACTATAGTTCTTTATTCAAATTATATGTATATTATAAGGCAGTAGTGGGTTGATCTGCTAATGCTGCACTTGTGCCACCCTCTGTAGTTCATTAATTTTTTCCTACATAATCTGGTTAAGTTTACATAGCAAGTCAGTGGTATGGCCTTACTTTGGAGTGCTTGCCTGTTCTATTATTTATTATTCATTGCCTAAGGACCATCGCTATTCAAATCCTCTGCATCGGCAGTTCGACTGGAGGATCCGAGTGGGGCTGAGCCTTCAATCGATTCGCCGTTGCAGTGATTTGTCTAGCGATTGAAATGCAGTGAATCCCTTGTGGTCTTCCAATGATATGGAGCATAATGGTCAGTCTATTTTTGTTAATTTGTTTTATTGTAGTCAGAATATGTCTCTCTTTGTGATATTTCACGCAATTTGGACTTGGCACCCATTAGGGAGGTCCCACTAAAATTTTTATATAATTCGCTTGTACAGTTTATTATTTTAAAATTGTAATTTTAATTTCTAAATTAATTAGGAGAGTTTTATCTACAATAGGTTTTGCCTTGTTACCTTTTCTCTCCCCTTCCGGGTTTTTTTTTAGATTAATTTGATTTTTTCGCTCTACTGTTTTGCCATGCTACTGGCACGTATTTAATATTATTTTTTAAGATTCAAATTAATTGTATTTTAGGCATCATGTTTGGGAATTTGCATTACACACACACACACACACACACACACACACACACACACACACACACACACACACACACACACACACACACACACTATAGGATCACTGTTATTAGAATCAGTTGCTTTATAGAATCGAATTTCAAAGAACAAATTCAAAACAAGAAAATGCACCACACTTTCATCATTTATTAGAATCACATCTTCAGTTATAATGATCAAATTCTGAATGCCTCTGTGATATTTTTCAAAAGCACATTTCTGGAGGTCACAGCCGTTAAAACAATTTGCAGTTTCTGGTTTACTGGGCTTTTCTGTTAGTGCAATAAATGGGTAATAAACTAGATCTTATTGCATTTGGGATAATACGGATAGCTGGAATCCTGTGTTTCCATGTTATGTTGAAATGTGTTTTCCTTTCACTGAACTCTGTTCTTCATTTCTATATCTAAACTTCATCTCACTTGCGTGTGTCATGTTAGTTCCAATTTGCATGTACCATGAACTTTGTTATTGACTAATGCTTATCACGTCTTTTTTACTGTGTTTTAAATTTTACTACCAAAAAAAAAAAGTCAGTGAACAGAAAGAGTGAATTTGAGTGTAAAAGATAAGTTACGAATTATAGAAACATACGATAAATTAAATGTAGGCAATATGTCTCAAAGAGGAGCGCCAGTAAAATTAGGAGTGCCTCAGTCATCTTTATCAAAATTATTAAAATCACATCATACATTAAGCACTAATGTGATTAATGAAACTAGAAAAAGGAAGGGAAATGCCAAAGAGTAGATGTAGCTTTGTTCATTTGGTTCAAACAGGCCAGCTCATTTAATGCACCAATCAATCGTGGCATTCTTCTTCAAAAAACTAGTGATTTTGCTGAAAAATTACACAAAGAATTTAAGGTGACGGACGGAGGGCTGACAAGATGGAAGGAGAGGCATGATATTATTTACAAAAAACTTCATGGAGGAAAAACAGGATTCCGATAGTTCTGCAGCTGACAACTAGCTGAAAACCTCTTAGCAAACTGTGTTAAGCACTTATAATCCCGAAGACATTTTGAATACAGAGGAAACAGGGCTGTACTACAGGGCTACCACACACCATTGCATGATTTTTAAAAATTCCTCTGCATCTGCAGGAAAGAGGGTCAAAGACAGAATTACAGTTCTTTTAACATGCAACATGATTGGAACAACCATGATGAAGCAGTTAGCTATAGGCAAGAGTAAATCGCCTAGATGTTTTAAACGAGTATAAAATAGCTGCCTGTTGAATATGCCAATAATGCCAACACTAGGATGACAGCTTCTCTATTTGAAGATTATCTTCGTAAATGGGATTTTGCAATTGGATAAAAAAAAACAAATAAATTGCATTGGTTTTGGACAACTGCCCAGTTCAGCCAAAGTTGACTTTCAAAAACATTGAATCAGTTTTTCTATCTTTGAATACCACATCACTGATTCAACCTCTCAACCAGGGAATAAGAAAAAATGTTAAGACCGTTTGTAGATCGGATATGAAGCGAAGGATTATCCAGTCTACAGATGATGGTTTGAGAACATCTAATATCGCAAAGCAGATAACCGTTCCAGATAACTCATTCGAAGCACCCGTTGCTTCGAATGAGATTTCCAAAACCTCAACTGTTTCAAAAAATATGAATTAATTATTCATGAGGCTCAACTAATTCACGATACTGATCACGTTGAAAACACTGAAGACGTGGGGTAACAGGAGTTTGATGATTGGGTGGTGAACATAGATGGTGATCTAAAAGTTACTACAGATTTATTTAACAGATGAATAAATTGCCCAGTCTGTTAAGATAATTTCGCCAAAGAGGAGAAGGAAAATGAACCCAAACGAATTCCAGTTACAAAACGACAAACTCATGAAGCTATAGCTGTCCCGAGAAAAGCGTTTGAAAAAACTGGTGCAAGTAATCGTGAATACAGACTGTTATACAATATTGAAAAATCTATAAATAGACTTTGTAGTGATAATTGAAAGCAATCTAAAGTAAGTGGCGCATTCGTAGCGAGGTGGGCAGGAGCAGCAGTGCTTAATACACGCTTCTTGATTAGACCGGGGTTCAAGCTTGTGACCACCAAATACGGAGGATGCAGAAAGGTCAGGGAATGACCACCGCATATCCCTGGAGCAATATGGCCTTAGTTGCTAATGCTCCTAAAAACCAAATAACAACTAAAATAAGTGACTACTTTAAATTATAATCATATTACAAAGTGTTATATTTAATATGTATGTTAATTAAGCTATGTACGTAAGTGTAAATTTATTTTTTTATTTTGCTAACCTGTGGATAATATTCTCCCAATTTTCATGTATCATTTAATTTGTAATAAACCTTTGGTAATAAAGTATAAATTTGTGCTTTATATCTTTATTTTTATAGCCTCTGGATAATATCTGTCGATTTTTGCTTATTAGAATCAAAATGCAAACGTGATCACTATACCTGGCGCATACTGTATGTGTGTATATATATATATATATATATATATTGATAAATAATGCATAAAAAAAGAAAATTAATTTTTAGGTTTATATTTCTATGATTTTAATGAAATTTTATATGGTTCAATGTATATTTCTAAAAATCTGCTCAATAGGAGTCAAGTTTTTACTTTCAGGTGGAGGCGTGTGGTGAAGATAACAGGTACCTTACAGATTTGTGAATAGACTTAAAAGCAATAAGATATATTTGCAAAGGTTTTTATTTATTCTTGAATATATTACCTAATGTTGACAAACTGGCAGGAGCATCCTTGTTTGATGTCATGGTAAAAGAAGTTGCAGCATTGTTGCATTCCTTGTCAGGAAAACAGTCATCCAGTGAGGCCATTCAATGCCCTCACTGAATTTGTTTCTTCAGTTTCCTGATAAAAAAAAAAGTAAGTTTTGCAATTAATAGAACTGCATGTATGAGAAATGCATTTATATCTAGTATAACTACCAAACTAATATGAAAATTGATATGGCATATACATATAATGAACATGAACAATACTATTAGTTCTTTTTTAATTAGAAGGAAACATCATGCTTTTTTAGTTCCATAAATTTACAGTATTTTATAGTCTGAAATACCAATTTCAATACATGTAGAACAATTACTTCCATTTCCATTCAATAAACATTAAAGTTGCAGCTAGGATTATTTATATTTTGGATCAGTAGTCTGAGATGTAGAGCCACTGTATTTAGTCTGTATAAGGTGTGATCAAAATGTTTTGAGGAACTGAACGAATATTTGTGAAATGAAGCTTACCAACTATTCGGATGGATCATATTTACGAGTCTCCTCAACACTGTATACACCAGTTCCAGTGCTTCTGCAACTTTTGGAAGAAATCTAATATGTTAAATTCTGGAAGAAAACTTCCTTGGTGTTGTTGCAAATCTGTGACCTTTCACAATGGCACTTTAAGCTTGGGAAACCCAAAAAAAAATAAATAAAAAAAATACAAGGAGCTAATTCCAGTGAATATGGCAGATAGGGCACTACAGTGATAGAGTACTTCACAAGAAATTCTTAAATGGAAAGCACTGAGGGTGCACAACAGCATCATAATACAAGTGCTAATCCTAAAAGCACAATTTTCCATTTTCTCTGAATGGTATTACGCAATTTCTCCAGAACTGTTTATATTCCTGGATGACTGTTTGAGACAAATTCATGATGAAAATTACCTCTGGGGAGAAGGGATGGGGGAAAATAAGCACTATTGAGACTGGGTTGCATTTTTGAGCAACTGGAGAAGATAGATCTTCCACTTAGAGAACTGGTCTTGGTTTCTGGGGTACAGTCATGTCCATGATTCATCACCAGCAACAATGGAAGAAACAGTCTGGGTCAACAGGTGCAAACTGACAAAGATCCTAACATGCAGGCACAAAGTTGGTTGAACCATGTCCCATTCTCAAATTTTGTTTTAAAAATTTGAATAACATGTGCACAAGAAATACTATCTACATTAGTAAATACACAGATAGTTAAGCACTGAGTCCTAATAATATCACGAACATGAGTGTTGAATCATTGATTTTGACAATGGAGGAGGCCAGCCCTAATCACCTTTGATGGCCAAGTGACACTACTTGAAGTTAAAACCACAGAAAATGTCTACATATGATTACAGATGTACAGCATTTTATCTGAAATGCTAATTTTAATATTTCACAGATTTCAGTTAAAAGTTTCCCTAATTTGAAACAAAGTTTGATGCAAGTTCACTCCTCAATAAAATCGCTCATTTCAAAAACAGGATGAAATACATAAAACATGTTCATTGCAATAAGCATTACGTCAGACTTACTGTAGGTTACTCATGCATTATTGTGTCTATAGTACTTGCCAAACATATTGAAGTAAGTTACAACTCGCTGTAATGCCAGACTGTAGATATTTAGGTGACTCGTGCATTATTGTGTCTGTAGTACTCGCCAAAACATATTGAAGTAAATTTGTACAACTCGCTGTAATGCCAGATTTTTAAGATATAATGTCAGTATCCTGAATTTCTTCTACTTGCTGCTTTCCAGAATGAAGATAAAATCAGTAAATAAAATACTGTGGGAGAAAATTTGCACCTCAGATTTAACAAGAACTGCTCATTATTTATTTGATGGTGTGGGAAGCAGTTCAAACCAGTACCCCCAAAATGTGGGGGAAGAGTCCTGGATTGAATGACTCCCCCCTCCAATGCTTACTCATCTTGGCACCAAATGCCACTTTTGGGAGAGATGCTTGGATATTTTAGAAACATTTCACCCACAGAAAAACAAAGCTTTCCTTAATTGATCAGTACCAAATGTAGTTCTTAACAGCTGGAGGATATCCATTTCAAAGATGACTTCAATTATTAAGAAGCAAGGGAGGTAGATGACTAAGGTGACAAAGAATAGTAAGAGCAGAATCACCACATTACTTGTTCGAGCCATTTTCCACTCCACCAAAGCATTATTGCTTTGGTGGAGTGGAAAATGAAGCAATAATAACTAGTATTGAAGACAGATGAATCATAGTGATCACAGACGATGGGAAGTTGAGATCTTAGATGTCTCAAGAGCAATAGAGATGAAAATGAGAATCAACTTTCGTGTGACGAATGGGGAAAAAAATGTACCCAAAAACTTCCATGTATTCAGAACTACATTTGGTAATGTTTGTCTTAGTAAGGTGGTTGTTTACTGGTGGATGAAACCTTTCCAAAATGACCATGTCAAATTCATGGCCATTCTGGAACCATTTCATCCAATTATAAACAATAGCTTAAAAAAACCTGACCAGGGTAGCGAACAGATTACTACTTATATATTATGCATATAAATATAAACAAAAAAATAAATAAATAAATAATAATAATTAAAAAAAAAAAAAAATATATATATATATATATAGGCCCTCAATTTAATGGACAAAAAATTTCTGTCCTAAAGGAAACATTTAGAATCTATTTATATATAATGGCATCGTACATCAGACAGCATATCTGTCTGATTTGCAATGCTATCAGACAGATGTGCTGAAAATTCCTTCTAATGGAATAAAGACTTTTACTGCTAGATAATGCACCTGCTCACCCTAATGCTGAGAGGTTAGTTAGTAGGGATGGGGGAATAAAATGTGTTTTTCTGCCTCCTAACCCTACTTCACTGATACAGCCGATGGATCAGGGTGTAATCATTGCATGTAAGAGGTTGTATAAGAAGAAGTTTTTGGAAGAGATGACGGTTGTTTTGGAATAAAGAGAAGACTCAGAAGAGGATACAAGAGGCACCAGAACATTGCAAAACTTACATACATACAACATCAGATCTGCTATCTTCAACTTAACAGCTGCATGGAAAGATATGAAGATTACTACCTTGACCAATGTTTAGAAGAAGTTGTACGACGTAGAACTTGAAATGGACTTTGAGGGAGTTGAGGCGCCTAATTTTTGGGACACTCTTCTGAGGGCCGGTAACAAAAATGCAACTGAGAATGATGTGGAACAGTGGCTCGAAAATGATGGTGTTCCAGGCTATCAAATTTTTCTGAAGGAGAGATTGTGGAAAACGATGATGACAAAGATGAAGAATCAGTTGTATTGCATCCTAAATTGTCTGTTATAAGACAACATATGGATGACATCATACATTATATTGAATCATCATCAGACCCTGATGTGCTTCCTTATTATGAACATTTTAGAGAATTTCAATCTACAGTAATAAGGAAGCAGCACCAAGGTGTAAGGCAACTGAAGCTTGATGATTTCTTCAAGACCACTTCATCAACTGGATCTGTTTCACCAGCACCCTCTACCAGCAAGGAATTAACACCTCTCCCTCCATATAACAGTTGTTTCTGACTCTGAAAATTGTGATTCTTTTAATTAAGTTAATATTAATATTAAATATTAGGTATTTTTAATGTTTTTTGTATATTTTTTTATTCAATGGAGTTTAAGAATTTAAGTATTTTTCCCCTATAAAATGGAATTAAATGAAAAAAACAAATGTTCACATTGAAAACAACTTTGTGTGACTTTAAGGTAAAAAAAAAAATTTTTAAAAAATGGTGGAAACACTCCATTAGTTACATTGTATAGTTTTTGAGGGGTTTAATTAAAATAAAAATTCGGTTCCTGTCATAGATTTATTTTTATATTTTTAACAGATGTTTTGGCTGAATTGCTCAATGTACATTATAATAATCATAATAATGTAATAATAATGTATACATTATAATAACATTTTAATACATCCTGTAGATTTTAAGTTCATTATTAATATGTTTTTAAAATACATTCATTTTAGCAGACTTTCAATAATAGCAGACACCGCTTCCCCCAATTAGTCTGTTTAATGAACTAATAAAAGTCCTTGGACTCAGTGGAGGTCCCCATGGACTGGTGGTGTGCAAATGTACCACCAATTCACAAAGGGGGTTCAAAACGTGACACAAGTAACTAAACTACAGACCTGTTAGTTTAACTTGTGTTCCAGGAAAAATAATGGAATCACTGGTTAAAGAAGTATTGCAGGATCATCTAGACAAGACTGCAGTAATAGTTAAGACAGAGCATGGGTTTGTTGAAGGGAGGTCTTGTCTGACCAATTTGATTGGATACTATGATGTGGTCACAAAGGAACTGGATGCCAAAATTAATTTTTATATCATATACTTGGATTTCAGGAAAGCTTTAAATACTGTTGTACAAGGAAGACTGCTATACAAATTGGAGAGGTAAGGCATTAAGGGTAAGTTGTTACAATGGATAAAGAGATGGTTGAGTGGGAGACGACAGAGAGTGGTAATCAATGGATGGTGCTCTTCATGGACAAATGTTATTAGTGGAGGTCCCTAGGGTTCGGTGTTGGGCCCATTGTTGTTTTGTATATTTATCAATGATATTGATGAAGGTATATCAGGTTTAATGTCCAAGTTTGCAGATGATAGAAAGGTCCGCAAGGTTGTTAACAACAGTAAAGACAGTATGCTACTGCAACTGGATCTAGGTAAGGTGGGAAAATGGGGTGAGAAGTGGAAACTGAAGTTTAACATTGACAAATGCAAAGTACTGCATATGGGTAGCAGTAACCGAAGAGAAATGTACCAACTGTGTGGTACTACACTCGGGGAAGTGGAAAGTGAAAAAGATCTGAGGGTAATTGTGCAGTCAAATACGAAGTTCACCGAGTAGTGCAGATGGGCTGCCAGGGCAGGTCACGGAGTCTTGTCAATGATATCTAGGAATTTTGCTAGCAGGGACAAAGAGGTGATTATCCCATTATACAAGGCAATGGTCAGGTCACACAACTAGACTACTGTGTACAGGTCTGGAGGCCTCATTTTAGGAAGGATGTAGATTTGCTAGAACAAGTACAAAGAAGGAAAACAAGACTGGTAATGGGAAGGGAACAAAGCGCTGCTCTTACCAGGAAAAGCTCAAGTTCTGCAAATTGCAGCGCCTGGAGAGTAGGCACCTGCGAGGTGATCTGATTGAGGTGTATAAGGCCCTGAATGCATTGAGCAAGCTGAATGCTGATAGGGCACAGTTTCAAATTGAGGAAAGATAGTTGTAGAATAGATGTGCAAAATTTTGCCTTTAGCTAGTGGGTAGTTGATTGGTGGAACAGGCTTCAATCTTTTGTTGTGGAAGCTAATAGCCTAAACAAATTTAAGGCTGAGCAGGACAGGCAATTTGGAATAAATGGAGGGATGAAATGGGAGGGTTTTTTTTTTTTTTTTTTTTTGGCTGATGCTGCATAAGCTTGCTTTCTTGCATTGTATGCCTCTACTAATGCTAATGCTAAATCAAGGGCCTACTGTATATATATACACACAGGTATTCCCCACTTTCACAACTTAATTTGTTCCTAGTGTGTGCTCATAAAGCGAAAACTTATAAAGAAGGAATTTATTTCCAATAGACGTAATGCTAAAAACAGAAGTCACATTCTCAACAATGAAATTTGACCATAGTAATGCTAAATAAAGGTCAACAAAACAATAGTTTATGCTTTAACAATGATTTATTTATCCAAAGAAATGATATATAGCCTTTATTACAGTGGAATCTCATTAATACAAAGTTCAAGGGATCTAAATTTTCACATTTTGTAATAACGAGGTTTGTAGTAACAAGGTCCCCCCCAAAAGTGTCAAAATTTTATCATTATTTATTATTATTATTAGTATATTTTTTTTGGTACATATTGTATATCTAAGAATAATAATAAATAATAATACAGTCGATTCCGGTTATCTGGGACACATCAGGACTAGTGCATTTTGGCCCGATTAAGCGGCTGCCCCAATCTGAAGTTTCACGTAAATAGTTAAAAATACAATGCCCCCCTTTACAATTGGTTCACTGTACAATCAAATCATGTTACGATGGAGTCACCATTGTAAAGTACCGTTCACTGTACGATGTGTAATAAGTGCCAGTCATTGTGATCACGTTTGTGAATTGAATTTTAATTCAATTAAACAGCGATTCTAATTAGCAAAAATAGGAGGAATATTATCCACAGCTATAAAAGTAAAGATATATTAAGTGCAAATTTACCCTTTATTACCTTACCAATTAAAAAATTAAATGATACGTGAAATTTGGAAGAATATACGTGATAATCGGAAGAATTAATATGTACTGTAATATGTACATACTAACTAAACTAGTTGACATTTCTGTTCACTGCCATTTGTGGGTCGGGGTTAAAATTTAAAACAATCAGTTTTAAAGCAATCAATAACAAAGAACATGGCACACATAATTGCAAGTAACACAATATGTGCAAGTGAGAACGGAGTAACAAATTACGAAGCTTTAAAAATAGGAATGAAGAGGAGATTATGAAAATTATTTTTTTTATATGATTGGATTCCATAGAAGTGTAAACACATTTTACCATAATAACCCACAGAATTCCAGCCGTAAGTATTATCGCAAATTCAATAAGATTGAGTTTACTATCAATTTATGACAGATTTCACTAACACAAAAGCCCAATAAACAGGTGACTGCTAATTGTTTTATGGTTGTGACCTCCAGAAATCCAACTGAACTACGTGGTCGGAGACAATCGTAGGATAATCTTCAGTGCTGCGGTCTCCTGCCCCGATTAAACAGCATTTTGTCCCAATTAAGTGAAGGTAAACACTGGCTATTTTCTCAATTGGGTTCTGTTTTTTAAGATTTGCCCCAAATAAACGGCTGCCCCGATTAACCGGTGGCCCAAATAACTGCAATACACTGTAATATAAAAAATAAATTAATAAAATTAAATAATAAAAATATAATAAAGCAAAAACAGAAGCCTTGTCTAACAATACAGTAATAGGAATAACATATTTTTTAAAGATTTTATTTGGATGATAAACTAAGAGAAAAGCTATAATAATGGAAATGAAAATATTGTATAGTATATATTTTGATATATATACAATATTTTAGTATCACAGTAAAAATAATTACAATAATTATAAAAGGAGACATACAAACCATTAACTTTTTAATAAATTAATCTAATTTAAAGAAAGAATCCAATTTTGTTTGCACAGTTTTTGTCCTATATGCATTTTTAACTACAGCACAGACGTTATCAAATGCAATAGTTGTTTCTTTATAAACATTACTGCAGGCCAAGACATTCTCTATTATGTTCAATGGAATTTGGGCATCTTTTTTAGATGGCAGTGTGCACGCATCTTCACTTTCGCTGTCACTGGTAACAAAAACAGCATTGTTTCATTTGGTACCCAGCAGCTCTTCTGGTGTTGCTGTTGCAGTGGTTACAACTTCATCATCCACCTTCACAAACTCTTCAAATTCGCCAACAAAATTCATATGCTCCTTCAAATTCCTCCATTCCTCACTGTTGCTATCACATTTGCCTGCTGGACCATGTTTTTCGATGATGTTCTCTCCAAAGCCACTCTTTCAAGTGATTATAACACTTGATGTAATATTTTCCCAAGCAATAACAAGATTATGGATAGCATCCAAGACATTCCAATTTGGCTGCAAATTGTTCCCTCCTTCTATGTTGCAGATCAAGTACCTTATCAGGCAAGCTCTATATGATCTCTTGAAGTTATAACTAATGCCTTGATCCATAAACTGGTGGTAATGGGGGGTAAAAACAACAGCCGTGTATTTGTCAACTTAAGAGTCTTGGCAGAATGTGCTGTACAACGGTCTAAAATCATCAAAATGTTCCTTTTTTCTGAAGCCAATCTTCTGTCCAATTTTGATAACCAAGCCTGAAAAATTTTGACCATAAGCCAAGCACTTGTATCGGCCTCATAATCACAGGGAAGTTGGTTAACTGCTTTAAAACATCTTGGCTTGGAAAACTTACCAATCACAAGTGGGCTTAGTTTTGTACTGCCATCTGAATTGCAGCATAACAGAACAGTGAGTCTTTGTTTACTTAATTTTCCACCATGACAACACTCTCCTCGAACAGCAAATGTTTTGTTTGGCAGCAAATTATAAAATAAACCTGTCTCGTCGAGATTAAAAATATCCTTTGGCTCATATTTTTCAAGGAATGACTGTACAGAACACAACCAGTCTGTAGCCTTTTCTTTGTTGACAAATCCAGACTCACCACAAACATTTCGCGAAACCAAGTTATTCCTGTTTTTAAATCTTTGGAGCCAACCACTGCTGCATTTGAAGTCACTAATCCCATGTTGCTGAGCAAGATAATTTGCCCTTTCTTACAAAATCGGACCTGATATTGGCAAATTAGATGTACGCATTTGTTGGTACCACTCGAAAAGTTTTGTTTCAAGCTTCTCGTGTTTTTTTTCATCGCTGCTCCAGTGTCACGCACTTCTTCAAGTCTTTTTCGGTTTTTCAGTATTGTAGATAAAGTAGGTAAAGACATATTGTATTCCTTTGCAATGTCCTTTTTGCTTCTTTCCATCCTATCGGCCTCCTGTATAATTTTTAGTTTAATTTCCAGGCTTAATTCTGTCCAGCTACATTTTGTCGCCATAACACTGCTAGATAAGATTTAATATAAACAAATTTTAAATTAATTTAAAGACACAAGTTCCGAAAAAGACGTCAGCTCAGATAAAATGGCACAAAAAATATATTGCGGTATACAATAGCAAAAGACTCTTTGAACTGGGGTAACAATTGCAACTGACCTTATTCATGTGGAGAGCAAGGGAGTGCATGTAAACAACTTAGAAACTTTTTATTCTTTTGTTAATTTAACAACTCATCCTTCAGAACTATGTTCTTCGGAAAGCACTTGATGTTTTAGCTACCATAAACTGCTTTTGTTTTCGCAAAACTAATTTCTAACAAGTCAGTGAAATCCTTCGGGAAGTAGGGAGCCAAGTGGCCGGGGGCAATAATCAGATCGCCCGGCCAAGATTTGTATTAAACATACAAAATCACAATATTTATTTCTCATGGAGTGAAAAAGAAATTTGTAATACATATGTAATAAGAATTTTGTAATAAACAAATATATTTACATAGAAAAGCCTATCCTTTCGCAGGGAAATGGTATGTGCTTCATATAAACGAGTACTTTGTATAAACCGAGTTTGTATTAATGAGATTTTACTATATTATAATTTGCTTGATTTTAAAGAAATTATTTATGTCATACAAATGTTTATTCACCATCATCTACTAAATGCAGACTCACTGATGGTTTGTCACTTGTTGATGGTTCATCACTCATCATTGGTTTGTTGGAAGCACAAGGAGTCTTCTTCAGAAATGCTTCAAGAGTCGTTTGTTTCCAAGACAGCCTTCTATTTTCCTTATAAATTTCATGATAGCATGCATAAGCATATTTTTAAATTTGTAGCAACTTTTCTAGTGCGCTTGAAATTTGAATCTTGACTCGAAAATCTCAATTGCTTTTTCTGTGTTGAAAAGCTTCATCAAGCCCTTTGAGAGTGAAGGAACAAACAGGAGTTTCAGTTGTTAAACCTTCTTCTTCCTCAACTTCTTCACATTTTGCCATTTCAATGAGGCAGATCAGTAACATCAGTTGTACAAACCTCAAATTGCAATTGGTTAGCAGCATTTACAACAGCTTCTGTTTCATTTTTGTATGGTCTCTTCTGTTTCTTGAAATCCTTCAACATTATCAATAAACTGATGACAGAGTTTATTCCAAACACACTTCATGTTCTTCTCTGTAATTTTGTCCCATGCTTGTTTTGTTATTTTGATTGCATCTAAAATGAGGAATTCTTTCCAAAATTTTTTAAGAGTTGAACCTCCCTCCTTATCACCTGCCGAACAAACAACCGCACGCACAATAATACTGTACTGTATAGCTATGCGCGTGGTTTGAAATGCCATATTTATGAATGTTTAGCATTTATTTATTGCAATTAATGTTCATATTTTCGATTTTGTTGATACTTGAAAAAAATAACTTGTAAACCCAGGAATTCATAAAGCAGGAACTGCCTGTATATATACATTGAATAGTATAACATGAAAGCGGAAACAAGAAAGTAGAAAAATAGAAAGAGGAAGTAGTCTAATTCAGTTAAAGGCAGCAAACATTAAACCCTATGCAAAGCATGGACAATAAACAGCCCAGACTGCAAACAAAATAGCAACAAGTGTCTTCATTTGTGATGTAAACCCAAGCCAAAGAGTAAAAACCATAAACCATAAATCTAGGTTTATGCTTTTAAAATAATAAACCATAAATCTAATTATAAATAAAAATAAGAATAAATTTTTTATTTTTGTTTATGCTATTTACCCTTTAGCTTGTGGTTTACATTAGAAATGAAGATGTTGCTATTTTGCTTGCAATCCTGGCTGTTGACACATCCTTATTTTGCCAATTTTTCATTTATACATTTTTTTTTTTGTTACCTTTTATCCCTTTTCTATCACTCTATCTCCCTCATTTTTTTCCAACTTTATATACATAAGAAACTGTTAGTCATTTCCAACTTAATAAAAATTATTAATACCACTAAGCACACAACACAGTCGGACCTCTCTTTAACAAACTTCCATATAGCGAATTTTTCTATGTAGCGAATTTTTTCGATTTTCACTTGGTCATTACACTGAAAATAGTTTCTGTATAAAGAAGAAAATTTCCATATAATGAACTGATTAAACAAAAAAACTACTACTACTATAACGAACTGATTTCGAGAGAGGCTGGGTATGCATTGTTTGCACATCTGTCCTTCAGGCAATACAGTTGATGTTGTAGAAAGCACGATTTACGAACTAAAAGGATTAAGAATTAATCCCTTTAGCTTTTAAGAGCTAAAGGGGATAATTCCATGAATTAAGAGCTAAAACATTTTACAATTTAGTGATGTCCGTAAAATCCTGCCGGAGTAAACTGGCCAACCACGGTACGAGATAGAAAAAGACGGAAGATTTTGAGAGAGGCCTTTGACCAGCAGTGGGTAAGCAACGGCTAAAAAGAAGCAAAACCTATACACTCCTGTACCGAGAAGTCGCACTGGTCAACTGTTATCTATGTGTCCACAGCCACTGGCAAAGATTAAGGCATATTCCTGACGCGGACATTGGGTCTGGTCAACCTGTTTTCTACTGTAAGCACCCTATTAGAGAATTAAGAGAGTGATTTTCCTTTATCCCAGAAATTCATCTGTTTTGAAGAAATGAGTCCTATGCTTTCACTAAATTTCACTTCTCCCTGTTTATAAGGTAGATACAAGTGATCCCTAAATCAGTTTTGTTTTGGCTGCTGTGAAAGTAACCTTACAATGTCCAAGAGCAAATCCTTACGTGTAGCATAAAAAAGTGTAAGTGCTTAATAGTGTAGACCAGAGAGTTAAAAAAAAAGAAAAAGAAATTGCTTTAAAATTTAGTATTCCTGCATTAACCATTCTGAAAAACTGTTTCGGTTTTTAAACTGTTTGAGGAAATGGGATCCAGTTGGAAGCATGCAAAATTATGCCTGTATAAAGATGTAGTAGATGAAGCCATTTTTAAGTGGGTGAAGTTGATTCGAGACCAAAACATGCCAATATCAGGGCCATTAATAAAAGAAAAAGCTATGGAGTATGCATCTTTTCTGGGGGCATAAAACATTCCAAACCAGTTCTGGTTGGCTAAACAAATTTAAAGAGCACTATGGCTTACTCAAAAAAGTTATTTCTGATGAAAGTGGAGTTGTAATCGTAGATTACCATTGAAAAAAAAAAAGTTTTCAACAAAAAAATTTGAATAGTGGATTTTAAATTTTGATAGAAAGATGATGAAAGAACACAGAAAAATCGCGTTTACTGTCGACAACTGTCCTGCCCACTGTCACTCTGTAATTTCGAAACTTACAAGTGTGAAGCTTGTTTTCTTCCCTCTGAATACCTGTTCTGAACTACAACCAATGGAGCAAGGCATTAACAAGAATTTTAAAATGCACTACTGAAGGCGAATGCTGAACAAAATTATACTGAGAATAGAAACCAACCAACTAACCTATAGATTCTGTTATAGATTTGCAGATGTGAATATCACAGTTGGCAAAAGTATGGAATCAAGATGTGATGGAAACAACGATTAAGAATTGTTTTACATAAGCAGGTTTTGCTAAAACGTCAATTAACAGCCATGAGAGGGATGAACTACTACAAGACATTGAGCAATCTTGGGAATAACTTTGAGCGAGAGGTTTGATCAGAGGAGAACTTGTTCTTGATGAATTTTTAGGAGTTGATAATGATGTCATAGTAGCTGAATATCTGAGTGGCTCTAACATTTTGGAGCGTATTTAAAGAACTAATGACAATATCGACAATGAATTGGATGAAATGAGGGCAACAAAGGAATGAAGGCAATAGCAATAGTAAACCTACCAAACAAGAAATGTTGGCAGCATTTGAAACTTTGCATCGAGGCCTTCAGTGGGAAAAAAATGTAACGGAAAATATATTTGAGTGTTTAAACAAATGTCAACATTTTTACGAACAGTGTACAGTAGAATCCAGTGCACAACAAATATTAACCAAATATTTCATGACATAATTCTTAAAAGTGTATTAATATATTGTATGCATCACAGGGGCGTTCCTAGGGCATGTGGTGATGGGTGCCAATTGAATGGTGCCCCCTTTAAAATTATCTTCATAATGTGTATATAAGTTACAGGTTTTCAGGCACCCCTTGAATGTTGTTGCATGGGTGCAATGCACTCCTTTCACCCTCAGGACGGCCTGACCTGGCACATCATATAAGTAGTCATTTTTTAATAGGTATGTACTAATAAATTAATTGTTTTAAAATGTTAGAAAATCTATTCATTCCCAATTATTTCTGATTAGGCCCAATCTACTACTACTCCAATGGGATCCCTATCACATTCCAAGGATATACAATCGAACCAACAAACGGAAAGAGCACGGAAAAATTCCAACTACAAAAACACCTCCAACAAGAATGGCAGAACAGGTGGATGGCCTCCACCAAGGGGGAGGTCACAAAGAAATTTTTACCATACGTTGACAAGGTCTACCCAAAATCACTGGCTTGGCTTCAGCCGGGATGGGCACTCACCTTTCTACTAACAGGCCACGGGCCCTTCAATGACAAGCCCACCATGCCAGGGTTCCTTGATGACCCACGCTGCACTTGTGGAGATAGTGAGAGCCGGTCACACCTTATGTATCAGTGTCCAAGGTACAAAGATCTGCAGGAATTATTTTACACGCGATTGACATACATCCCACAGGACCAAGAGCATTGTGTGAGCCTTTTGGATTCACACAATGAATACAAAATCCTCACAAAATATGCTAGGACCTCTTTGCAAGAAGAGGAACCCGATACACACTGACAAACTAGTAAGTGACTAGAACCAGTTGCACTCTCAATGCCACTGTTCCTCTAACAGAAAATAACCATTAACTAGAATGGGACATTCTTCGAAGAATGATTGCAGTTCTGGACAATGCCTACAACCCAGATTGGACGCAAAATCCCAAAACCATCAAAGAAAACCACACTTAACGCAATCAACAACCTGGTTGGGATATTCACCAAAAAGAAAGATTGAATCCCTTGACAAGACTACAACTCGGAATGGACCCTGAACTCCTAAAAAGGAAAACTTTACTGAACTTGACCCAACCACAGGTGACCCCCGCTTAACGCTGATAATTCCGGAAAAACAGAGCGCTAAGTGAATCCGCACTAAGCGAGCGACGCATTCCCATAAGGCTACATCTATTTGTGAGTTGCGGTCAGTGCCATAGGATATTTCCTAATCAATAATAAACGGTAGTGAAAAGATGCACAAATGTCGGCCAAAATATTTAATATTCAAATATTTGTACATATAAAATATTCTGCATTACATACGTATATAATTATGTGGTAACTACTTACGTATAAAAATTAAACTTAAAATACCAATTAAAATCATGAATTTAATTGATGAATTTAATCATGAAAAATGTGTCGATTTTGGGTTGAACTTTGCCTCTTCCAAATCAACTAAAAGGGGTATTAATTTTAAATCCCCTGCAGTTTAATTACCACCCAACAATAAAGTCAACCGATCCTTCGCCGCTTTGAATCCTGGCATGTTTTTTACTTCTTTCAGTATGAAACTTCTTTTAGGCATTCATTTCCACAGAAGTCTTGCTTCATGTATGTTAAAAACTTGTTGAGAAGTATAACACAAAATACCCCTCTTTAATAATTTTAACAAGTTCTTTTTTGAAAGTTTCGGCTCCTTAATCTGCACTTGCGGCTCCTCCCTGGATTTTAAATCTATTCAACTAGCCCTTACTAGTTTTAAATGGTTCCAAATTTTTTTTTCTTTTTTTTTCCAGGTGAGTTTTCTTCAGATCATCATATAGGCTAATCTCTCTCTCTCTCTCTCTCTCTCTCTCTCTAATAATATTTAACTTAACTGAATTCTGCATTGGATATTATCTTCAATAAAATTAGTTAGTCTTTCCATTTCAATCCTAATAGCCGGCCTAGCCCTAGTTGCTTGCAGTGGAACAGCTATCTTTCCCGCTGCTAAAATTAATTATTATTATTATTTTTTATTGTTCTTACAATTAAACTTGCAAGTCCTAAATTATGGCACACATCTGCTTGTCTTTGACCGGAATCGATTCGCTTCAAAAGGTCTAATTTAATTTTCAAACTCAGTCTTTTTCTTACATTTATAATCTTTGTACTGCGCTCAGACGCTGTTGCTTTTTGATTCTTATCGGCCATTATTAACTCTTCGAAAATGTAACTGTGTTGGTTGCATTAATTACGATACAATGTTCAAGTAAACTGTCCGTTTCGCACCATACGGTACCGAGTGATGACTAGACTTCAGATAAATGCATATAACGCAAATATTCCAAGCAATATACTTGATCATTTATTAAAATGTTGATCTCGGAACTACGTAAAAAGTCACTGTAATGCAATTAAATTAGCGTGCGAGAAAATTTCACTGAGCGTGGGAAAATTTCTCAAGTCAGCCTGGGAAACGTTTTAATGCTGTTTTGCAATTCATTTTCAACCTTAAACCTTAAATCTTCTTGTATTTACAAGAAGATTTACAATCTTCCTAAAGTGAAGTTTCCAACCTGTATGCAATAATAGAGATAGAACCTAATCATTGTCTCATACAACAGGATAACCATTCCTTTGGCCTATCAGCAAAAGTCCAATATATAATTGATAGAAACCCATGAGCTGTTCTAGCAATGCATCCATACTTACACCGTAGAACACCATACAATTACCAATGGTCTTTTTCATTCTCCACTACCTTCAGTACGGTACAATCCCACTGGTATATAATTCTGGGAATATTCTTCGCAAATATAGTACCTTGTATTTATGAATATTAAGCCTCATTGCCAAGTCTCAGCCCATCTGTTTAATTAAGTATTCTTGGCTTAGCATACCCTGAGAACTGTCATTAACCTCTCTGCCTAGCCTTGTATCATCAGCAAATTTAGACACCAAACTTGATGTGCCTTTCATGAATATCGTTAATATATACTGAAAACAATAATGGGCCCAGCAATGAACTGAGGGATCCAACTAATAACAGTTCATGAAGGGCAGTGGCCATTAATAAACACCATCTCCTGACATTCAATCATTCCCTTATCCAGAACAGTAACTTGCCCATAGTGCCACAATGTTCCTATTTTTTATAGCAGTTGTTCATGTGGAATAGTATCAAAATCCTTATTGAATTCTAAATACAGGATTAACAAAAAAAAAATATTTTTTTTTTTTCATCCAAATCCTTTGTGATTACCTCATAGTTTCTAATTGGATTGGTTGAAAAAGATCTCCCTTTAAAAATCCATGCTGTGACTGCTGTATAATTGCATTCCTCTTAAGATCCAGTATTACTTCTTTAATGACTGGCTGCATTATTTTCCCCTCTCATGGAAGTCAAGCTTGCAGATCAATAGGTATGCCATTCAAATCACATGGACCAATGTAATTCATGTTTTTAACCTTATAATGTTCTCATCTACAGCATGTGTTTATGCTAAGTTGGGTTGGTATGTAAATAACTAACTAAAAGATTCGTAACACCTAAATGAATGTCTGATGAGACTAGTGGTAGAGAAGGAAAATACAGTCGGTCCTCGTATAACACGTGTTTACATTACACGAATTCGATCATACACGATTTATAAATAGGGGAACGTTATCTTATATAACACGAACCGAATTCGCTTATGCACGATTCGCCTTTGTGTTTACAAGAAATGGCAGTCGAATGCGAAATCACCCCAACAGAACGCAACACGATAGGAATGAAGAAGATTCTGAAAATGTATTTATGTGTTTTATATCAGTGAAGGGGAAACATATTTCACCATAATAACGTAAAAACCAACACAATTCCAGCTATCGATATAATCGCAAATGCAATTAGATGGAGTTTACTACCAGTTTATAACAGATTCCACTAGCAGAAACGAAACTGGAAATTGTTTTTATTGTTTTATGGTAGTAACCCCCAGAAATGTGCTTTAGTAAAATGTGGGGTGTTAATAGTGTATCTCGGCCTTTACGGTGTTGTTTATTCAGTTGCTATACGCGAGCAGCTTTGTTTATGTGTATCAAGCGTGCCTCCTCGTTTTGTAATTGCGCTTTATTCCCTAAAAATTAGTAAAATACTTAAAAGGTGTGAAAAGGAAGCGTCCTGGTGAAGACACTGCAGATTCAGAGAGAGAGAAAAAAAAAAAAAAAAAGCAATATCGATAAACAAAGGCGGACTGGGTCAAAAATTCTTACCCGGGAAAATTTATAGTGGCCTCATACTACGGTTTACGGCCAAAATCACACCGGCCTCCGGCCCACCGGGATTTCCCGGGTAAGGCTTATGGCCAGTCCGCCTCTGTCGATAGAGAAAAAAATATGAAATTGTGAAACGCTTTGAGCGAAATGAAAGACCGTGTGATATTGCACGTGCTACAGACCTAAATGAGGCAACGCCGAGAATTACAAAAAATGCAGAGAAAATAAAAACAACTTTCATAGCAGGACAACTAAAAGTGAAATTAAAATCCATTAGATTAAGACACAAGAATTGGAAGGGATGGAACGGCTGTCATCTGTTTCGATAGAAAATCAAACAAAAAACAAGTTTGCTTACGATAGAAGCAAAAGCATTAGCAATATTTTATTACGTAATAGTCATTACGTATTATAAAATACGTAAGTATTTTATTACGACTATTTTATTTAATATAATAATTTTTTTTCCGAATAACATACGTATTTTATTCGTAAAAAATACTTTTTTAGTATTAAAAAATACTAAAAATACTTTATTATAATATAATAAATAATAAAAAATATTTATTATATTATAATTGTTATAAAATACTTACGTATTTTATAACGATTAAAATTACCCGATTATTTATTGTATTTGGTAATGTTTTGGTTACAAATGTGTGTTCAATCTTGGGTGGTCGGCACCTAACCCCACTTTTCCCATAGGGCCTGTTGTTTATATTGCACGATTTTGCATTGCATGAGGTTTTCTAGGAACACAACTATCGTGCTATACGAGGACAGACTGTACATGAGATTATTATAAATTATTGGGGACATAAAAGCTACAGTAAGCATAAACTAGTCTTCAATCACTTTAATAAGTAGGTTAGGCATGCTAAGGCAGATTATAAGAAGTCTTTGGCTAAGAATGAAAAGAAAAGCAGCAAAGAATTATTTGCTTGTGTCAACACTGGAAGGAAAAGGACGAATTACATTACAAGTAGAGCTTTACAATCAAGGCTTTACCACCTGAATGGAAGACATGCAGCAGCAGCAGCAAATTGGAATTAGAGGCATTACAAGCAATGGAAAAGATATCCAATGACATCATGTGATGTCAGAAAAATGACTACACGGTTTGGAGAAAGTAAGTCTGGGAATTAGATAAGGAAGAGGATGTGAACCCCTGAACCAAAAGCAAGCTGTGAATATTTGCTACTGCCATCTGGACAGATCAGCAGACAGTGATATGAACTGAAACTAGTCCCAGATAGCAGAACCAGTGTACATGCAACAGCAAAATGTATGGATAGCCCATAAGTGACAGCATAAAAGGTGTTGTGTAAAGTTTGGCAATGCTACCTATACTAACTCTACCACGAGTAACAACTGTAAACAGGTGATGTTAAACTTCGCTAATGTTTTCTCTCAACAAAAAAAAAAAAAAAAAAAAAGAAGTAGATACTAAATGCCATTGAATATCTTTGGAGGGTATGTGTGTGTGTGTGGGGGGGGGGGGGGGAGATTAACTTCTTGAATGGGACTGTGAATACCCAAACTGAAATTTTCAGGAATTCCCACATCACCTAAAGTCACCACAATGTGAGGTTTCATATTGCTAGCCCAAGCTTTTTGAAAGAAAACATGTTCAGGTAGTGCTCAGCAGTACTGAAATTGGAACATGTGTTGCAGATTTACTGAGACATAACTGCACCAGCTCCTCTCTCCCTCCAAAAGTTAGAGGGGACCCTGGATCAGTGCAATTACTACTGATCCAGAATGTGCTGTGATCTTATTTTTAAGACTGACAAAAATGTGTCCATGACATAAGACGTCACATACTGACGCTTGACGGTCCACATTTCCTCAGCACTAATTCCAAAGTTCCCAATTCAGTATTTTGAAATGAAACAAATATGAAATAAGAATGCAATAGTTTTCAACAATTAAAATGGCATGCAAAAATATTTTTCTCCCAGTTCAGTATTCTTATTCAGTTCAGTATTTTTCTCCCTGTACCAGAACACACTAGCTAATTACTTTAATTCTGGAATAAAAGTACATGGCATGGTAATTACTACTAGTCACGACAACAAGGATTACATTTTAGCATATTTATTTATTTAGGATATAATTAGCAAAGAGAAATTACATACCTCAAGTTAATAAAATGTTACATCTTCTCACAGACTTCTGAATTAAAGAAGAATGTAGCTGAAATTACAAATAACTGTCTCAATAAAAGTGTATTACTATAATGACTGCAATGAAAGGCCAACTCCCCCCATACACATTTTGTGGATTTTAATATATGAAAGTTACATAAATAGAGATTTTATGTGATAAATGAAAAGAAGTATCACTTTCCGAGTTCTGACATGGTATTTATTATATTAGAAAATAGATTTTTTTTTTAAATTTAATTATAAGCAAAAAATCTAAAATGATAAAACTAAATAAATTTGGAAACATTTGAGAATCTCAGTGACATTAGATGGTATTTGTCAAATAATTTTACAATCTGTATTGCAGAACTTGATGTCAAGAATTCTCCAAATGTTGATAGCATTTCTCCACTTGTTTTCAAAACGTGTTCCTGGGCTTACTCCTATTTTTGTAACCATTTTACTCTATCTTATTACAATGGTGCAAATTACCATGCAGTTCTATCTGCATGGAAATTTGCGCACATCAAGCTAATGTCAATATTGAAAAAAGAAAAAAAGAAAGAGTTAGGTCTGAAATTGTCTGTAATTCAGCCCAGACACGATAGGAGGCAGTATATGATGAGAGCCTTGTCAATCAATTCAGCCGCAGAAAGATTGTGCAAGGCTCACGAGGTAGAATTTTTTTCAGCCTGGTCTGTGCTTGTTAACAGGACAGACTCCTTCTATAGGGATGGGATACACTTAAATAGAAAGGGTGCAAGCATATTTGCTGATGCTATCGAGACAGTGTTAGGTGTGTCAGAAAACTGCAAGCTTGGGCGGATACACAGAATAATAGATTAACAGTAGCCACCGGCAGAGGTGAAAGTAATTGTTTCACTGCTTCTATTGGAATGAGCAGCAGTCTGGAAAACAAGGTGCGGGGGATTTCAGAGACAGCTGGGAGTCATTGCGGAACAAGTTAGGGTAGCAAAGAATAAGAACAGGTGCATGTATACTTGTGTGTACACCAATGCTAGAAGCTCGGTAAATAAATTTGATGAATTTCAGATGTTGGTCAAAACATCCAAGGCAGATATTGATGGGATATCAGAGATGTGGTTTCACACAGAACAGATAGACAGGATAGGAAGGGAGGAGGGATTATGCTTTTAGTTAAGAAACACAAAATCTAAGAAAGTGCAGCCAGCTGACACTGGTGGACAGTGCAGTGTCGAGTCAGTTCGGTGTGATATAAGTACTGGGAAAGCAAAATTGAGAGTAGGAGTGTGTTATAGGCCTATTGACTCAGATGTGTATAATGAACAACTGTACAGAGAAATAGAGTGGGCCAGTAAATCCCATTGTCTTATAATGGGGGATTTCTGGTTGTCACAGACATTCTCTCATATAGGCCAGACAAGCTGTACTTGCTACCTGGTAGTCTAAAACGCTGATGGAACTGATATTCGGGTGATATTCAATTCAAGTGGACTTAATTTCAGCAAAGTCCAGATGGTCTGTAACAGCCAAATCCTCTGCTTTCATGTTCACAATGGTGGGACTGTTAGTAACCCTGGGTATAACCACCATGCACAAGCTCACTGTGGGTGCCACACTTCGACCCCTGCTTACATTGGTTCACACCTGGGTGTGAACCAATGTAAGCAGGGGTCGAGGTGCGGCACCCATACCACATGGAGGAATGCTGCCCTTCTGTGTTACCAGGCAATACTAGGTGGTAGATGACTCTCATCAACTAGTTCAATACCACCACTTTACTTATTGGAGGCTTGAAGTGATAGAACCCATGTCTAGTCTCCAGGGCTAAGTTCCAGTAACCCTTCCCCCAACTCTGATGACTTTTGAGGCATGATGAACATTATGGTGAGATCCAATCTTTCTTACATTTCAAAGGTACATCTGTAAAACAGTGTTTGCAGGCCGGCCGATTGTTAATACGCCGGACCGAACTAATTGGTAACTTTTTAGGAGGCTTCCGGATCAGCTAGTGTATAATCTTGCTATCTCTACTCTGCAGATAGTGACTGGAGGGAGTCCGAGTAGTGTGTATGTGAGGGGCACTGTCGAGGCTATGTCATGTCAAGGATCTGGGTACAGTAAACCCCCGCTACTCGCGGGGGTTACATTCCTGAGAAATGTTGCGAATACTGAGTTATGGCTCCCACAGTAATAAAGGGGTTCCGTTCCAAAGTATGAAATATATAAGAAAAACCAGTCTAAAATTTTGTCTATGTATGTATTATATGTACCTTCATAATATGACTATGTACATATTTTTTTTTTTTTTTTTTTTTTTTTTTTGATTTGGTAGTTGTTGGCGCATCGGCTTCTGTGGCCATATTGCACCTCCCAAGGTTTTTGCAGTACTTTGATCCAAGCCCGAGGCGGGAATCGAACCCACGACCTTTGGGTTGCCGGGCAGGTACTTTACCCACTCGGCTAGCCCGGTCGGCGACTATGTACATAGACAGTAACATAGTGAAATGCAAGCATATGGCATCGAAATGAAAATAAGAAACAATTTAATATTAAATGAAATATTCATTAGAAATTTCAAACAAATCTTTCAAACCAGCGCCTTTGCTAGCAAAAAAAAACTTATCCCGCCAGTGCTATCACCAGTTTCGCTAAAGTGTTGATAAAGGAGTTTTGCCTTTTCACGAATGATGAGTGAACTTAACGGAATTTTATTTTGAGTTCGGTCTTCTATCCACAGATTTAAAGCTTTATCCATTTTTTCTAATTTAACATCACGAGTTACAGAGCAAATTTTTGAAGCAATTAGCGCGTTTTCACGGACACTATGGCGGATTTTTTCTTCAGATTTTTTGATTGATCATACCATTGACTCATTGATTTTATAATGTTTTGCCACTGAGGAGACACTTTCACCATTAGAAATTTTATCTAATAACTCAATTTTATTCGCTAATGTCATCACCTTCTTTGATATTTTCACATTTCTCTTGTTATTCGTAGCCATATTTTTGTAGAGGTTAGAAAGAACTTGTCCACAATAAAGTCACTTTCTTCCGTTAACACACTTGAAAAAGTCTGTTTTACACTGCAAAACGGTAGATTTATCATTTTTGCAAGCATATCAATTTATAAATTGATAAATTTATTCAATTGATAAGCATATAAATTAAAAGCAAACGACGAAACCTTCCATGACTAGCGCATAACACATACTGAACAAGGATTAGCGAGAAACATCCATGCTACCGATTTTGTCACCCCTCTCGCCCCACCCACTGAGTGCTGTTTTGACTGGGAAAGATAATTTTAGCCACGCCCATGTTTTTTTATGGCGGAAAATATTCACGGCGTTTTAAAATTCACATTTTTCTAGGTTTCATTTTATATTAAATTGGCGATCGCGAATACAGATACCGTGCATAGCGGGGGTTTACTGAATATTCTTACCATGTGTGTGCCATATCCAAAAATTTCATTCCTTCATACAGCATGTCTTCACCCATCCACTTTTTTTTACTATTAAATATACAGTGAATTGTCAAATTAATAGAGTAAGCCTATCTGCAAAAAGATCTAAACCTCCCAAACACTTCCTAGTTCATTTCACAAATATACGTGGTCTCAATTCTAATCTCAACGACGTCCATTTCCACTTACAGTCTGCCAAACCCTACGTACTTTTTCTGACAGAATCACAGTTATCAGTTGATTCAACTACTGCTCATCTCAAATGCCCAAATTATTTGCTGTATGATTCCTTTCGTCTCAAAGGTGCTACTTGTGCATATGTCCGTTCCGATATTCCATTTCAGACACTTGGTAATTTGGAATCTCCTCTTTTTGATCTTCTCTGGCTTAAAGCCTCTTTACCTCAACTGTGTCAAATTCATCTGTTGTCTCTACCGTTCTCCCAACTCCACTAATCACTTGGAGCTCTTTGACTTCCTCACTTTGCAACTTGACTTTCTCCAGTCTAACTTTCTATCAGTGAGGTAAATTTCCTTGGTGATTTTAATGTTCACGACACAAGCTGGCTTCCATTTTCACACCGACCCAGCTAATCGAAATGCTGAGTCTTTTGCAATTACTAATGATCTTGTGCAGATTGTTCATTTACCTACATGAATACTGGACAATCCTAACGATACAGCCAACATGCTTGATCTTTTTCTCATAAAAAACCCATCTAAATATACGGTCGAAGTGAGTGATCCTTTAGATACCTCAGATCAAAACTTGGTGATTCTCTTCTCCAATGCAGCTTTTATCTCACGGCTATTCCCAACCTCGTATTGTTTGGCATTACAAGAATGCAAGGTATGACCTGTGAGATTTCTTTCTTTTCTTTTTTTCCTTGGTCGGATTACTGTTTCAAAACCTCTGATGTCAACGTTTGCTCAGAACATGTCAGTGAAATTATTCTTGTAAGAATGGAATTCTTTATTCCACATTCCACTTTTAAATCTTGTCCTTTATCTAAACCTTGGTTTTCCAATAAATGTGCTAAGGCTGTTCAGGAAAGAACGTTGCATATCATAATTGGCTTGTTTGCAATTCTTCAGTTTCATTTTCTGCCTACACCAAAGCTCGTAACAATTGTAAAGCAGTTATTAATCATTCCAAACTAGATTTTGAATAAGCTACGAGTAGAAAACTTGCTTCTTGCTCTAATGGTAGCACACATTCTGGTCTCTTGCCAAAGCTAGAGGCCGCAACTTTTGGCCATCTCTGCTCCCACATCTGTCAAAACCAGATGGTTCTGTTGTCACTTCAGCCAAGGATAAAGGTGACCTGCCAGTATCCCAATTTTCTTCCAACTCATGTATTAACTATCTTGGTAAAACACCTTTCACCATTTCCAACACGGTCCATTCAATGCCTCCTGTGGTCTTCCGTCAAAAGGATGTCAGAAGGATTTTGACGAATCTTGATGCTAAGAAAGCTCCAGGTCTCGATGGTATTTCTCCACTTGTTCTCAAAACCTGTGCTTCTGAACTTACTCCTGTTCTTTGCCGTCTTTTTTCACTTTCTTATTCCAAAGGTGTGTTTCCTTCTCCTTGGAAATTTGCTCATATACAGCCAATAAAAAGGGTGACAAATCCTTCCCATCCAATTATCGTCCCATTGAAATTACTTCTACTCTTTCCAAAGTAACGGAGAAATCAATTAACCGCCAACTCTTAATGGATCAGATGGAAGGTTTCTACCTAGAAACCTTCCATCTGATCAACGATAGCTAGTATGGATTCTGTCAGTGTCTTTCCACTGATGATATTCTGGCTTATGTTACCCATTTGTGGACAAATTCAATGGAAAAGTTCAGTGAAACACAAGCAGTTGCTCTTGACATCTCAAAGGCTTTCACTCACTCATGTTTGGCATAAAGGTGTTCTAAACAAGCTTCCATCTTATGGTTTGCCAACTGTTTTTTGTAATTGGTTATCCAGTTTTCTCTCTGATCGCTCACTGAGGTTGATGGTAGATGGCTCTCTGTCTTCTAACTTCTCCACTAATGCTTGTGTTCCCCAAGGTTCAGTTCTTTCCCTCTTGAATATTAATGACCTTCTTCCATTGACTAGAAATCCTATCCGCAGTTTTGCTGATGAAAGCGCATTGCATTCCACTTTCCATTTTGAGAAACCTTGCCCTGCTCAATGAGCTTCAACTTCTCGAATATCTGCTACCAATTCCTTAAATGCCGATCTCCAGGTAATTCTCCACTGGGGCAAAGACAACTTAGTTGATTTCAATCCTTCTAAAACTCAGTCTTGTCTTATATCTCGCAAAAAGGATTCTTCTGCTCCTATACTTATCTTTGGTGACACTCCAATTTCTAGACAAAATGATATATCTCTTTTAGGGATTACTCTGACTTCTAATTTCTCTTGGCACAAGCACATTATAAATATTGCTTCCTCTGCATCTAAAAAACTTAGTTTTCTCTTTTGCTCTCACCATTACATTTCTTCCAAACAGCTGTTCACTCTGTACAAATCGCAAATCCACCCTACCACGGAATATTGTTACCTCATCTGGGTTAGTGCCCCCAAACCTCTCTGAGGCTTTTAGATTTCATTCAGAAGAGGGCAGTTAGGTTAATTAATGACTCCTCTCTAACAAAGTCTCTGCACTTGCTCTCTCATAGACGTACTGTTTCTGCTGCATGCCTTTTCTACAGATACTACCATGGGCACTGTTTTCCTGAATTGGCTTCCATAAAAATCTGTGCTCTCTCATTCAAAACAGTCCGAACACGTGCTAACACCAGCCAACATCCATTTACTGTCCAACTTCAAACTCATAGAACCAACTTTTCATCTTCCTTGTTTATTCATTCAACTGCCATTTTCTGGAACAACCTTTCTCCAGATGTATTTCCTGAAAATTATAGTGTACAGAAGTTCAAGTCTAATGTCAACAAATATCTTCTTTCGGTTCTAATAGGTTCTAAAACTATAGGTTCTAATACCTCTCGTTTTTGGGGTTTTCATAAAAAAAAAAAAAAAAAAAAATTAATTTCCCAGATAATGACTGGAACTTGTGGGTTTGTTACTCCCACGCTAGCAAGGCTTTTGCAGATTTATTGGACGATTGTTTTCTACAGCAGCATGTTTGGAAGGCAACTAGAAGGAGTAATACGCTTGATGTGATTATCAGTAGTGATTCTTCATGCATTAAGAATCTGCAGATAACCACTAGGTGGCAGTGATCACACTGTTCTGATGTGGGATTTACTCTAAGAGATAACTACCATCAAGGGTAAAGGAAAGGGTTTTTGCTTTTGTAAAGGTGACTACAGTGATCTGAGACCATTTTTAAATTATATACAGTGGGACCAACTGATGATGTTACCAACAGCTAATTCTAAATGGGCAGCATTCAAAGAATTAATCTTGGAAGCTACTAGGCTTTTCATGCCAACTAAGAAATATTGTTCAAGGTTTAGCCTAAGTGGATGTCAGATGAACTAATGAGACATATGGCAGAGAAGAAAAATGAATGGGATACATACAAATTAACACGTGACACAGAAACCTATGATAGATACAAGTTGATCTGTAACCAAGTTACAAAGGAGGTTAGGCAGGCGAAGGCAGATTACGAGAAATCCTTGGCAAAGGATGCGAAGAAAAACAGCAAAGAGTTCTTTACTTATGTAAACTCTAGAAGGAAGGGGATGAATCAGATTGGTCCACTTGATATCGATGGGTCAACTGTTGATGATCCTGCTCAGGTAGCTAACAAACTAAATGAATATTTTGCGTTGACATTCACAAATGAGGAGTTATCAGCGAGGGGAATGCCAGAGGTGTATTCAACTCTGGCAGTAAGCTAGAGAATCTTGTAATAACTGAGAGTAAAGTGGAGGAGAAATTGTTGAAGATAAATACAAGAAAGGCACCTGGGGTGGATGGGATCTACCCCAGGGGCTCACATCTGGTGAGTATGGGCTTGGCACACCCAGGGTCCTGAGCTGGATTTCATCATTCTTCTCTTTGCTTTCTTGGTGATTTCCTTCTACTTACTTCTGACTCTCTCTCTCTCTCTCTCTCTCTCTCTCAGGGTAACTTGGGAATTTTTTTTGGCTGGTGCAGCATAAGCCTCGGGCTTCCTAGCACCATATAGCTAATAATAATAATAATAATAAAGTCGTGTCTGACCAGTTTGATTGGTTTCTATGATAGGGTCACAAAGGAAATGGATGCAAAGAATAATTTTGATATCATATACTTGGATCTTAGGAAGGCTTTTGATACTGTTGCACATGAAGACTGCTATACAAGTACAGTGGGGGCAAACTGCTGCTATGGATAAAGGGATGGTTGAGTAGGAGAAGACAGAGAATGGTAATCGATTAGTGAATGGAACAAAGAGTTACAAATTACAGTGTCTGGAGATTAGGCACCTGCAAGGTGATGTGACTGAGGTGTATAAGGCCTTGAATCGTTTGAGCAAGCTCAGTGCTGATGAGATTCTTCCTCTTGCCCAGATTAATTGCCTGAGGGAACATAAATTCAAATTGAGGAAAGACAGTTGTGGAATAGATTTGTGGAAATTTGCCTTTAGCCAGTGGGTGGTTGATTTCTGGAACAAACTTCCATCTGTCGCTGTAGAAGTGGACACCTTAAATAAATACACCTTAAATAAATATATTCAAGGCAGAACTAAACAAACATTTGGAGCAAATGGGAAGGTTGTTTTTATTTTTTTTTTTGTTTTTTTTTGGCTGATGCTGTATAAGCTTGCTTTCTTGCATCATATGCTTCTACCAATGCTAATTCCTAATAAAGCATAATTACAAATCCCACTGAGCCTTAGACAACAGAACTCCTTCCTATATGATATACGAAATGTTTTCCACCATCCAAGTAAGCTTTGACTCGGATTGCTGTTTGGAAAACTGTAAAGCGAAATTTTATTGCTCGAAAATTTTTTTTGCTACCTTTAACAAAATTAGCAGTGTGGTTACCATTTGTGATCATTTGATTAAGTTGGGTTAATTTGTTTAAATGGGCTTCACAATGCTACTTAAAAACCTAAATGTACTTTTGCCACCATTAGTCTGTATAGATATAGGAACAATATAGGTGCTACAAGGCAGTTTTTTTATTTTTTTATTTTTTAATAATTTAAAATTGCATAGTTATACTGCTGTCAAATAAGCACAATCAGTGAAGAGTTATTATGTTTGCATCTCTTAGTTTCATGTATTATTTAAAATTAAATTTAGACTAAGATTATGCCTCAGACTAGAGCAGCAAAGCAAAGAGTGGGCATGCTGTGTTTCTGGGTTGGAACTGCTGAGGGCAAGTCCCATGCAAATCAAGGTTATGTTCTCTACTTGCTTCCTCTTTTGAAGCAATCTTTAGCAAGGCACAGTACAGCTAAAGGGGATGATGTTGCGGATGTTCATTGCACAGATACCAGGAGGGCAAATTCAATGTTCTGATGGGCTCATATGAGGGCTTGAAGTATAATGTCGATGCACCCAAAGGATAAATGAGAGGGAGTCATCAAGCATGCAGCTGCTCAGCCAACGAGCTCACGCTCCAACATTAGAAAACAAATTGATATCCTCCACAGCAGAGATGGTTAGTTGTACAGGAAGTAGCTTTAGCTTTAGCTGGTGACTCAATTGTTAGGAAACGAGAAATAGGAGTTAAAGCTGATGATACTATAGAGCAACTATTATCTTTTAAGGGCATAAAAGAAGATACTGCATTGTTGCTAAGAGTAGGAGATCTGAGGATTTGTTTAAAAAGTGGAGTAATATTTAAAAAAAAAAAAAAAAAAAAAAAAAAAAAAAATCTTCATAACTGTTTAGGATTAAAATTGAGGCCCTTGTCAATCAATTTGGCCCTGGAGAGACTGCTTTTACAGGGAAATAATACACTTAAATAGAAGGGATTCAAAAATATTTCCTGATGTTATCAAGGCAAGTGGGCCAGAAACTGCTAATTTGGGGGGGGGGAGATACACAGACTAATAAGTTAACAGGAAACACATGCAGGGAGTGTGAGTAATTTTTGCCTTGCTACTACTGGAATGTAGAACAGCCAAAAGCAAGGTATTTGGAACTGAGACCTGCTGGAGAAGGGTCCAACAAAGAGCTGACTGAGGTGTTTATGGCTCTGAATGGATTGAGTAAGCTCAATGTCAGTAAGTATCCTTCCTTTTTCTCAGAAAGGGAGCATAAATTGAAGCTGAGAAGGATGATTGCAAGATTTGTGTGGAAATTTCCTTCAGCCAGCAGCAGATAGCTTAGTTTGAATAAATTCAAGGAAGAACTGGGGAATCTATTAGAGGCGATGGACAGGTGATATTGGAAGATTTCACCCCCCCTCTCCCTTTGATGCTGTATAAGCATGCTTTTTTGCATAATTTGCCACTATTAATTCCAATTGCCAATGTGGATCTATCAATTTTGATTCACTGGTCATATACTGGCTTATGTTACTCATCTATGAATAAATTCAATGGAAGTTTGGTGATACTCGATTAGTTCCTCAAGAGATTTCTTAGTGTTTTGATCATGTTTTGCATAAATGCATCCTAAATAATCTTATGACTTTCTACATTAGTAGAAAGCTAATGTAGAAAGCAAGTCATAAGATTATTTAGTGTTATTGTTGTTGTTGTAGTATTGCAATCAGTACATATTATTCAAAACCCAGGGGCTCACATCTAGAGTATGGGCTTGGCACACCCAGGGTTGTGAACTGGATATCATTCTTCTCTTTCTTGGTGATTCCCTTCTACTTTGGTCTCTCTCTAACTCAGAAATTTTTTTTGGCTGGTGCAGCATAAGACTCAGGCTTCCTTGCACTATATGGCTAATAATAATAATAAATGGAAGGTAGTATTGCTTATGATAGAGAATTAGCAACATGCATAATATTCAAATTTGTCTTTGCAGCACATCATATTTCAAAATAATTTTTGAAAACATTTGCAAACTGAATTGAATAATTGTAGCTAATATATATTTAAATTTTTTTTATAACCATTTTTACAGATAATAGGTTAGGCCAAATCTTGAGTACTGCATACAGAGGATGTGGATCTGCTGGAATGAATGCAGAGAGGGGCAACAAGGTTGGTGAGGGAAACAAAAGGCTGGTCTTACCAAAAAAGGCTTAAGTTCTGCAAATTGCAATGTCTGAAGCCTAGGCACCTGCAAAGTGACTTGATTGAGATGTTTAAGGCTTTGAATGGATTAAGTAAAATGAATGCTGATGACATTCTTCCTCAGATTACACAACTAATGAAGGATGGCTACAGGATAGATGTGTGGAAGTTTGCCTTCAGCCAATGTGCAGCTGATTGTTAGAATAAATTTCAATCTGTTGTTGTGGACGTGGGTAGTTTGAATAAATTCAAACAATTTCCAAATGTTTTGAGAATGTACCCATTTTGAAAATTTAATAGCCTTAAAAATAAGGTTGCCTGGGGGGAGACTGAAAGATTGACACTCAGAAAGGGTGAGTAAGGGGGAACACCTTAGCCAAGAAAATTTTTTGAAAATTGCATTTTTTTTGAAAAATTCAATAAAGGAGACTTTTTGTATCACACCAAGTGGTGGGAGGGGGTGTCATACACCTTTCATAGAAGGTGTTGTGTTTAGTATTTAAATGATTTTGCAATTTATTTTATTTTGATGATTCACTGGAAAGAACTTTCATGGTTGCCTGGGGGAAGACTGGACAGTCTTCCCCCAGGCAACCTTATTTTTAAGGCTCCTAAAATATGCGCCATATGCACCCAAAATACTTAAATTTAGAGCTGCAACACTGTGCATTGTAACCTTTCCTATTCTACTATAATTATCAAAGTAAATTCAAACTTGAATTTACTTATAAACACTGAAATAAAATTTATTTTGCACTGCTATATTAATAACTAAATCACATGAGTAAGTACAGTTGTGCAAAGTAAACATCAGACTACTTCTTAATTTAAAAAAGAAAAGAAAAGCATGTTTGTTCATATTGCTATTGTGGTGTTAAGATTATGATTTAGTTAACAAAAGGAGCTGGACTGCCTATTGTCACAAATAGCACAAGTATATTATTTTATCAATATTTTAATAGTAATACTTAGTAAATATCAATACAGGTGTTTATTGATATTTTTAGGTTTTTAGCATTAGCATTAGGTAGGAATAAATGATGAAAGAAAGCAAGCTTATACAGCATCATCCAAAAAAAAGAGACACTTCCTATTTCACCTATTCATTCCCTCCAATAATTTTATTAAATATAAAATAAAAATAAAACAGAAATATATTTTCTGCGATCCTTGGCAAATCTGATGGAAACCTGTGTTTAGACCAATTGGTCCATTCTTTTCTTCTAGTGTTAATATAAGCGAAGAATTCATTGCACTCTTAGCCAAAGACTTTTCATAATATTTAATTTTATCATTAATAACCTTTGAGTTTTTTGATTTTGTATAATTTATACTTACTGTAGGATTCAAATGTATTCTGAGAATTTATAACCATCCCATGCATTTTATTTCTCTGTCACTAGATTCAGTTGACATCCATTTTGGTTTAAATCTTGAACAATACATTCTTCTATCCTTAGTATTTCATTTTTAGCTTTGAATTCATTTTAGGTGTACAGTACCAATAGGAAAACACTTATATGTGAATTAAAAAAAAGAAGTTAAAGTTTTGGCTACAGTACAAAAACATTGTTTTTTAGTGGAGAAGTATAATTGTAAAAAATCTTTCAAGACTCCATTTTATAGTAAAAAAAAAAAAAAAAAAAGTATTCATTTTCCTTAGAGCTTTTATTCTGGGTTTTTGATGTTTCCCATTTTTAGCTATTTATTGCTATTCTTCCTGAAAATCCTAACTGGTGACTTCTGTATATAAAACATGCCAGCAGCAACTAATTAATTTTAATTTATATTCTTATCAATAATGATGATGGTAGTTAAAGTTGTGACATGGCATTGCATACACTTTGGCAATCAGTTATCTCAAATTCAACACTCCCTAGGCAGTTCTCTGGATTAATTTCTCTTAGGACCACTTATCTTAGAAGTGTTCATAAATTTTAGCTCCTTGTTCACTCACTGTAACATTGGAGTACAGTTGAATTTAATCCTGCAGTAACCTACAATCACTTGAAATGATCAGACCTTTCATATTATATTTGAAACCAGCTTTTCTGTGGCTTGCTTAGTGTTGTTGTTGTTGGGTTTTTTAGGAGCATTAGCAACTAAGGCCATATTGCTCCGTGGATATGCGGTGGTCATTCTCTGACCTTTCCGCATTCTCCGTATTTGGTGGTCACGGGCTTGAACTCCGGTCTTGATCAAGAAGCATGTGCTACGCACTGCTGCTCCTGCCCACCTGGCTATGGAGGCGCCGCTTGCTTAGTGACCTCTTGAACCAACAATATTTTTTTAAACATAATAATAAATATATATATATATATATATATATATATATATATATTTATATTTATATTTATATATATGTAAAATTTAAAACAAAATGGCCAAAACTACCTGCAGAGAAAACATCTGTATCTGCTCCATCTGTGGGTCCAGTTCTGACCCCATAATTCAATGTACTGACTGCCACCTGCTAATATGCAATGACTGTACCCAATCTAACCTGAAAAAATTTAATAAAAGTCGTTGGAAATCATTCTCTTGTGACAGATGTTGACTTAGCAATTCTCAGCAAAGCCCTAAAACTTCTATCACTCAAAATATCAAGGAGTCTGATTCATCTCCCTCCCCTTTAACTAGCTTTAGTGAAACAACTCCCATTCCAGAACAAATCCTATAAATATCATGCTAATAACTGGAAAGCCTGCCTTTGAACCTTTTCTTGAAGATTCTTCTAATTTCTGTTTGTTGTCTCCCAGGTCATTACAAGTTATTGAAGCATCTCAATTCCACCTCCCCAGAACTTCAAGATCCTTTTTCATTCTACAATCTAATGTATTCCAGGAACTACTCTAAAATTTTATTACTGCATTTGAAGTGTTATCTAGCACTTCAAATACAGTAAATTTCGATATTTCCCATGATTTGTATATACAAAAACCAGAAAATGTGGGAACACTGAGATTAGTCACATCAAAGCACTATTAACTGATTAAAAGGTTGGAATTTATCATTTTTACTAAAGTTAAAAGCTCAACCATTATTGATAACTTATTGAAACTCGCAAGGACTCAGGACCTATTCATAAAACAAATCTTCCCTGCTCGAACAACAATTCAACTAGCATATGATGCTGTGGAGACCAGTATTTCAAATCTCCCATGATCTAATACAGCAAAATCCCATTACAAACAACTTCTCGGGAGGGTTTGAACACGAAATGGCGATTTCCGTGTTGCTTTGCTTAAATAACTTTATAGTAAAAATATTTATTCAGCGATCAACATTTTGAAAGCATACATAAATACTGTATCAAATTACATAAAATTTTAATAACCCACACTAAAAAATACAGTACAGGTTTTAACACTGATAATTCGTTCTGGAAAAACAGTGCGCTAAGCAAGCGCTGCATTCCCATAAGGTAACATATGTATTTGTGAGTTTTTTTGTTTTTTTTTATGAGAACCCGAAACACGAGAGGTATTATAACCTATAGTACTTAGTACCGTGCTTGGGTTGGAGGTTGAGAAGACGAAAGAAGATATTTGTTGATATTGGACTTGAACTTCTGTAGATTGTAATTTTCAGGAAATATGTATGAAGGAAGGTTGTTCCAGAAAACGGCAGTTGAATGAATAAATGAGGAAGATGAAAAATTGGTTCTGTGGGTTTGAAGTTGGACAGTAAATGGATGGTGGCTGGTGGCGGCACGTATTCGGACTGTTTTGAAAGAGAGAGCGGGAATTATAGAAGCCAATTCAGAAGAACAGTGCCCATGGAAGTATCTGTAGAAGAGGCATGCAGCAGAAACAGTATGTCTATGAGAAAGCGAGTGGAGAGACTCTGTTAGAGATGAATCATTAATTAACCTAACTGCCCTCTTCTGAATGGAATCAAGAAGCCTGAGAGAGGTTTTGGGGGCACCACCCCAGATGTGGGAACAATATTCCATGGCAGGGCGGATTTGCGATTTATACAGAGTGAGCAGCTGTTTGGGAGAAAAGTAATGCCGAGAGCGAAAGAGAAAACCAAGTTTTTTAGATGCAGAGGAAGCAATATTTGTATTGTGCTTGTGCCAAGAGAGATTAGAAGTCAGGGTAATCCCCAAAAGAGATATATCATTTTGCCTAGAAATCGGAGTGTCACTAAAGATAAGCATAGGAGCAGAAGAATCCTTTTTGCGAGATATAAGACAAGATTGAGTTTTAGAAGGGTTGAAATCAACTAAGTTGCCTTTGCCCCACTGGAGAATTACCTGAAGATCGGCATTTAAGGAATTGGCAGCAGATTTTCGAGAACTTGAAGCTGATTGAGCTGGACAAGGTTTCTCAAAATGGAAAGTTGAATGCAATGTGCTATCATCGGCAAAACTATGGATAGGATTTCCAGTCAATGGAAGAAGGTCATTGATATACAAGATGAAAAGAGTGGGGGAAAGAACTGAACCTTGGGGAACACCGGCATTAGTGGAGAAGTTAGAAGACAGAGAGCCATCTACCATCACCCTCAGTGAGCGATCAGAGAGAAAACTGGATAACCAATTACTAAAAACAGTTGTCAAACCATAAGATGGAAGCTTGTTTAGAAGACCTTTATGCCAAACACGATCAAAAGCCTTTGAGATGTCAAGAGCAACTACTTGTGTTTCACCGAACCTTTCCATTGAATTAGTCCATAAATGGGTAACATAAGCCAGAATATCACCAGTGGATCGACACTGACGGAATCCATACTGGCGATCGTTGATCAGACGGAAGGTTTCTAGGTAGTTTAAGAGTTGGCGGTTAATTGATTTCTCCATTACTTTAGAAAGAGTAGAAGTAATTACAATGGGACGATAATTGGATGGGAGGGATTTGTCACCCTTTTTAGGAACTGGCTGGATATGAGCAAATTTCCAAGCAGAAGGAAAAACACCTTTGGAATAAGAAAGTGAAAAAAGGCGGCAAAGAATAGGAGTAAATTCAGGAGCACAGGTTTTGAGAACAAGTGGAGAAATACCATCAGGACCTGGAGCTTTCTTAGCATCAAGATTCATCAAAATCCTTCTGATATCCTTTTGACGGAAGACCACAGGAGGCATTGAATGGAGCGTGTTAGGAATGGTGGGAGGTGTTTTACCAAGATCATTAATACATGAGCTCGAAGAAAAATGGGATGCTAGCAGGTCAGCTTTATCCTTGGCTGAAGTGACAACAGAACCATCTGGTTTGGACAGAGGTGGGAGCAGAGATGGGCAAAAGTTGCGGCCAATAGCTTTGGCAAGAGACCAGAATGCTCGGCTACCATTAGGGCAAGAAGCAAGTTTTCTACTCTTAGCCTGTTCAAACTCTAGTTTGGACTGATTAATAACTGCTTTACAACTGTTGCGAGCTTTGGTGTAGGCAGAAAATGAAACTGAAGAATTAGAAACAAGCCAATTACGATATGCAACGTTCTTCTCTTGGACAGCCTTAGCACATTTATTGGAAAACCAAGGTTTAGATAAAGGACGAGATTTTAAAGTGGAGTGTGGGATAAAGGATTCCATTCCTGCAAGAATAATTTCACTGACACGATCTGAGCAAACGTTGACATCAGAAGTTTTGAAACAGTAATCAGACCAAGGAAAAGAAGAAAAGAAGTCTCGTAGGTCATCCCATTTTGCATTCTTGTAATGCCAAACAATACGAGGTTGGGAATAGGCATGAGATAAAGGTTCCGTTGGAGAAGAGACAATCACCAAGTTGTGATCTGAAGTGCCTAAAGGACCTCTCACTTCAACCTTGTACTTAGAAGGGTTGTTTGTGAGAAAAAGATCAAGCGTATTGGCTGTATGATTAGGATTGTCCGGTATTCTTGTAGGTAAATGAGCAATCTGTGCTAGGTCATTAGTAATTGCAAAAGCCTCAGCATCTCGACCTGCTGGGTCGGTGTGACTAGAAAACGGAAGCCAGCTGGAGTTGTGAACGTTAAAATCACCAAGGAAAATTACCTCACTGTTAGGAAAGTTGGACTGGAGAAAGTCAAGTTGCAAAGAGAGGAAGTCAAAGAGCTCCAAGTGATTAGTGGAGTTGGGAGAATGGTAGAGACAACAGATGAATTTTACACAATGAGGTAGAGAGATTTTAAGCCAGAGAAGATCAAAGAGAGGAGATTCCAAATTGCCAAGTCTCTGACAGGGAATATCAGAACGGACATATGCACAAGTACCACCTTTGAGGAGAAAGGAATCATACAGCAAATAATTTGGACATCTGAGATGAGCAGTAGTTGAATCAATTGATAACTGAGATTCAGTCAGAAAAAGTACATGGGGTTGAAGACTGCAAGTGGAAATGGACATCGTTGAGATTAGAATTGAGACCACGTATATTTGTGAAATGAATTAGGAAGTCCTTGGGAGGTTTAGATCTTTCGCAGATAAGCTTGCTCTATTATTTTGAAAATTCATGGTGTATTCAATAGTAAGAAAAAGTGGGTGGGACATGCTGTATGAAGTAATGAAATTTTTGGATATGGCGTACATGTGGTAAGAATATACCCAGATCCTTGACATAACGTGGCCTCGACAATGCTCCCCGCATACACACTACTCGGACTCCCTCCAGTCACCATCTGGCAGAGTAGAGGTAGCAAGATTATACACTAGCTGATCCGGAAGCTTCCTAGAGAGTTACCAATAGGTTCAGTCCGGTGTACTAACTAGCGGCCGGCCTGCGAACACCGTTTTAGAGCTGTACCCTCGAAATGTAAAGAATATTGGATCTCGCCACGACATTCATCATAACCTCAAAAGTCATCAATCATACTGCATTATGGAAGAGATAGGGAAGGGTTGGCCGGAACTTAGCTCTAGAGACTAAACATGGGTTCCACCACTTCAAGCCTCCAATAAGCAAAGTGGTGGTATTTCACCGGTTGATGAGAGTCATCTACCACTTAGTACTGCCTGGTAACATAGAGGGGCGGTGTTCCTCCATGTGGTGTGGGCGCCACACCTCGACCCCTGCTTACGTTGGTTCACACCTGGGTGGTCACCCACCATGTACTTGTGCATGAAGGTTATACCCAGGATTACTAACAGTCCCACCCTCGTGAAGGTGCAAGCAGAGGATTTGGCTGTCATAGACCGTCCGGACTTTGCCGAAATTGGGTCCACTTTGACTTGAGTCTCACCCGAATATCAGTTCCATCAGCGTTTTAGACTCCCAGGTAGCAAGAACAGCTTGTCTGGCATATCTGAGAGAATGTCTGTGACAACCTCAAGGAGTTGTGGCCGGTGCCATAGGATATTTCCTAATAAATAAAAAATGGTAGTGAAAAGATGCACAAATGTCGGTCAAAATATTTAATATTCAAATATTTGTACATATAAAATATTCTGCATTACATAACATATATAATTATGTGGTAACTACTTATGTATCAAAATTAAACTTAAAATTCCAATTAAAATCATGAATTTAATTATTCTAAATTGATTTAATTTAATTGAAGAATTTAATCATGAAAAAATGTGTCGATTTTGGGTTGTACTTTGGCTCTCTTCCTGGTAAACTAAAAAGGGTTTTAATTTTAAATCCCCCACAGCGTTACCACCCAACAATAAAGTCTACCGATCCTTCGCCGCTTTGAAACCTGGCATGTTTTTTTCTTCTTTCAATATGAAACTTATTTTAGGCATTCGTTTTCAAAAAAAGTCCTGCTTCATCTATGTTAAAAACTTGTTGAGAAGTATAACACATAATACTCCTTCTTCAATAATTTTAACAAGTTCTTTTTTGAAAGTTTCGGCTCCTTGATCTGCGCTTGCAGCTTCTCCCTATATTTTAAATCTATTCAACCAGCCCTTACTAGTTTTAAATGGTTCCACATTATTTATTTGTTGTTTTTTAGGTGAGTTTTCTTCAGATCATCATATAGGCTAATCTCTCTCTTCTCTCTCTCTCTCTCCCTTTTTTTTTTTTTTTAAATAATATTTAACTTAACTGAATTCTGCATTGGATATTATCTTCAATAAAATTAGTTAAAGTCTCTCCATTTAAATCCTAATAGCCGGCCTAGCCCCCTAGTTGCTTGCAGTGGAACAGCTGTCTTTCCCGCTGCTAAAATTAATTCTTTATTTTTTATAATTGTTCTTACAGTTAAACTTGTCAGTCCTAAATTATGGCACACATCCACTTGTCATTGACCGGAATCAATTCGCTTCCAAACGTCTAATTTAATTTTCAAATTCAGTCTTTTTCTTACATTTATAGTCTTCATACTGAGTTCAGACGTTGCTTTTTCATCCTTATCTGCCATTATTAACTCTTTGAAAATGTAACTGCGTTGGTTGCATTAATTATGATACATTGTTCGAGTTAACTGTCCGTTATGCACGTTGTCTAATACCGTACTGAGCGATGACTAGACTTCGGATAAATACATATAACGCAAATATTACAAGCAATATACTTGATCATTTTTTAAAATGTTGATATCGGAACTACGTAACAAGTTACTGTACTGCAATTAAATTAGCGTGCAAGAAAATTTCACTGAGCGTGGGAAAATTTCTCAAGTCGGCTTGGAAACGTTTTAATGCTGTTTTGCTATACATTTTCAAGCTATCGACTCCATCAAATGAAACGATTTCGTTAAATATGCCCAAATGTAGTCACCTTTCCAAAAGCAAAAACCCTTCCCTTTACCCCCTGATGGTAGTTACATCTTTGAGTAAATCCGACATCAGTACACTGTAATCACTATCTATCACCCAGTGGTTCCTTTATCTGCAAATTCTAAATGCATGACTAATCACTGCTGATAATCAGATCAAGAGTATTACTCCCTCTGGTTGCCTCTCGAAAATGCTTCTGTAGAAAACAATTATCTAATAAATCCACAAAAGGCTTGTAGTGTGCGAGTGACCAACCCATAAGTTTCAGTTAATGTGGGAAGTTAAAATCGCCCATTATGAGACATTCTGATTTACTGCAACACTATTTCTCTGTATTGTTTCTCGTTGTACTCATAAGAGTCATTAGGCCTATAACACACACCTACTCTAATTATCCCCTTCTCAATTCTTATAAATAAGATCTTTATTGTAAAGTTCATCGGTACATGCAGGTACCAAGACTCTACAATAACCTTCACGGCATCATGCCAGGGGTTAAATTGTCCACCAATGTCAATTGAATGTACTTCCTTAGATTTTATGTGTTTCTTAACTTCTGCATAACCCCTTCTCCCTTCCTGTTCTGGCTATCCTTTCTATACACATTGTAGTACTCCCCAAATTCCAATTCTGCACCACTTATATCTGTGTTAAACTCTGTCTCTAATATCCCAACAATATCTGTCTTTGATGTCTTAACCAGCATTTCAAACTTATTAACTATACTTCTAGCATTGGTGTAAATGCATGTATACATGTACCTGCTCCTGCTCTTAGTTACCCTAACACAGCCCATGTATTTTCTTGTTCCACGATGACTCCCAGCAGTCCTGGAAATCCCCAGCACCTTGCTTTTCATGCTGCTGCTCATTCCGATAGAAGCAACGCAAGAATCACTTTTGCCTCTGGCTGCGGACAGTGTTAATCTTTTAGTCTGTGAATCCTTGCATCCTTTCTATTTAAGTATACCCCATCCCTGTAGAAGCAGTGTCTTCTGTTAACAAGCACAGACCATGCTGAAAAATTTCTACCCTAAGAGTCTTGCACAATCTCTCCAGGGTATGTACCACGTTTCAGCAGAACTGACTGTACATATATTTAACAACCAAAAGGGTGGTTATGTTCAGCTGTTATTACTGTTGGTCAAGGAACTCTGAATATCCTAGTTATTTGGGATTGAGACTTTCTGGAGTTCCTTCTAAGTGTTCTCTGGGAAACCTACTGCTGCTAGGCTCTTATATAGAGTTGTTGGCACCATAGTGGCTGACAATGATGAGGATTGTCATTATTTATTTCATATGCCTCATCTCTTTGATCTCCAGTCTTATGTCTGTGTAATTCCTGATCTTTTCCTTGTGACTTTTCTGAAGGTTGCTAGTGGCGATCAGATAAGTATGCAATTCCTTTAGTAAGAAACTCTGAGACTGTCTCTGGGTGACTTATCATCATTCGGGTGAGCTGCTGTGCTAGAAGCTTGTGTGTACAAGTGAACTTCTTGTACCAATAGTTGTGTGTTATCTATTCCTGGTTTTTTTTTGTTAGTTGTTGGCGCATCGGCTTCTGTGGCCATATTGCACCCCCCAAGGTTTTGTTGTTGTTGTTATTTGGTTTTTAGGAGCATTAGCAACTAAGGCCATATTGCTCTGGGGTATGCGGTGGTCATTCCCTGACCTTTCTGCACCCTCCGTATTTGGTGGTGACGGGCTCGAACCCTGGTCTAATCAAGAAGCATGTGCTACGCACTGCTGCTCCTTCCCACCTGGCTACGGAGGCGGCCCAAGGTTTTGTATTTTCTACTCTGATCCAAGCCCCGAGGTGGGATTCGAACCCGCGACCTTTGGGTTGCCCGGCAGGCACTTTACCCACCAGGCTAGCCCAGTCGGCTCCTGGGGTTTGCCAGCTGTGGGACTTTCTGATCAACTGATATATTTCTTCCTCCCAAATCTTCCATTCTGTCATCTCTTGTATGTATTTGGTTTTCTGTCCAGTGATCAAGGCTGTTATGTTTTATTTCACTGCTCCATATGTTTTCCCAGAGCTCTTTGATCATCTTCTGCTCAGGTAGTCCATTGCCATCTCTCCCATCTTGTCCAATACTCTTGCAGAAGGATCTTTAGTTTTCAAAGATCCAGTTGTTTACTTTCCTCTGGAAACTGTCTTTGTATTAGCCTCTTGCTGAGCTTGAGGAGGTTCTGCTTCAGTGTGTCTAAGTATTCCCTTATACTCTGATTTTTGGTCTTGTGTTTGCTGTGGACCTTTTCTCTCTTGAAGGTGCTATTCACTTTTCGAATTAACTCCTTACTCCTATTACCCTGTTGATACTGCGTCAATCGGCCAATCTTGACTCTTAGTTCTTGTATCTTTTACTGAAGCCTTCTTTCCCAACCTAGTGGTTCCTTTTTTTTCCCCTCCTGCTGATTTCTTGTTTCTCTTCTACTGATCCTTCTAGCTGCTACGGCAGCACAGTATACAGCCATGTGAATGGCCTCAAACACTGCACCATTGTTGTTCAGGTAATGTGGTGCTATTTGCCGATTCAGGTGGTCCGACTTGCCACAGGATTCTATTGGGTTGCTGCTTCAGTGTGGCATGGGTCTTTGTGGAATCCATTCCCTTGAATTTTGTTAAGGCTTTCTTCTTTTTCTTATTATTACAGTATATATGTTTCAATTAATTAACTTTTAATAAATAACACCACTTTTTGTAAAATTGAATATAAATGGTTTTGTTCAGAGCAATGCATTTGGACAATTTCATTTTCATTATGGATTATTAGATCACTTACTAGTTCAATATTCACTATTTTTTCTCACACAGAATTTCATTATTAGGATACCTCCCCCTCCCTTTAATAGTTTGGGGCCCTGGTGCATATAATTTTAGAAACCCTAAATTAAGGTTATGAGGGAGCACTGCAGCAGCTGCACCATGGTAAATCTGGTTTTGCTGATAATAGCAATAAAAAGAGAATAATCCACCTTCGACTCCACAGCACAAAAGAGATAAGGAAATGAGATAATGGAGGAGCAGCATCTCGCAAAAAACGACTGCAAACACATCCATATATATTTTGTACAGCATAACTGGTACTGGAAGATTAAAAAATAGATTCTCTTCCATATTTTTTTATTGTACCAGGCATTCCCTGCCAAATTTTGACATCCTGCCACCAAATTCCCCAATTCCCTGTACCACTTGAATTGGGGAATGGCTATGGGAGCAATAACTGGAACACCCACAGCTATACCCTGACTCAGCTAGTGCATGAAATTGCCAAACAACCATATATAAATTCAAACTGCACTTCAGAAAGAGTGAGGCCCTCAATGAGCATGAAATACCTATCTGACAGATGCCTAGAAAAAGCAACTGACTGTATTGGAATAGATGAGAATGGGGAAATAATCAAAGGAAGCCACAACTCACCCCTCAAGAATGCTAAAATCCCTAATAATCTATAGGAAATGAATACTACTATTTGCAACATACCATATTTGCTGGACCATAATATGCACTTTTTTCCCCCTGGAATATGTTGCCTAAAATTCTCCTGCTTCGTATGGTTCACACATGTCAATCCTGTGGCACATGTAGCACTTGTTAGTGGTACCTACCAATGTGAAAAATAATAATAAATAATAAAATAAACAAAAATGAAAAAAAAAAAAAATCAGAAATTAATATACAGTTTAAATTCTACTTTTATTGCCAAAAATTATAACTCAGATTTCAATGTAATAGCATTCATATTTGCCACCTCTTAGTATTAATTTAATGCGCATAAGATGTTAGCTCCTCAAGACACTGATCTGCCATAGGCTTCTGTGTCACCTGATAATTTATATACATCCCATGCATTGTTTTTTCTCTGCCACGAGCCACATTAATACATCTGACATCCAGTTCTGGGAGTGTCCAGCTATATAGTGAAGGGTTCCACTGGGCATGTTTCTGTGCTAGAAGTTAATCTGGAAGTTGAATAAAAAGCCAGTCAGATAAAGTGTCTTGGCTTCTACTAGTGCTGTGGTAATTTCCTTCAGTATTAACAGAGAACTGTTCTTCAAATCCCGAAATAAGACAGTACTGGAAGGGAGCTATACAGCAGAGAGGCAGAGTTCAACTAAGAAGAGAGAGAGAGAGAGAGAGAGAGAGAGAGAGAGAGAGAGAGAGAGAGAGAGAGAGAGAGAGATAATCCCACTGTGAAAGAGAAAGAAGGTAAGTCCTCTGAACTGTTGTGTTGTTTTGGAAATGCTACTTAGATAAATTGGGAGATTATTTTAGAGTAAGGTTGAAGTTGAAGAAATTACGAGAAATAAGGAAATGTTTAGTATTGAGTTGGTTTATTGGTTGAGGTTGTAAAGAAAATTTATATTGTTAAATTAATAGAGATTACATGGAATTGTTAGCATTAAGTTAGTGCGACTTGTGGATTGCTGTTGTGAAGATAATTGATATTGGTGATTAAGCGAAATATGAGGAAGTGATTAAGATTGAATTAGTTTAGTGTTTGAAGCTGTAGAGAGAGAGAGGAGATTGTTAATTGAGAGAAATTTTATGGAAATGATAGCATGTATTAACAGATTAAATGAGAAAAATGAATAGATTAGATGTAAATTAACACCAGTTATGTATTGTAAGTAGATTTGTATGGTAAATGACTTTTGTTTTATACTTGTGTCATTGCTCTTGAACTGACAGCTCACATATAATATATATATATATACAATATATATATTTGTGTGGAGGGGATATCCCCCAGCTCCTGGAAATTCTCATTTTTTAATGCCGTCAGGTAGCTTGTGGGGCCTAGTGCTTGTGGGGAGCTGCTGTATGAAAATCATAAAAATGGCCACTGATGGCAATACTAAGGTACAGGGAAATAAAAATTAATAAATAAACTCCCCAGAACTTAGATCTGGCTTCTTCACCAAGCTTAACCATCAGATCCTTTCTTTCGTTGATATGGATATAGTGCCATAAAAAGTCAAAAAGAAAATATTTTTTTTATTTTTGATAAAAAGGAAATAAGATTTTTTGAAGATGAAGGAATAAGGGAGGGGAGGGTAAACTGCAACTAGTCTATGACTATCTCAGTACAATAGCACCAACCAGCACAGAATACAAAAGGACGTTTTCTACCGCTAATTAAATATGTACCAAAATTAGATCCAGTTTAAATGATAACACTGAGTTTCTTAAGAGCATACTTTATTCAGGCAGGTAGTGTGGATGCTTATTTTGTTTTTAGAATAACTATATGTTTAATAATTTTTGCTAGAATATTTATTATTGTAATAAAAGTTTGATTTAAAATGTGAATTCAAGTAATTACTTGTTTTTTCCTTACTTTACTGCATTTAACTGTCATCAAAATTTATTGCGAAAAATGTTTTTTTTTTTTTTTTTTTTTTTATTGGAATACTGGTATCATGGTTTCATAAATTAAAAATACTGAAATACCCGCATTGTGAGCTCTAGACAAGAGTACAAGCAGAAAATAGTTTACATAACATACCAGCCAACAATAATAATACAATAAAAAAATATTTTATTTCCTTTCCATACAAAAAACAATGGTACAATCAGTTGAGTAGACTTTTCAAAGATACAGAATTCAAAATTGTATCCAAACCTACAAAGAAACTACATGAAATTCTAAACAATCACTCAATCCAATCTTCCTTTGCATTCCAAATAAAGGATTTAATTTATAATATATCTTGTAAAACAGATTCTTCATATCAAGGCTCCACACGATTTACATTTGATACGAGGATTAAACAACATTTGGCATCTGTCCTTGCTTCCCTTTCTTCTGCTTTAGAATTAGCTTTTCATGCAGTCAATGAAGGCCACACCTTTTTATTCAACAAACCAAATGTAGTTAACATTCAACGTAATACACAAAGTTATTAATTGCAGAGACACCTGAAATTAAACTGCACCAAAATTCGATTAATGTGCATCGCCCCTATCCTATCAGCTTTTTGGTCCATCAAGATATGCACCAAGATAACAACTAATCTCTATACTTTAAATTTTGATACGAGGTTTTTAATAGTTTTGCCGATGATAGCACATTGCATTCTACTTTCCATTTTGAGAAACCTTGTCCTGTTCAATCAGCTTCAACTTCTCAAAAATCTGCTACCAATTCCTTAAATGCCAATCTTCAGGTAATTCTCCAGTGGGGCAAAGACAACCTAGTTGATTTCAACCCTTCTAAAACTCAGTCTTGTCTTATATCTCGGAAAAAGGATTCTTCTGCTCCTATGCTTATCTTTAGTGACACTCCGATTTCTAGGCAAAATGATATATCTCTTTTGGGGATTACCCTGACTTCTAATCCCTCTTGGCACAAGCACATTACAAATATTGCTTCCTCTGCATCTAAAAAACTTGGTTTTCTCTTTCGCTCTCGGCATTACTTTTCTTCCAAACAGCTGCTCACTCTGTATAAATCGCAAATCCGCCCTGCCATGGAATATTGTTTCCACATCTGGGGTGGTGCCCCCAAAACCTCTCTCAGGCTTCTTGATTCCATTCAGAAGAAAGCAGTTAGGTTAATTAATGATTCAACTCTAACAGTCTCTCCACTCACTGTCTCATAGATATACTGTTTCTGCTGCATGCCTCTTCTACAGATACTTCCATGGGTACTGTTCTTCTGAATTGGCTTCTATAATTCCTGCTCTCTCTCTCTCTCTCTCTCTCTCTTTCAAAACAGTCCGAACATGTGGCGCCACTAGCCAACATCCATTTACTGTCCAACTTCAAACTCACAGAACCAACTTTTCATCTTCCTCGTTTATTCATTCAACTGTCGTTTTCTGGAACAACCTTCCTTCATACATATTTCCTGAAAATTACAGTCTACAGTAGTTCAAGTCCAATGTCAACAAATATCTTCTTTCGTCTTCTCAACTTCCAACCCAAGCATGGTACTAAGTACTATAAGTTCTAATACCTCTCGTGTTTGGGGTTTACATTTAAAAAAAAAAAAAAAAAAAATGCCATCACGGACCTTGCACTTTACTATCCTGTGATCAAGACCTGATGTTGAAAATCTTTGTTCGCTTCAGGAAAGTAATAAAAATTTTTAATATCATTTTATTATTCGTTTTTAATTAATGGACCTGTTTTTTTTCACTCATAGATATTGGTTGGTGGTTTGATATATTTTGGGGTCAGATTTGTTTTTGTTGTTATTTGGTTTTTAGGAGCATTAGCAACTAAGGCCATATTGCTCCGGGGATATGCGGTGGTCATTCCCTGACCTTTCCGCATCCTCCGTATTTGGTGGTCACTGGCTCGAATCCCGGTCTAATCAAGAAGCATGTGATACGCACTGGTGCTCCTGCCCACCTGGCTATGGCGGCACAGGGACAGGTTTGGGGTTCGTAGACCTTCAATTCCGGGTGTGATGAATTATCGATTTTTTCTGCGGGTGTGAAAAATTCTTTTTATTTTTAAATCTTTAAATTATTTTTATATATACTCATTTGAATAGTGGAGAGAGCATCAAAGCATTCTACAAGCTATTATTGAGGCAATTCCTCATATTCATTGTTAATTGATATATAACAGAACTTATCGAACTCTGTACCTCTGATATTTATTAATTTAAGCAGGTCTATACTGTGCTTATATTAGTACACTGAAAAAAGCAGCAGAATTCTCTCCTACTTTTTTCATTTTGTAGCAAGAAAACACAAACTACCATCTTGGATCCTGAATTCAACTTATATCTGTTGGGAAGGGGGATGAGAAGACTTATTGGCTTTTTTTTTTTTTTTTTTTTTTTTTTCACAATGGTACTAAGTTGGTTATAGGCAAGAGTTACATGGTTTTATCTACTGGAAAACAGCATACATCAAACTGATCACAGAAAGAGCTTTCATCCAGCATACATGCAAACTGATCACAGAAAGGGCCATTACAAACAACACTGACTTTTCTGCAACTGCATACGGTACTTTAGTCCTGTTAGATAACTTGGTTGTAACTTTCCAAAACAGCATTTTTGTAGATGTTCTAGAAACTTGCCATGGTAAGATTTAAAAGTTCACTATTAATTTGCAAAAATTAGGAACTTTTAAATTTCTTCACATGATATATTTTAATCCTATATACCAGTTATGGCTATAGTGCCCATTCATTCCACTTTTGAATCATCAGTCCCATTACTCACTCCACTTTGCAAAAGTCACACTTTTTTAAACTATGCTACATTCACATTTAGGAATATTACCTACCATAAACATACAAAAGTATAATTAACTTGAATTTGGCAAAAATTCATATCAATTCCCTTTGGCACTATTTTTAATATTTACTATCTTTATCTATGATTTGGCTACATGGCCACATTACTGCATGGTGTTAGTGTTCTGTGGGCTTTATTCTTCTGTTCTAGACAATTAGGCATTGTTTAATTATCTGAAACAGAATGCATCAATCACTTAACAGAAGGTATCAATTTGACATCATGGAAACATCATTCCAGTACTGCACTATGCACTTTATGTGTATTCTATGCATTTAATATACTTTTATATATTGACATAAAAAGTACATCAGATGGGAGCAGAACATATTAATGTGTTATGTCCTTTGCTATGTGACAAGCTCCCTTCTTAGTGATTTTATACTAATCTGAAACATTATAATAGCAGCTGGTATATAGCTTACATTATATATACGCTATACTAATTTATATATAATATACATGAAACACAGTATGTTTTCCAATTTACACAAGCCAGAAAGTAATGAATACATATTAATGAATGCATTTTTACTACAATTTTATATTTGAAAAAAAAAAAAAAAAAAAAAAAAAAAATTGGGCACCTTGTTATCAGTGCTGTAGTCGTAAAATTAGCAGAACGTATACTCTATGAATGTTACGAAAAGCAGAAAGTATACTGTGCATATCAGGCTTATGAATCTAATTCCAGACGGCATACAGCATATATATATATATATATATATATATATACATACAGCAGACACTCCATTAACCAGGATACTTCAAGATTCAAATTTAAAAAAAAATAAATAATAAAATAAATAATAAACCAGAAATCAAAAAATTCAAGTAATAACTAGAATAGGTATAAACAGATATTTTGCAAGTCTTAAATATGCGACAAGCAGTATTATAGGTCATCATTGGGAGATTAGTGTACATATTATCTTGCAATCCGCACTGTCTTCACACCTGCCACCAAAAAAAAAAGAGAAAAGACAAGACAAATGTTTGTTTTAGTGTGTTGCGTCGATTGTTGTGTTCCGTTGCAGCGCAAAAGGGCAAATTTTGTTTCCTTATTTATGTCAGGGATGTCGGAATTTTTTTTAGTAAATTTTCTTTTTTTTTTTTTTTTTTTGTTTTTTTGTTTAGAAATCGTGAAAATGATGGGTAAACACAAAAGAGTTACGTTTTCTGTTATGTTTTCGAGTTTTAAACAAAAACTCGAAATTATTCAAAAGTTTGAAAACGGTGCATCTGTTAAATCTCTAAGAAATCATTATCAAAATGGCCAAACATTAACAAGTATCATGCGGAATTCAGATTTGTCAATAATAATATAATTGCAATATGTTATTAGTCATTCTTGAGTTACGTAAAACTCGATGAAGTTAGAAGTCCTGGAACGCATCTTTTACGTATTTCGGGGACTTTTGTATTTTTGGATTAACCAGGAAATCGATTATCCGGGATTTGTTTTTTACCATCTATCCCGGATAATCGAGAGTCTACTATTTTGCAAGTCGTAAATAAACGACAAGCAAATTATAAGTCGTTATTGGGGGATTAGTGTACTTATTATCTTGCAATCCCCGCTGTTTTCACACCCACCGCTCAAAAACAAAAAACAAAAAAGAGAGAGAGAAGAAATGCTTAGTTTGTTTTAGTGTGTCGCATCGATTGTTGTGTTCCACTGCAGCGCAAGAGGACAAATTTCGTTTCATTATTTTTGGATTAACCGGGAAATCAATTATCCGGGATTTGTTTTTTACCATCTATCCCAGATAATCGAGAGTCTACTGCATATATATACAGTCAGGCCTCTAACAAACTTGCATATAGCAAATTTTTCTATGTAGCGAACTTTTGTGATTTCCCCTTGGTCATTACATTGAAAATAGTTTCCCTATAACGAAGAAAATTTCCATATACCGAATTAATTTTGAGAGGCCTATGTACGCATTGTTCACACCTCTGGTCTTTAAGGCAATAGAGCTGACATTGTAGAAAGCACAAATTAAGAGCTAAGAGGATTAAGAATTAATCACTTTAGCTTTTAATAGCTAAAGCGTTTAATTCTTAAGAGCATTCCAAAATTTAGTGTTGCCCATAAAGCATTTACTGTACCAAGAAGTCGCACGGGGAAACTGCTATCTATGTGTTCACAGCCATTGGCAAAGATTAAGGCATATTCCCGACACGGACATTGGCTATGGTCAACATGTTTTCTATTGCAAGCACTGGATCAGAGAATTAGGACAGAATGATTTTACTTAATCCTGGAAATTCATCTGTCTCACAGAAATGAGTCATCCATACTTTCACTAAATTTCACTTGTCTCTGTATGGTAGGTAAAAGTGGTCTGTAAATCAGTTCTGTTTGCTGCTGTGCAAGTAACCTTACAAGGAATGCTGTGTTCAGGTGTGGAGACCGCACCTAGAGAAGGATGTCGAGCTTCTTGAAAGGGTGCAAAGACGGGTCACTTGCCTGGTGAGATCGGCAAAAGGGCATCCTTATGAAGCAAGACTTGGAATATGTGGGTTGCAGAGTTTGGAAACTAGACACCTTAGAGGAGATTTGATTGAGGTATTTAAAGGCTCTGAGAGGCATCAGTAAAATGAATGAGGATGAAATTTTCAAGATTATAAATGATGCTAGAACTAGGGGACATAAATTCAAGTTATGGGGGGAAATGTTTAGATTGGACTGCAGGAAGTTTTATTTTTGCCAGCGAGTTATAAATTACTGGAATAAGTTGCCTACATGGGTGGTAGAGGCTGACAGTTTGGGGAAATTCAAAGGTGTCATCTGGATAGTACCTTCGTGTCAGGGAAGTGCATAGGATGATAGGTTTAATTTCCTTTTTTTTTATTAATTATTATTATTTATTTTATTTTTTTTATCATTGTTTTGTTCGGTTTCTTTTTTTTTTTTTTTTTTGGCTGGTGCAGCATAAGCCATAGGCTTTCTTGCACCATGCGGCCATTACTAATACTAATGTCTAAGAGGAAATCCTTGAGTGTAGTGGTAAAAGTGGAATTGCTTAATAGTGTAGATCGGGGCATTAAAAAAAAAAAAAAACAACGCTTTAAAATTTGGTAACCTTGTTTCGATTCTCAAACTGTTTAAAGAAATGGGACCCAGTCAGAAGCGTATGAAATTAAGCCTGTATGAAATGTGGATGAAGCATTTTTTTAAGTGGGTGAAGTTGATTTGAGACCAAAACATGTCGATAGCAGGGCCATTAATAAAAGAAAAGGCTATGGAGTATGCATCTTTTCTGGGGTATAAAACATTTCAAACCAGTTCTGGTTGACTGGACAAATTTAAAGAGCGCCATGGCTTACTCGAAAAAGTTATTTCTGATGAAAGTGGAGTTGTAATCGTAGAAGACTACCACTGAAAAAAAAAAAAGTTCTGAACAAAAATTATAGAGGACTATGAGCCCAAAGACATATTCAACGTTGATGAAACAGGTCTATTTTTTAAATGTTTGCCAAACAGGACACTGACTTTTAAAGGTGACATATGTGTAGGTGGTAAAAATAGTAAGGAAAGAATTACACTCTTAGTTGGTGCAAACATGGCTGGTAATGAAAATTGAAGCTTTTGGTAACAGGCAAAAGTAAACAACCCCGATGTTTCAAAGGAGAAAAGTCTTGAAAAGCTTGAATGGCAAGTGGAATTTTTGAGCAGTGGATTTTAAATTTCGATAGAAAGATTACAAAAGAAAACAGAAAAATCGCTTTGATTGTCGACAACTGCCCTTCTCACCTCACTCGGTAATTTTGAAACTTACAAGTGTTAAGCTTGTTTTCTTCCCCCGAATACCTTGTCTAAACTGCAGCCAAGGAATCAAGGAATTATCAAGAATTTGATAATGTACTACCGAAGGCACATACTGAAAAAAAATTATACTGAGAACAGAAACCAACCAACCAACCTATAGATTCTGTTATAGGTTTGTGGATGTGCATATCAGAGTTGGCAAAAACGTGGAGTCAAGATGTGACGGAAACAACAATTAAGAATTGTTTCACAAAAGCAGGTTTTGCTAAATGCCACAAACACGGTAAGACTCATCTTCCAAACCTAACTCATGCAATTTTGCTTTCAGTGAACCATGTCCTGTATGTATGAACCCTCCATACAAGGATAAAACCACTCGTTTAATTTTTTCTTATAATTAAATTGTACACTAGAAATAAAATATGTTATCCCCACCTGTTATACTTGATTCCTTAGACTCCAGCCACAAATTAACTAACTGAGATAATATATCTCGCTTATTTTCTGTAATAGTTAAGGATGGATTTACAGAAAAACCCAAAAACGTTAGCATTAGCATTAGTAGAAGCATATGATGCAAGAAAGCAAGTTTATGCAGCATCAGCTCAAACCCGGCCCCCCCCCCATTCATTCCAATTGCCTGTCCAGCTCAGCCTTAAATTTATTTAGGCTATTAACTTCCATAAAAAGAGATGGAAGACTGTTCCACCAATCAACTACCTGCAGGCTAAAGGCAAATTTCCACACATCTGTTCTACAATGCCTTTCCTCAATTTGAATCTGTGCCCTCTCAGGTTCTTAATTTGAGCAAGAGGAAGAATCCCATCAGCATTCAGCTTGCTCAACCCATTCAAGGCCTTATGCACCTCAATCAGATCACCTCGCAGGTGCCTACTCTCCAGGCACTGCAATTTGCAGAACTTAAGCCTTTCTTGGTAAGAGCATCCCTTTGTTCTCCTCACCAATCTTGTTGCCCTTCTTTGTACTCGTTCTAGCAACTCTACATCCTTCCTAAAATGAGGCCTCCAGACCTGTACACAGGACTGTAGGTGTGGCCTGACCTTTGCCTTGTATAAAGGAATAATCACCTCCTTATCCCTGCTAGAAAAATTCCTACATATCATTGACAAGACTTTTTCACTTTCCACTTCCCTGAGTGTAGTACCACACAGTTGGTACAGTTCTCTTCGGTTACTGCTACCCATATGCAGTACTTTGCATTTGTCAATGTTAAACTTCAGTTTCCACTTCTCACCCCATTTTCCCACCTTACCTAGATCCAGTTGCAGTAGCATACTGTCTTTACTGTTGTTAACAACCTTGCGAACCTTTCTATCATCTGCAAACTTGGACATTAAACCTGATATACCTTCATCAATATCATTGATAAATATACAAAACAACAATGGGCCCAACACCGAACCCTAGGGACCTCCACTAATAACATTTGTCCACGAAGAGCACCATCCATTGATTACCACTCTCTGTCGTCTCCCACTCAACCATCTCTTTATCCATTGTAACAACTTACCCTTAATGCCTTACCTCTCCAATTTGTATAGCAGTCTTCCATGTACAACAGTATTTAAAGCTTTCCTGAAATCCAAGTATATGATATAAAAATTAATTTTGGCATCCAGTTCCTTTGTGACCACATCATAGTATCCAATCAAATTGGTCAGACAAGACCTCCCTTTAACAAACCCATGCTGTGTCTTAATTATTACTGCAGTCTTGTCTAGATGATCCTGCAATGCTTCTTTAACTAGTGATTCCATTATTTTCCCTGGAATACAAGTTAAACTAACAGGTCTATAGTTACTTGTGTCACCTTTTGAACCCCCTTTGTGAATTGGTGATATATTTGTACATGTCCAGTCCATGGGAACCTCCCCTGAGTCCAAGGAATGTCTCATAATTATGGCTAAGGGTTTGCTTACTTCCTTTGCTGCCTCCTTTAACATAACTGGATAGATCCCGTCCACCCCCAGGTGCCTTTTTATGTTTAATTTCAACGATTTCTCCTCCACTTTGCTCTCAGTTATTACAAAATCACTTAGCTCCCTCTTAGAGTTTGAAAAACTTCTGGCACTCCTCTCATTGAAAAACTCCTCAAGTGTGAATGTAGATGCAAAATACTCATTCAGTTTATCAGCTACCTGAGCATTATCATCAATAGTCAGTCCATCTATGTTAAGTGGTCCAATCTGATTCATCCCCTTTCTTCTAGAGTTTACATAAGTAAAGAACTCTTTGCTGTTTTTCTTTTCACATTATTTGATCTCCCTTACGTAAATAATAACAGTATGACCTATATACAAGAATTTGTTGGGTGCTTTTTTTATTTTTTGTTGGGGGCAGTAGTCCCCAACAAAAAAAAAAAAAAAAAAAAAGGCATTTCTGTGAACCTGCATCAGCAATTCAATAACTGCATCAGTTACTGCTTGCGACGGAGGTGCTGTGGTTGCGGAGGTAAACTGAGGAATGAACACGAAGCTCAGCTTGATGTAAACGGCAGACTGTAACCAACAACAACGGGTGTGAGGATTTCTTGGATTTTTCCGGCTTCAAAAACCATGGACCTTAGATTCAAGTTGTGTACAGATGAAAACAACTAGTATCATTCATCTATTCAGGTAAGCTTGTTAGTTATAGTTTTTAGCTATTGGTGTTTTTTTTTAACGCATTTGTGTGAGTACAATTGTTACAGCGTCAGCATAGCGATCCTACTATTGCAGATAATGCAACACCTCAAAATACCAAAAATTGGGATAAATTTGTTGATCAAAATTGCTGCATACATGTTATTTGTGAGGAGAAATGTGAATTTCAGCTTAGATTAAACATATATTTGCGTATAAGAGTACCTTTCTTTTTTTTGTGTGACTGTTTTCCTACCAGAATGGGAACACATTACACCTTGGGTTTTAAAAGGTCTACGACTGTAAAAAAAATAATTACTTCCCTATATAAGGAACATTATAACCCCAGCTCTTTCTTGGTGATGTCTCTCTCTCTCTCTCTCTCTCTCTCTCTCTCTCTCTCTCTCTCTCTCTCTCAGGGTAATTCAGAATTTTTTTTTTTTTTTTGGCTGGTGCAGCATAAGCCTCAGGTTTCCTTGCACCATATAGCTAATAATAATAGCAAAATGACCAGCAAAGACGAAAAACAAGGGAAAAAACAGAAAAATCAACAAAAAAAAAAAAAAAAAAAATATATATATATATATATATATATATATATATATATCTTTCACGATCCTGACTTGAAGAACTGCCTGATTGTGAGATAGAGGTGCTTACAGAGCAACTCCAAACAATGAAGAAACTACAAACGACGACTTAGAAGCTTGCCACCTTAGTGTAAAAAGGGATAGAAAAGGCAAAAACCATATAGAAACTACAGATCAAAAGGAGAATGATAATTTAGAACTAGAGGTAAACAAAAACAGAGTTGGGAAGGAAATTTCAGCTTATAAATCAAATTGAGGATCCCATAAGACAACTTAATGAAACTAAGCTGTTCCTAGAAGAGTTCCTTCATAAGCAGGCCAATATTATTACATTTGAACAAGATTGCAGATAGTGAACTGCTGGTCTGTTTTGGAACATAAGAGTGATTGAACTTAATACAGAAAACAAGGTATTGAAAGCAAAAGTAGAAACAGTGACTGAAGAGAAGAATAATTATAAAGAAATAAATACTTCGACTTACACCCAAGTAGCAAGGGCCACCAAAGCAGATTCATCTCAAACTAAACAAACCAACAATAAGACTAAGGAAATATCAAAGGCAAAAGAAACAAACAATCATTATAATGGCTAAGCCTGACTCTACATACAAATCCAGCGAGGCAGTCAGGGATACTGTCATGAAAAAATTAAAACCTCATCTGAAAGAAATAAGAGTGAATAACATGAGAAAAATAAAAGATAATGGAGTTTAAATTGAAGTAACAAATAAAGAGGATGTTAAAAAGATTAAAACCTAGCCAGAGTCAGTAAAATTGGGACTGCAAACAGAAAAAGCCAAGGGGCAGGAACCCCAACATATGACATATTTGACATCCCAGAGGCAACTCTGGAAAGAGATCTTATGTTAGATTTTTACAACAAAAATTTTATTAATATAATGGAACTGGATGAGTTTGCCAAAGAATTTCTTCAAAAAAGATGGGGGAATAAAAAACAAGAAAAAAAGAAATGGGCAATTCAATATCATTGTGGAAGTGTCACCCAGAATTTGAAAATACCTACACAGACAACAAAGAGTCTACACTGCCTGGACCAGCCATAAATTCAGAGAATTCTTTCTCATACAGAAGTGCTTTAACTGTCACAAATATGGTCATACTGCCGGAGACTGTAGTCAGAAATCTGGCTGTGACTACTGTGCAGTCACTGGCCATGATTACAAGAATTGGTAGAATAAAAATCAGCAGCCAAAATGTAAGGCAGCACAGCTGACTGACTATGTCATCCTGATACTATGACAAATGCCCCTGCTATAAAAAAAAAAAAAAAAGGGTAAAACTTATACAATCTAGGTCCAATTATGGGGCAGACATAAATGTGACCAGGGCTCTAAATCTTGTCCAATTCAAAGCTCAAAAAGCAAGAGCTGTTGTAGATCAGATCAAACTCAAATTGGAAGAAAATAATATAGATATCTTGGTACTCCAGGCTACGCACATATGGGTTGGGTTCAAGGATACCAAGATGCTATAAAATAATAGAATACATTTCAGATGTCTCTTCTAGAGCAACAGTATTAAAAATACTGACCTTACAGTCAGTAAGGTCAGTATTTGGGGAGTAGAGATGACCCACCTTTGTGGGTCATCTCTGCTCCCCAGTGGCATAAACTGCCACTGGGGAGCCATAGGACAGTTTTACATTATTTCACTATATTCCAGACAAGGTGAAGATATAAATCCAACTATTGAATACCTACAAGCAGTCATAGACCTGCAACCTACTGCAAATATCATAGTGTGTGCCAATGTCAATTGCCAGTCAGCCTTATGGCACAGCCATACGGAAGACAGAGCAGGCACACACAACAGTCAGCTACTTCAGACTATATAGCTACCTCACCCACCCATTCAAGTGCTAAACCAACCAAATAACCTCCCAACTTTTAGAAGCACCATGTGGGAGAGTGACATTGATGTTACTCTTTCCACCAATTCAATAGCTTATAAAATTAGACTGATGTGTCCAGCCAGCCTGGACCACATCGGATCATACATCCTTAAATGCCGATCTTCAGGTAATTCTCCAGTGAGGCAAAGACAACTAAGTTGATTTCAACCCTTCTAAAACACAGGCCTTATATCATACAAAACGGATTCTTCTGTTCCTATGCTTATCTTTAGTGACACTCCGATTTCTAGGCAAAATGATATATCTCTTTTGGGGATTACCCTGACTTCTAATCTCTCTTGGCTCAAACACATTACAAATATTGCTTCCTCTGCATCTAAAAAACTTGGTTTTTCTCTTTCGCTCTCGGCATTACTTTTCTTCCAAACAGCTGCTCACTCTGTATAAATCGCAAATCCGCCCTGCCGTGGAATATTGTTTCCACATCTGGGGTGGTGCCCCCAAAACCTCTCTCAGGCTTCTTGATTCCATTCAGAAGAGGGCAGTTAGGTTAATTAATGATTCATCTCTAACAGAGTCTCTCCACTCGCTTTCTCATAGACATACTGTTTCTGCTGCATGCCTCTTCTACAGATACTTCCATGGGCACTGTTCTTCTGAATTGGCTTCTATAATTCCCATTCTCTCTTCAAAACAGTCCGAACACATGCCGCCACCAGCCAACATGCACTTACTGTACAACTTCAAACTCACAGAACCAACTTTTCATCTTCCTCGTTTATTCATTCAACTGCCGTTTTCTGGAACAACCTTCCTTCATACGTATTTCCCGAAAATTACAATCTACAGAAGTTCAAGTCCAATGTCAACAAATATCTTATTTCGTCTTCTCAACCTCCAACCCAAGCACGGTACTAAGTACTATAGGTTCTAATACCTCTCGTGTTTGGGGTTCACATAAAAAAATAAATAAATAAAATATCTTCCATCATTGTTTCACTTACTGAATAAACGTAGACAAAATAGGATGGATTGTGCTTGCGACTGTCGCTGAGCTATAACGAATTTTTGAATCTAATTAGATTGTAATCTTTTCAAATTATATGTGATTCTAGATATAATATATACCACGTAAATTATTTATAAATAAAACAAATAGTATTACATTACATTTACTACACTTGTTCAAGTACAAAATTATTTCAAATCATTTTGTACTTGAACTTGAATTTAATTTTGTTTTGTATTTTTTTATTTTTGATCTTTTAAAATTATGTGATTTTAGATATAATGCCTTCCATGTAAATGATTTATAAAGAAAAAATATATATATTAAACTTATATATTTAATTTTTTATTATGGGGTGCACGACCAAAAAAGTTTGGAGACTACTGCTCTATTGACTTTGCTGGGGCATTTGAGAGACTCTGGTGGTCTAGTGTCCTTAAGAGATTCCACCAGGCAAATGCCCCACAAAATCTCTATAAGATAATAAACAGCTACCTTACAGACAGAAGTGTCTCAGTAAGCACATGGTTTCAGAAATTGACACACACCCTGTGAATAAAGGCTGCCCACTGCATTCAATCCTTGGCCTTTTCTTATGGAACAATTTCTGGCCTTGGATCTCAGCCCCATGGAAAGACTGGCCTTTGCAGATGACATGATTTTCCTTGCAAATGGTAACATGCGTGTGGTTGTAGAGCAAAGATCAAATGCCGCCCTCTTGCAGCTGCAGGAGTGGGCACAAATGCACATTCTGAAAATATCACCTGACAAAAGCAAACAAATACTTCTAAAAGGCAATTTGTACATAAGAAGTCAACAAATCAAAATTAACTCAACCACTATAAAAATGGCAACAGAACTAAAATATCTTGGAGTAGTCTTCGATTCAAAATTAACTTTTTACCCTCATTTGACCTACTTGACAAGGAAAGTGAGAAATTATGCTGGTATGTTTCCAGGATTAGTCGAGCAGACTGGGGGCTCAAAGGAAAGACCCTGACAATCATATACTGTGCCAATTTAAATTTGGCACACCTTTAAAATTTTTTCTTCATTTTTTCAGGCTCCCTTTGAATGTTGCCACTGAGATGCAGTACACCCCTTGCACCCTTGGGACTGCCCGCCCCTGCCAACTTGGCAATAGTAAGAAACAGGAATTAGAATCAATACAAAGGACAATACTTCTAACTATTACCAGAGCATGCCGAACAGTTAGCACACCTGTGCTACAATTGCTGGCCGGAGCTCTCCCACTTTACCTGGAACTAGCCAAAAGAGGCTTATAATACAGACTTAAAAAGGGCATACCCAGATTTTCCAGGAATAGCCTTAACACAGCCAATACCATCAATGCTGAAAGAAAAAGAATGCCACAAAGCTCCATGAACTATGGCAAACAAATTGGGAGCATGAAACCAGAGGTTACCAAAAGGTTTCTGCTATGGGTGGCAATCGTTAGCCCAAAGCCACCTAAGTGGTGTGCCTCTGAACTACAACATTTATATTGACAGGTAACGGCTCCCCAAAGGCAAAACTAACCTCCTTGAGGCTGACTGATGACTCAAACTGCACCTGTAGCAAGAGTGAAGACTGGGCACACATTCTATATGAATGAATAATTTATGACATCCCCAGAACACAGCTAATAAGCACAGATTGGCTCCCTTCCTAGGGAAGAAGAACATATATTCATCACCAAAGAGGAAAATTATAAAGCCTTTACACAGAAAGCATTCGAAATGCGCAGAACTATCCAAAGAAGGGCAATTCAGACCCCCAGCAATTAAACAATAATCAATAGTTAAAACTGCCCACACCCAGACGATGACCTAAAAACTGTCAGGATAGCAGTACTCTGTGCCCTGACATGACAAAACCGGATTGACCTGAGTATCTCCAAGGCCTAAGGGAACCTGGGGCTCCACACCAAATAACCATGTAGGGTAGGGAGATGTACAAGCAAACAGGGAAGCAGATTAGCTGAAAAATCTTAGTAAACTAGTAGCAAGGGGATGCAATGTAGAATAAAAAATAGAATGAATGGGCTGGGCACTGAGTGAATTAGGAATTATGGTAAAAGGGAATAAATGTTAGTTTATTCCCTTTTACCATAATTTTACCATAGAGAAAGAGAGTGAATGAATGCTATGGTGAATGGAAATGAGTGAAAGAGCAAATGCAAATGGCCGAAAGAATACAATATTAATAATACTATTAAAAACTACTGGGTGCCTCCCCGTCTCCCCGGGGCAATATTGCATCCCATTTAGCCAACGACTAAATGGTCAGAGATACAACATTGCACTCCCCATACACCTTTAAATCTCTGGCACACATACAAAGAATACAACGTGGAGATGGAGGAAACCCCTGGTGCTGTCAAACAATTAACACACTGCTACTGCTCACGAAATCGTCTTGTAATGTTCGAGCAAGAAGAATCAGTGGTTGCACATGGCGTTATTTTCTATTTCTTTTTGTTGTTTCTTTTCCTCCTTTTTTGTCATTTACTCGTGTTGTTTTGTCATTGTTACTGCTCGTGAAATTGTCTAGCAATGTTCGGGAGAGAAGAACCAGTGGTTGCATATGGCATAAATTTCTATTACTCTCTTGTTTTTTCTTTTTTGTCATTTTTTTCCTCCCCTTTTTTTGTCATTGTTAATGCTTGCAAAATCATCTAGTAACATTCAGGTTAGAAGGATCAGTGGTCACACATGGTGTAAATTTCTGTTACTTTGTTTTTTGTCTTTTTTGTCATTTGCTCGTGAAATCGTCTAGTAATGTATGGCTACTGCCCCAAAACCCCCACAAAAGTGGGGGTTTTGGGGCAGTAGCTCCCAACAACAACAACAAAAAAAAAAAAAAAAACCCATTTTTGTTGATGGAATCAGCAATTCTCATTGTTACTGCTCATGAAATTGTCTAGTAATGTACAGACAAGAGGAATCAGTGGTTGCATGTGGTGTGATTTTTTTGTTACTTGTTTTAAAATATTGCCATTTCTTTTTCTTCATTTCAGGTCATATTGTGATGTCAAGTGATATATCATGATCCCCAGTAATGCATTTTTGTTACTTGTTTTTAAAAAATTGCAGCTTTGCCATTTATTTTTCTCCATTACAGCTCTGACATACTGTTATGTCACCTGACATCTGCCTGTAACGTTGCGGTCGAGAAGAGAGAGAAAGCAGTGAGTGGTTGGATTCAACACCCGTCATTCACTGCTTTCCCCCTCTTCCCCTCGTTGCCATTTTATGGTGCACCCTAAAATAAAGTTTTACCTTTGCCTCAACTTTTTCTATATATCCTCAAACTAATATCAACAATTGCATTACAGACATGTTATTAATTTTTCAGGGTTCCATAATAACAATAATACATTTAAAAAATATTCTTAAAAAGTTGTGTATCAAGCTAAACGTTTTATTAGAAATGTAATATGAAATATTTTTCCAGTATGCTATAGAGCATTGCTCCTCAAACTATTGTGGTGAAGGACTAGTTTCTTTTATTTCCAACCCATCACGGACCAATACTTTTGCAAAATGCAAATCGTTGTGCACTGCTAACGGACGAATCATTGCAGACTGATAACATACAGTCCATGGACCACACTGAGTAGCACTGCTATAGTAGACCATATCGGCTTACTTCAGCACTGACAGTAACTTACTGAGTTCATTTCAAAGCTCGTAATAATTTTTTATTCTGTATAGTGAAATCTTCAGAATTGAGGAAAGGGGTGGGGGAAGAATGGATGGCACACTCGTTGCACAAGGACACAACCTTTTTATCAAAATTAAATATGGATTCTGGGTATATAACATAAGTATAAAAACTTCAAATATTTTAATATATAACTAGGGGGTTTTGCTCCCTGCTTGCTGCACTTGCTTCTTTTGATAAAGTAAAATAAAATACTTAGAGAAGCTTTCGACACTGTGTCTCTTCCTCTGCTATGAATACATAAATATGTTACAGACTATAAAGTATTTAAGGGCAAAGGCCTCAATGCTACAAGGTAGAATGAATAATATGTAGGTTAGTGCAAATGCATCATTTTAACATAGCTATCTACCAAAGTAGTTTAATTAATTTAATTAATTAAATTGGCATAGTTGGTTATATATTAATTAATTAATTTAACTACTTTGGTAGATAGCATGTTAAAATGATGCATTTGCACTAACCTACATATAAATATGTCACATATGGAAATCAAGCATGATACCGCGTGGCCATGTTAGATAAACAGTGCGTGACTGCACTTAAACAGAAGTTTGTTTTACCACAGTAAAACAAGCTTCTGTTAAGTTTTTAGTATTTGTTATGTATTACCATGTAACCCACATCTCTCTCTCTCTTCTCCCATTGGCTGAATAAACATCACTAGGAGGAAAATTATTTTAATGTATAGAAAGATAATCAAAAAAAGGGAATATGTCACACAAACGTGACATTTCTTTGATTGTTAATGTTTATGTTAAAAAATAAATGTAACCTTGATCATCCTCTTCAGTAGCATGATGAAAGTTACAGGTATTTTTTAACATAGTCTGACCGTTTGGCACTTTATACACACACACATACATAATAAATAATAATGAAAAATAAAACTAACTAAATATACTACTGCAGTTACTTTTAACAATTAAATTTTAATCTATATATGAAATGAACCAATGATAGTACCTTACAACTTTAAAAACAGTTACATTGACAAAACCTGAGAAATTTTAAAAAATTTGAACCCCCCACCTCTATCATTGGCCACTAACCATCGAGTGTGGGAGGGGACCCAGTTTGAGAACTTCTGCAGTACCTTAAAGCTTAAGGTAGAAACATACTATTATTACGTCACATGAAAACATGTCAAATCTGTGAGAGCCATATTTCTCATTTAGTTGTATTCATAGGAGACACACTGTTGTCATTCACTGGATTTCACATGATATCACGTTTTCAGGAGCTCATATTTTCTGTTTGTTTGTTTGGAGATTTATTAGGCGCATTGGCATCTGTGGCCATAGTGTGCCAACATTTTCTGTTTGAATAGAAATTTCTTTAGGTGTGACAATGTGAGCAGAGAAAAATGGAAGAAATGCTAAAAGAAAAAGTGAGATTGCACGAGGTGCTAAATAATATTAAATGCTGAAAGAAAAAGTGAGATTGCACAAGGTGCTAAATAATATTAAATGCTAAAAGAAAAAGTGAGATTGCACGAGGTGCTAAATAATATTGTCACCAAATTACCGAAATCAACATATGCAGCAAGAAAGAGGAAGAGATTTCAAAATGACAAATTTAAGAGTTTATTTCTAATTAGCTATATACATCTATATGATTATAATTAATTAATAAACACCTTGAAGTTCATGTGAATGACATACATATTTTCTTGTAATATAGGAAATTATTGTGAATTCAGTGTTGTTTAAACATAAAAAAAAAATCTATGTACCTTGTTTTTGTTTTTAATTTTGTATTCTTCCATGATAAACTGTTGCTTGCTGCCATGGTACCAAATCAGTAGGATATACAAAACAGTCTTTAAATGCATCTCAAACTTGGAAAGCTTCACATATAGCATTTCTTTGAAGGAAACCTAAATCGTGTAGGGCAGCATGAGGTTATAAAGGTTCTATTTCGGCAGGCATTTCTTTCCTTGCATAACATAATATTGTTAAGGTAGCACACAGCATGCACCACTTTGTCAACTGTTTGGGGCTGTATCTAACTTGTAGCAATACTACAAGTTAAGTGCAAGTTTGCTAATTCTTGTGAAGAATTAGCAAAGAATGAAGTATTATTAAGACAAATTATATTATTTAATTTCTATTGTTCTCATTGTTAAAAGAAGCATGCATTTTTATTATAATATAGATATTTCTGTGAAATAAAACAAATATATGTGAAAAAAAAAAAAAAAAATATATATATATATATATGAAAAAGAAAATATAGGTTCTATTTTTTTTAAGTGTGATATTTTATTTTATAAGTTTAGTTCAAAGAAATATATTTATTTAATTTATATTCTGTATGCGAATATTTTTTTATATATAAAAAAACTTAAAAATATATGTGGATATTGTTTTTTTTTGGGGGGGGGGGGTTTGTAAAATCGATGTGCCTCATTGGAATACTAAGGATCTGGTCACTTTAACCAAAACAAATATTTTCAGGGAGGCCCACGCTAACCTTTGCATTGGGGTACACTTTTTCTTGTTACGCCACTGCCGGTAACTAATATGAACTGCACGAAGAAAAATCAGTAGCTAGCTACATAATGAGTTGGAGTTCATGAACAAATCGGGGCTTCTTAATTAGTTTGAGCACTTTGTTCATCAACAGCTATATAAATTTTTTAAAAAATGATAAAAGGAAAAAAATTACAATTACGTATCCCTGATTACAATAAGCGGTATGCACTGTAATTATTAAAAGATCTTCTGTGTTATTGTTATAGATTGGTTGCCGCAGTAGACACTGCCCAATCACCATGTGTAAACGTAGATAAAAATATACAGGAATCCCTCGATTAGTGCGGTTTATATTTAGCTACCCATTTTTGATTAGCATGAATCGAAATTTCGATTAGCGCAGCATTTTGACTTGGCCTAAAGAAACTAAAGCTGGTGATGCTAATCTACGAATGTAAATACACTGCTGAGGTATACATAACATTAGAGAATAACCCCAGGGGCTCACATCTGTGAGTATAGACTTGGCACACCCAGGGTCCTGAGCTGGATATCATCATTCTTCTTTTTCTTGGCGACTCCCTTCTCTCTCTCTCGCTCAGGGTAATTCAGAAAATTTTTTTTGGCTGGTGCAGAATAAGCCTCAGGCTTCCTTGCACCATATGGATAATAATAATAACATTACAGAAACACATCGCTTGTTTTCTTAGTGAGCGAGTGGCTCCGTTCACAAAAGGTGTTTCCTGTGACGTGATAATAGTGTTTCCGCCTGTTTATTTCGGGTCATGTCATACCTTCTCCATCGAGAAATAAACAAACACGAATGCAAGATACTGTGTGGGAAGTTAGTTTGTTTTTCTACTATAAGAAAATAAAAAGTAACGGTTCATTTCAAATGTGTATTATTACAACAGTTGAAATATTTTCTAACATTATGCACTCTGAAGAACAACACCGGCTGCACCGCATTTATTTCGTACATGCAGATCAGTTGCATTCAGTTGTTCCTGCGTTGTGTGTTAACGTGCAGACTCCCGTGTATCTCCCACCATTAATTACTGTGCATACTAATTAATTACATTAATTTCTATTAAATTTTTTATATATTATGTAATTATTAACTATGGATAAAAGGAAAAATGTATCTGATCGTGCCTCTGGTAAAAAGAAAAGAAGAGTGATAACATTACAGCTGTCAGTTGCAGGCTCCGAAAAAAAACGATAAGTGTTTGCCTTTTTATTTACATAATTGCTATTTTATATTGTACTTAATACGTAGTCTTATAGTTATAGTTACGCTGGTTATTTTTATTTTAATTTAGATAAACAGTTTTTGTAGATATACGTAATTCAAATTTTTAATTGAGGTAGTTAGGTAGCTCTAACGTATAATTTATAGAGTATTACACTTCACTGTTTCTATTAGATAGCGTAGTATTGACATTTAATTAATTTAATTTATTGATTTTATTAATTTAAAGCATCATGCCCCAAACTAGAGCAGCAAAGCAATGGGCTCAAAGTGGCAGGAGTGCTGTGACTCGGGGGAGAACTGAGGGAGGCGATTCTCCAACGCATCACAGCCTAAAAAAAATGTGCAACTTGTGAAATGTCTGCCGAACTCTCTGGAACGGAACAAGACATTGCCATGGGGGATGTCTTTCTGTGTGCGCGATGTAAGGAAATCAGGCGACAACTCAGCGTTGTTATGGGCCGATATGAGAGTTTGAAGGACAGGGTGGATGCCCTCGAAAGATCTAAATTGGGGGCCCATCAGGCTCTCAGCTGCCCACATCAATGCGAGAGCTTGCACTTGGTCATCGCGCAACACAGCGGCAACCCCCAAGGCAGAATGCGCTGGTCCCTCAGGAACTAGTAGTTGTTGGAGACTATTGTCAGGGAAACGGGAAACATGCTTTGTAAAAAGGATAGGTGGAACAGGACCAGGGTAGGTCTGCCAGGGGCAAAGGTTGATGACGTTGTAGAGCGGATATCATCTTTTAAGGGCACAAAAGGTGATATAGTTGTACATGTTGGCACTAATGATATTAGGAGCAGGAGACCGGCAGATTTACTTAACAAGTACAGGTCACTGTTGAACAAAAGCCGAGAATTAGGGCTGAATTTGAAAGTGTCTGCAATTCTGCCCAGACACGATAGAAGGGAATATATGATGAGAGCCTTGTCAATCAATTCAGCCCCGGAAAGAATGTGCAAGGCTCAAGGGGTAGAATTTTTTTCAGCCTGGACTGTACTTGTTAACAGGAGAGATTGCTTCTACAGGGATAGGATAGACTTAAATAGAAAGGGTGAAGAATATTTGCTGATGCTATCGAGGTAGTGTTAGGTGGGTCGGAAAACTGCTAGCTTCGGGGGATACAAGGACTAATAGTTTAACAGTAGCCGTAGGCAGAGGTGAAGGTGATTCTTGCACAACTTCTATTAGAATAAGTAGCGACCTGGAGCGTGGGGTGTTGGGGGTTTCAGAGACGGATGGCAGTCATCCTGAAATAGGTGGGTATATGGGATGTGTTAGGGTAACTAAGAATAGGAGTAGGAGCATGTATGCTTGCATGTATACCAATGCTAGAAGTATAGTAAATAAATTTGATGAATTTGAAGTGTTGGTCAAGACATCAAAGGCGGATATTGTTGGGATAGCAGAGACGTGGTGTCACACAGATATAAGGAATGCTGAACTGGAATTGGGGAGTACAATGTGTACAGAAAGGATAGACAGGATAGAAAGGGAGGAAGTGTTATGCTGTTAATTAAGAAAATCATAAAATCAAAAGAAGTGCATCCAGTTGATATAGATGAACAGTGCACTGTTGAGTCAGTTTCGTGTGACATAAGCACTGAGAAAGCAAAAATAAGAGTAGGAGTGTGTTATAGGCCTAATGACTCGAATGAGTACAATGAACAATTGTACAGAGAAATAGAGCTGGCTAGTAAATCGGAATGTCTTATAATGGGGGATTTTAACTTCCCAGATACTGACTGGAACTTGTGGGTTGGTCACTCACACACTAGTCAGACCTTTGTGGATTTATTGGATGATTGTTTTCTGCAGCAGCATGTTTGAGAGGCAACCAGAGAAAGTAATACTCTTGATCTGCTTATTAGCAGTGATCATTTGTGTATTAAGAATTTGCAGATAAAGGAACCACTAGGTGGCAGTGATCACAGTGTACTGATGTGGGATTTACTTCAAGATTTAATTACCATCAGGGGTAAAGGAAAGGGTTTTTGCTTCCGTAAAGGTGAGTACAGTGGTCTCCGACAGTTTTTAAATTCTGTACAATGGGATAAACTGACGATGTTAAATTCTAAGTGGGAAGCATTCAAGGAATTAATCGTGGAAACTACTAAAAGTTTCATACCTATTAAGAAATATTGTTCAAGGTTTAGGCATAAATGGTTATCTAATGAACTAATGAGACTCGTAATAGAGAAGAAAAATGTATGGGCAGCATATAAATTATCAAGCGACTCAGAAGCCTATGGCAGATATAAGCTAGTCTGTAATCAGGTGACATAGGAGGTTAGGCAGGCAAAGGCAGATTACGAGAAATCCTTGGCAAAAGATGCTAAGAAAAACAGCAGGATTTCTTTACTTATATAAACTCTAAAAGGAAGGGGATGAATCTGATTGGTCCACTTAACATCGATGGTTTGACTGTTGATGATCCTGCTCAGATAGCCAACAAACTGAATGAGTATTTTGCATCTACATTCACACACATGAGGAATTATTAAGGTTTGAAAATGGCAGAAGGTTATCAAATTGTAGTAGGATAGTTAATGATTTTGTAATAACAGAAAGCAAAGTGGAGGAGAAATTGTTGAAGTTAAACATAAGAAAAGCACCTGGGGTGGATGGGATTTATCCAGTTATATTAACGGAGGCAGCAAAGCAACTAAGCAAACCCTTAGCCATAATTATGAGAGCATCCTTGGACTCAGTGGAGGTTCCCATGGACTGGAGATGTGCAAATGTATCCCCAATTCACAAAGGGGGATCGAAGGGTGACACGAGTAATTACAGACCAGTTAGTTTAACTTCTGTTCCGGGTAAAATAATGGAGTCACTGGTTAAAGATGCATTGCAGGATCATCTAGACAGGACTGCAGCAATAATTCAGACACAGCATGGGTTTGTTAAGGGAAAGTCTTGTCTGACAAATTTGATAGGATATTATGATGTTGTTACAAAGGAACTGGATGCAAAAAATAATTCTGATATCATATATTTGGATTTCAGGAAAGCTCTTGACACTGTTGCACATGGAAGACTATTGTACAAATTGGAGCAGAATGGTATTAAGGGTAAGTTGCTACAATGGATAAAAGGATGGTTAAGTGGGAGAAGACAGAGGTTGGTAATCAATGGGTGCTGCTCTTCTTTGACTAATGTTATTAGTGGAGTCCCACAGGGTTCGGTGTTAGGTCCACTGTTGTTTTGTATATTTATCAATGATATGATGAAGGTATATCAGGCTTAATGTCGAAGTTTGCAGATGATACAAAGGTTGGCAGGGCTGTTAATGAAAGTAATGGCAGTGTGCTACTGCAACAGGATCTAGATAATTTGGGCAGATGGGCTAAGAAGTGGCAACTGAAGTTTAACCTTGACAAATGCAAAGTACTGCATATGGGTAGAAGTAACCCCAGAGAAACGTACCAACTGTGTGGTAATACACTTAAAGTGGTAGAAAATGAAAAAAGGAAAAAGTCCTGGGAGTAATTGTGCAGTCAGATATGAAGTTTTTTGAGCAATGCAGACAGGCTGCCAGGGCAGGTCATGGGGTTTTGTCAATGATATATACGAATTTTGCTAGCAGGGAAAGGGAGGTGATTATCCCTCTGTATAAGGCAATGGTCAGGCCACGCCTTGAGTCGTACAGGTCTTAAGTTCTGCAAATTGCAGTGGCTGGAGACTAGGCACCTGCGCGGTGATGTGATTGAGGTGTATAAGGCCTCGAATGGGTTGAGCACGTTGAATTCTGATGGGATCCTTCCACTTGTTCAGATTACGAACCTAAGGGGGCATAAATTCAAATTAAGAAAAGACAGATGTAGATTAGATGTGTGGAAATTTGCCTTTAGCCAGTGGGTGGTTAATTGCTGGAACAAACTTCCATCTGTCGTTGTGGAAGTTGATAGGTTGAATAAATTTAAGGAGGAACTGGACAAGCATTTGGAGGAAATGGTGTGATTTTTTTTTTTTTTGGCTGATGCTGCATAAGCTCATACACTTGCTTTCTTGCATCAAATGCCACTTCTACTACTACGTTAGATGAAAAAATTGAAGTCATAAAAAGATTTGAAGATGATGACAATAAAACACAAATTTCTCGACATCTTGGAATGCCTGAATCAATGGTTCACACGAGTTTAATTAAAGCCAGTGCATATAAGGAAAAAGGTAAGCTTGCTTCATGTCAGACACACACACAAACCACAAGAAATCGAAGTGTTACGATGATTGAGATGGTATGTCTTTTAGCCATTTGGAATGAAGACTGCAATCAAAAATGAATTCCAATCTGCACAATGATCATAAAAACAAAAGGCTTCAGTATTTTTGCAATGTTAAAGGAAAAGTCAACAATAGAAAACTTGGGTAGAGCGGAAACTGAAGAAATTGTTCAAGCAAGTTCTTCAAAAGAAAAAGTGACTGAAGTGGAAACGGAAGAAAATTTCACTGCAAGTAAAGGCTACTTTGAACGTAAAAGAACAGGACTGCATAACATTGCATTGACTGGAGAAGCGGCAAGTGCAGATAAAGATGCAGCCACGAAATATCCCGTCATGAACAGAAAACTGTTACAACAAATATTTAATGTTTATGAAACAGGCCTTTTTTTGGAAACTAATGCCAAAAAAAAACCTTTCTAGCAAAAAAAGGAAAGGCTCAATCAGGCTATAAAGTTTCCAAAGATAAAATAACACTTTTATTGGGAGGCAATGCAGAAGGCGATTTGAAACTAAAACCCATGGTTATCTATAGAAATGAAACTCCGAGATCTTTCGGTAAAGGTTTTAATAAACTTTTACCGAAAGCCTACCTGTTGTTTGGCACTCCAATAGAAAAGCTTGGGTCACGGAAGCTTTATTTGAAGAGTAGTTAATTGCTATTTTTGTCCGAAAGTTAAGGCCTAATATGAAGAAAATAATCTTTTGCATTCAAAATTTTATTAATTTTTGACAATGCCCTGAGCCACCCACCAGCACTTTGATTTGTGTGAAAACGTGAAAGTTATTTTTTTACCTCCAAATATGACAAATCTCTTACAGCCTATGGATCAAGGTGAGTATGGGCTTGGCATACCCAGGGTCCTGGGCTCTCAGGCTTCCTTGCACCCTATGGCTAATAATAATAATAATAATAATATGACATAATCGCTACTTTTAAGTATTATTCTGTGTATTATTTACGCAGAACATTTGCACAAGCAATTGAAGCAACAACTGGAGATAGTGAAGTTTCTTTAGTTGAATTTTGGAGAAATAACAACATCAGGAAAGCAATAAATAATATTCATGGGTCATGGTCTGAAGTAACATCCAGCAATATGAGAGCAGTTTGGAAGCATATTTTACCACGTTGCGCAAATTATTTCTGTAGTTTCACTCATGTCAACACTGTTATTGATGAATAGCAAATATTTGAAGAGATCTAGGCTTTGATGAAATCAACAACAGTGATGTTCCCGAATTACTGGAATCACATTCAGAACAATTAAGCGATTCTGACCTTCTTAAAATTGATGCACAACGAGCATATGACGAGGTTGAAATTTGCGAGGAAGAAAATGTTCAAGAAAAGAAGTTGACATTAAAAGAACTTGAAGGAATATTTTGCGCAGCTGAAAATTTGAAACGACCAATCATGGATGCAGACCAAGATATTGAGCACAGTATGCAAATTTGCAGGAACATTGAAAAAGATGGGTATCCATACAAGCAAATTTATGATGAAAGGAAGAAAGAAATCTGCGCAAACCAGCCTTTTGAAATATTTTACAAAGAAATAAAATGAGTTATATATTGTAATTTTAAATTTCAATAAATTTTGTCTACTGTACTGTAAATATTTATAATTATCCTTTGCTTTATACTGCTGTACATTAAATTGCAATAAAAAACGTATTTTTAAAAATATTGATTGGTATCTTGTAGGTCTTGGAACGAATTAGGCTATTTTGTATTAATTATTAACTTCGATTAGCGCGATTTCGCATAGCGCGCATTTTCGCGGAACCAATTAATCGCGCTAATAGAGGGATTCCTGTACTATGAAGCCAGCGGCAAGAAAAACCTTTACTTCCTGAAGTTATTTTTAATCTGTATAAGCGTGGACGTGTGTAAATAGGCATACTTCTCTATGCAAATTACTGTATTTTTTCCCCCTTGCATCCTTTTTTTATGGAGCACATTTGGAATCGACTGTCCGAAATAGCCTCAGTCGCAATTATTTCGGATAACTGCGATTGTGCAATCGCAGTTATCCGAACCGAAGTATTAAACCTTTTATATTTTTCTGTAACTGCTGCAAGTGCAGAACATCTATATTCTCAAAATTACAATGCAGCTAAATTTTTCAAAATTGAATAAAATTCCACTTGACTAATTAATTGTAAATCCCTTGGAACTAGTGGTCGTGTCGAAGAATAAACAAGAAAAATTAACGATTAAGACAGTAAGCAACAGTGCACGTGCTATGGTAAAAGGAACAACGACAACAATATTGTTCACTTCCCAGTCGCGACCTACGAAGTGAGGTAATGTCGTGAACAGACTTAATCTAAATAGAGATTATTATTATTATTAGCCACATGGTACAAGAAAGCCTGAGGCTTATGCTGCAGTCCAGTCCATGTTATCGTCAGGAAATTACTGTAATTTTTCAATAGTATTAGTAGTGGCCAATGATGCAATAAAGCAAACTTATACAATATCAGCAAAAAAAAAAAAAAAAACACTTCCTATATCACCTGCCATATCCCTAATGTGTAGCTATTTATTATATAAGCACAATATACTCTCTGTATACGTAACAATCGCAGATTGTTACGTATACAGAGAGTATATTGTGCTTATACTTCTGCTAATTTTATGACTACAGCATTGGTTGTTCTAACAATCGGTTACCCGCTGACTGAAGGCAAATCTGCGCATCTATCGTACAATCATCCAGAGGAAGAATTCCATCAGCATTCAGCTCACTCAATTAGATCTCGTCGCAGGTGCCTAGTCTCCAGGGCAGCGTTTCCCAAACCTTTTTAGTCACTAAACACTTTTCATCCCACAATATATTTGCGGAACCCAAGTTTAGCTGGATCCAAAGAACTATTTACTAATACAGCAGACCCTCGATTTACAGGGATCGGATTAACCGGGACACTTCAAGACTCCAAATTAAAAAAAAAAAAAAAAAACAGAAATCATAAAATTTAAGTAATAACTAGAATAGGTATAAACAGATGTTTTGCAAATCGTAAATAAGCGACAAGAAGCGGCGTTATAAGTCGTCATTAGGAGATTAATGTGCCTATTATCTTGCGTTTCCCGCTGTTTTCACACCCGCCGCTCAAAAAAAAAAAAAAAACCAAATGCTTGGGTTGTTTTAGTGCGTCGCGTCGATTGTTGTGTTCCGTCGCACCGCAAAAAGACAAATTTTGTTTCGTTATTTATGTTAGGGATGTCGAATTTTTTTTTTTTTTTTTTTATGGTAAATTTTTTTTTTTTTTTTTTTTTTTTTTTTTGTTTAGAAATCGCGAAAACGCAAGAGTTGAGCTTTCAGTTAAACAAATACTTAAAATTATTCAAAAAGTTTGAAAACGGTGCACCTGTAAAATCTCTAATGAACAATTATAATGTTGGTGACCAAACCATACGCAACATTAAATTGTTTTTATTGTATCATCAAGGTTTCTTGGGACGACCGACTAACTGGCTAAAATAAATTTATTAAAATAAAAATATAATACATACATAAGATAAAACAGAAATAAAAGCGCTCAAATACAATAAGATAAAAGAGTTAAATATATAATAAAAGTGTTAAAATATATAGTAGCTTTCGAAGCGAAGTGCCTCTTCATCAGCTAGTCTGTGACTGGTGTATTTCAGTATATACTATATTAATGGTTACAATAGCACAAGTCAGCTGGGCATGATCATGTATCAAGAGTCTGGTGTCGGTAAAGCAGAATTACGTACACGTGATGATCGTCAGCGCTCATCTGCAATACAGTACATTATATAATAGGGTGTAAATGTACTACCCTCGTCCGATTCATAGTACTATTATTGGTGGCTATGTGTAGTGCTTCAAGCCATGAGCGTGAATAGTTGACGATTTCAATATCCCGTTGGGGATCAAGATTGTGCTGCTCAACCCAATAATGTTCAGCGACTGCGGAGCGTTCAAAATTAGCGGTTCGCAGAGCCACCTCATGTTCAGAAACCCGATCTTTCAATCTTCTACTAGAGTCACCTACATAACGGGATATTGAAATCGTCGACTATTTCACGTGATTGCCGCCAGCGCTCATGGCTTGAAGCACTACACATAGCCACCAATAATAGTACTATAAATCGGATGAGGGGAGTACTTTTACACCATATTATAGAATGTACTGTATTGCAGTGCGACGAGCGCTGGCGATCATCACGTGTACGTAATTCTGCTTTACCGACACCAGACTCGTGATACATGATCACGCCCAGCTGACTTTTGCTATTGTAACCATTAATATATACTGACATTAATATTTGCTATTGTAACCATTAATATACACCAGTCACAGACTAGCTGATGAACAGGCACTTCGCTTCGAAAGCTACTATATATTTTAACGCTTTTATTATATATATTTTAACTCTTTTTATCTTATGTATATATTATATATTTATTTTAATAAATTTATTTTAACCAGTTAGTCGGTCGTCGCAAGAAACTTGGATGATATAATGCAACCCGACGCACAAGGCCTGTTTTCTAATGTTTTTAGGTGACCTCCAGAAATGTGCTTTAGTAAAATATGAGCTCGCGTGGAGTGATAATAGTCAGTTTTCGCCTTAACCCTGTGAAGTTCTTTACGGAAAATTTCATTTTGACAGTTATCATGGTGCCGACTAAGAGAATACGTGACAGCGGTACAAGTAAATCTACCAAGAAAAGGAAAGCAATCGATTTGGATCAGAAAATTAAACTAATAAGAATGTATGAAAATGGCCAAATATTAACAAGTATCGCGGTGAATTCAGATTTGTCAATAATAATACAGTAGCAATATGCTACTAGTCATTCCCGAGTTACGTAAAACTCAACGAGGTAAGAAGTCCTGGAAGGTATCTCTTACGTATGTCGGGGACTTCTGTATTTTTGGATTAACCGGGAAATCAATTATCCAGGATTTGTTTTTTACCATCCATCCAGGAAAATCGAATGTCTACTGTATTTTATTAGATACAACGTACTGTGCATCAGGGGCATCTTTATTTCCAACACATGTAAAGCCGAAACGCAAATAACTGTCGTCATACTTTCGTTTTTTTTTTTTTTTTTTTTTTAGTAGGTTACTGTTTTTATTACTTCGGATTTTTGAGGAACAAAAGGCTGCGATTGTTCATCCTCACTTTGAAGCGTGACAATATTGTGTTCGTTTTCATCTAGCAATACGAGAAGTAATTGCTTCTCGTTTTAAAGTTCCATTTTTCAACCACATATCCATGGTCATTTATTTTAATAATATTTCGAAATACTGATAATTATCAAAAAAAAAAATTATTCAAGGAAGTGAGTTTAGTTAAGATATCGGTTCGTCACACCCTCTCCTTCAACCCGTGTACTCCAGGCTATATCGCATATGAATGGCATACTAGATCTACTCACATTGCTACTTTTTCGTAGATGTCATTACTTCTATGCAAAAGCCTGCCAAAATAAAGTGTTCTGCGGTCTATTTGATTATTAGTCTATGCCACCGAAAAAAATATTATGTTAAAAATTAAATTATACAAAACTGGTGTACGTTACAAATATGCAAAATTTATTTTATTATTATTATTTTTTAATTATTAATTACGATTTTTCACGGAACACATTTTGAGAAACGCTGCTCCAGAGGATGAAATTTGCAGAACTATAAGGCTTTCCTGGTGAGAGCACCCTTTTGTTCCTCTCACTAATCTCGTTGCTCTTCTCTACCAGCCCTAACAGATCCGCATCCTTTCTAAAATGAGGCGTGTAGACCTGTACACAGAAGTTAAAAGTGTGTCTTCCATGCATAAAAAAGGCAGTTCTTTAGATATTGTATAACATATTTAGTGAGGTAATGGCCAATAATCACAAAGATTGTCACTTAAAAGAATACTGTAAGGTAGATCTTTACAGAGTGGGCATTGAGTCGGGTCCAAAGGGTGTTCAAAAATTTGGCATCAAACCAGCGTTGTTTTCACTTTTATTTCCTTTCATCGCATAACAAATGAAATTGATAAATTAAAAATATAGTTATTGAGAATTATTACGTTAAAAATTGCCTTCATTTATTTATACACAGAATCGTTCCTTCTGTTTGAAGGCTCTTTGAAATTTCAGATTACATTGGTTAAACTTGTATCAGTACCGCACATCTTCACTCCTTTTTTACTATCTTACTCATTTCTGACCCGAAACGAAGCTGCGTTTCGTTGTGCTCCGTCAACTAAAAGATCCTAGGAAGAATTTCAAAATTTATAACTGAGTTTTTCAAATCATTGGTGGTTGATACTTGCAGTTATATAATTTTGTGACTCACCTCATACACAAGAATTGAGACAATTAAGAATTCTTAGTTTTTAAAGCAAAATCATAAAAAAATAAATGAAAAAGATTAAGAAATATATAAACTTATATACTTTCTTGCATGCTTTGGGTCAGAAATTTGGGCAGCAGCTGTTCCTTACATTATAACTCCAAGTCTGAAGAATATCAAATTGTTAAAATTCAGTTCCAGTATAAGTGATGTATTTAAAGGGAAAATCTGAGTCGAAATGAATAAAGATTGAAAATGATAATGACTTTTCCTTATATAGTTGTCATTTGAGGGCATGAAGTCAAATGGGATTTTTTTTTTTTTTTTATTCTTTTTAAAATGAATGCAGGTACAGTTTTGCTAGCATTACTTTGAAGTTTAAAACTATGAAGCAAGAGTTCTGCATCATAGGCTCTTTGAGTGGACCACGGTTAATTAAAGCCCATGACTGCTAAATACGATTAACGATTGGATTCGTGATTTACTGTAAACTCCTCTGACCTGCGAGTTGTGTTGGAGTATAAACAAGAACGTAATTTTTTTAATTCTTTAACATTTTAATGGCCAGCTTAAAGTTTATTTTTATTATAACTTCTTACGAAGAAGAAAGTCTCTCTTCTGGCTTTATGTCATCAATATATGGAATAATGGAATTCTTTCTTCTTCTTCTTTTTTTTTTTTTTTTTTTTTAATTAACGGAGGAATAAGGGCGTTGATAGAATCCTTCCTTCAGGTATCCAAAATGCACTACTCTACTGACTTGCACTACTCCCTACAAGGGAGTAGTGCAAGTCCTATAGATGCTAACAATTTCTTACCATTTGGGGAACCCAATCAATTACAGCAAAAGAAAGCCCACTCCAGGAGGGATAAGGGGGGGAGTATGAAGAAATCAGAGATTTGAAACGGTGAAAGAATTGCTAGAGTACCCGTTTCAACTAGTGCTTGGTTCAAGCATTTTTGTTCATAGAAGGTTAAAAAAAAAAAAAAAATGAAATACTGTAAATTGCTTTTGCTCTTTCAAAATTAGTGAACCTTGATCAAAATTTAACAGATTACTACTAATCCCACACCCTTCCCTCCCTCAGAACAAAGATCCTGTATATGCTGCTGTACATGTGAATACTAAAGTATTTAAGTTTCCTATATACCAAACAGCTGAAAAACCTTGAAACTCTAATGCATATAATTTATTTGCATCTAGTTGCACACACGGTTAACCTGCCTTCGCAAAAGACAGATAAAGGTCATAGCCCACGTTATTCGTATTGATCAGCTGATAACCTAAAATGGTGTTGATCATATCTTCCGTGACATTACTGTAGTTGTGTCCTGTCTGATGACCTCACGCGACAGGTAAATGTACCCTACAGCAGTGACTGGGTTAAGTGGTGGGTATGAAGCTTCAGATAGGGAGTTTATTCACTCCCCATCTGATGAATAGGCTGTGTTATAAATAGTTGGGTTTTCTGACCGGATGAAAGTCACATGATCTGACTATTGCGTAACCTGTGTGTGGAATGCTTCAAAATTAGTGTCCTCCCCGAAGTACAGCCCATCACACCAGGTTTCAGCTCTGCTAACAGACTAGGTGCTAAGAAGATTACAAACAACGAAGCCTAAATTATTTTATTTTTTACTAGGTGGTAGATGAATCGAATTATCTTTAAAAAATAGAAAAATGCAATGAAAACACTGAAATAACTGGCAACTATTAAAATGCACGTGCTAATCGGAATAATAGTTTTGAATTAACGGAATTTTTGATAGCAAGCGGATATTGACAAATGCAAAAATCCATGGGTGAGAAGGATTTGCGAAGCTAACTGAATTCAATTAAGAAATTTTAAACAACTTGAAGTTCTAGATTTTTAGCATTCATTGTGTTTGCTCCATCGTACCCTTGCCCACGACATTTTGAAAGATCCAGATCATTTGAGTTTATGAAGTTGCAAATAATTGACGTTATTTCAGCAGCTGATCCATCAGTAACGGTGAGAAAACCAAGGAACGTTTTTTCTGACATCTACAGGGTGTCTCAAAAATATTGGTACAAACATTTAGAGCGAGGTAGGTAACATCTAAAGGAATGTGAATCGCATAGGAACCCATAACCGGAAACGTCACCGTAAGTCGGTACACGGCGCTGTTCATCAGTTCGCGAGAGGGAAAATTTCCGGTTTACTCATTCAAGCAGTAGTCGCCGCACGAAGAGCATGCATCGATATACGAACTGTGAGCTGGCACACAAGCACCTAGTGTATGGATTAGCAGGGGCCCACACGGTGTGTACCCCATGCGGCACAACAGCGCTTCGCAATAAATGTGTGGGCAGGTATGGTCGGTGACTGCTTAGTCGGCCAATACCTGTTACCATCCCACATGAACTCCGCTAAATATCGGATCTTGCTTGAACAAGTTCTACCAGGGTTACTTGACGATGTTCCAGCAAATGTTAGACGCAACATTTGGTTTCAACATGACGGGGCGCCTGCCCATTATGGAAGGTGTGTTCGTGACCATTTGAACAGGCGTTTTGGGCGTCGATGGATTGGCCGTAGTGGACCCGTTGCCTGGCCCCCCCCCCCACGCTCGCCTGATTTATCGAGCCTTGATTTCTTTCTGTGGGGGGGGCCCTCAAATCTATCGTGTATGAATCGCCTGTGGAGACGGAAATGGATCTCGTGGCGAGACTCGTCTGCGCTGCAGCTACTGTCAAAGAAACTCCAAGTGTGTTCGACCGTGTCCGCCAATCCATGCCGCGTCGGTGTCACGCATGCATCGCGTCTCATGGTGGAACCTTTGAGTATCTGTTGTAACATCATGAAATGCATTCATCTCGTACTCCATTGTTAATATTATGTCAAATAAATGTTTGCCACTAATTATTGTCTTGTGTCATTCCTGCTTCTTGTGCCTCTGCTATTACTTTCCCGGGACATTTCCGGTTATGGGTTCCTATGCGATTCACATTCCTTTAGATGTTACCTACCTCCCCTAAACGTTTGTACCAATATTTTTGAGACACCCTGTATACGTGTAGGTCTGTCATCATACAGATCTTTTACAATATGGACATAACGGTACACCAAGCTTAGTTGATCCATTTTTGAGATATCTTGTGTTGTATCAGCAACGATGTAAAAATATGGGGCTTCTTAAATGTTGGCCCAAGCATTCAATTCATTCTGGATTTTGGGACTTAAATAAGTAACGCTTCCAGTCAATAAATCCACACGTCTCATAATTGGGTCATATTCTGCTAACAACTTTACATCCGACAAAAATTTTCCAACGTAGGTATCACTTAAATTTTCTTGTGACCCCTTAAAGCTAATGAATTTCTCGACAATTTTAGGATTATTTTAATCACCCGTTCTAATACTTTCTCCAAAAATTACATTGTTCATGCAAATTTTAAATTAAATTTTCTGTTTATACTCCGGGACGACCAAATGGTCAGAGGAGCTCACAAGATAGAATACAAGAAACAGCACCGTATTCAGCAGTCACGGGCTTGAACCTTGGTCACTCAAGGCACGTGTACTTATGCACCCGCGCCCCTGACCACTAGGCTACGCCACCTGCGTCACACATGTAACCACTCTAACAAAAAGAGCGACAGTCGGGGTCATTAATTTCTCAGACTTCGTTCGAGTAGTAAGGTCTCTACACCTACAGTATTGAAAAAGAAATTTTAACAATAGGTTTTTAGCTTATATGTACAAGTTTTTAGCTTATTTGTACACCTTCCATAATTCTATCAAGTCCTGTATTGCTTTTCCATGTTTTTTTCGTGATACATGCTTCTACCTGCTTACAGCTATTTTCATGGTCCGAATCGGGTTAATTTTAGTAGACAAATTTTCCACATCATTCAGGCCTTTCGTCCAGTTACATCTAGTTCCAGAAAACAGCCAGTGTGGCTCGCAATATACGGAACCAGTTTTTTTATTTTATTTTTTTATTTTTTTGGAGTAGCACAACCATTGCCTGTTCATTTTCAATCCTGATTTACTAGTGGTTGAATAATATTTTACCGAAAATGATCTATTTTTGTTATTTTACCGAAAATGGTCCTTTTGGCTTGTAAGCACCGTATTTTACAACAAATGCCATCATATCCGCTGTTGAATTAGGCCTGACGTAGCCCAGTGGTCAGGAACGAGAGTGCATAGCGGGCGTTCTAGTGGACCGGGGTTCAAGTCCGTGACTACTAAATACGATAAATATTTGTATTGACTATAAAATATTTAAGGGCAAAGGCCTCATGCTACGAGGTAGAATGACTAACATGTAGGTTGATGTAAAAGCATCATTTTAACGTAGCTAACTACCAAAGTAGTTAAATTAATTAAATTTGCATCGTTTTGATATATCTCATATTGTGAATGCCTTCACAATATGAGATATTGTGAAGGCATTATCTCACACAACGAGTTGCCATGGTATTGTATTACCTCGAAAAAAAATAACACTTCGCCAGTGGAGGAGAATACTGTTATTTATTCTCAGCGGATACCTCCACCACCACCCAGACGGCACCGTTTCAAAGCTTGTTGGCTTCTCTTCGGTGGGGGAAGGTACCTGGTGTTGCAATAGTGGTCAGTTAGTTAGTTATCTGGTTTTTAGGAGCATTAGCAACAACTAAGGCCATATTGCTCCGGGATATGCGATGGTCATTCCCTGACCTTTCCACATCCTCCGTATTTGGTGGTCAGGCTCGAACCCCGGTTTAATCAAGATGGGTGTGCTACGCACTGCTGCTCCACTGCAATAGTGACAATCCAGTTATGAAGTATAACTTCACACAATATGAGAGATGTAGCATGAGGCCTTTGCCCTTAAATATTTTATAGTCTATATCACTGCACACCACATCAGGCATCTCTCATATTGTGAAGTATTGTATACCTACTTTTGGCACACCCTGTAGTTGTAAAATATTGCGCCAGGATATTAGTTCACAATACAATATGCGAGACGGAATATTAGCACAAATCTAAAATTACACTTATACTTTCAGCACGGTTTACTTCGATTATGTTTTCACCCGTTACGTAGCAGAATACATCACTCTTAATCTCAATAACCTACACTTGACCACCAACTAACGCTGATCCGTTACTGTTACATCCATTACATGGATGTGCACTACCATGTCAGTTATAACGTCATGAGTCGTTTATGAGACTTTGGGGGAAAGTAAAGAACAAAGGCAAACTACAACCTTTTGATCGCTTTTCCTTTTTGGCACCTCGGACTTAGTGATATCGCCTCTGTTTATATAAATAAAAACCGCACCGGCGGAATACATTTATATAAACTTAAATTGTGCGAAAATCATGAATCCGCTACCTTACTATGGCAAAAGGTTGGGAGAGGGAATAAATGGGGGTACAATTGTGCCTTCGTATCCGCTGATTCAGTTACCCGCGGTTAACCAAGTTAAAAAAAAAAAAAAAAAAAAAACTTACCACGTACTACTTGTGTCTCCAATATGATGCTTCCCTTTATTTTTCACGATGTCGATTTTAAATCCAATAGCTTCTCTTTATTTTTTACAACTTCGCGTAAGGTTTGGTCACAAACATTATAAGAACTCTTTTATTATCTTTATTTTCTCCTAAGAGTATTGCATACAAAACGCACACGCCATACACAATACCCTTCACGGCTACAAGCCAGGGGATTACAGTAAAGTAATGGTTCTTTTTAGATTTAACGGATGCACCGTTTTCAAACTTTTGAATATTTTCAAGTTTTGTTTAATTTGAAAGCACAACTCTTGCGTTTGCCCATTATTTTCGCGATTTATAAAAAAAAAAAAAAAAAAAAAATCCCACACCCCTGACATTAATAACGAAACAAAATTTGTCCTTTTGCGGTGAGACGGGACGCACTAAATCAAACTAAACATTTGGTCACTTTTTTGGTTTTGAGCGGTAGGTGTAAAGGCAGCAGGGGTTGCTAGATAACAGGTACACTAATCTCCCAATGACGACTTATAACGCCAGTTCTTGTCACATTTACGACTTGCACAATAACTGTTTATAACTATTCTAGTTATTACTTGAATTTTATGATTTCTGGTTCATTTTTGATTTTTTTTTTAATTTGGAGTCTTCAATTGTCCCGGTTAATCCAATCCCAGTAAATCGAGAGTCTGCTGTACTTTGTTATATGGGGTCAGCAGGTGTTCGCTCATATCCGCGGTTTTAACCATCCACGGTAGGTCTTGAAACGATACCCCGCAAATACCAGGTCTTACTGTATTTTGTGAAAACATCGTAATGTGAACCCAATAATATAGATTTTTTTTTTTTTTTTTGGTAATTCGTTCCAAGACCTCAGAAGTTGAAATTTTCTCTTATAACTATTAATCTCTCTAAAACGCCATTTTTATAATGGAAATTGTATTAGTTTTATATAAGTTTAGGTCAAATAAGCACAACACAAAAATCACCTAAAATCACTAAAGGATGCAAAAACAAAATACACGGCCAACACATTTACAAACGCTTTTTTTTTTTTTTTTTTATGAAAACCCCAAACACGAGAGGTATTAGAACCTATAGTACTAAATACTGCGCTTCGGTTGGAGGTTGAGAAGACGAAAGACGATATTTGTTGACATTAGACTTGAACTTCTGTAGACGGTAATTTTCAGGAAATACGTATGAAGGAAGGCTGTTCCAGAAAACGGCAGGTGAATCAATAAACGAGGAAGATGAAAAGTTGGTTCTGTGAGTTTGAAGTTGGACATTAAATGGATGTTGGTTGGTGGCGGCACGTGTTCGGACTGTTTTGAAAGAGAGAGCGGGAATTAAAGAAGCCAATTCAGAAGAACAGTGCCTATGGAAGTATCTGTAGAAAAGGCATGCAGCAGAAACAGTACGTCTATGAGACAGCGAGTGCAAAGACTGTTATAGATGTGTCATTAATTAACCTAATTGCCCTCTTCTGAATGGAATCTAAAAGCCTGAGAGAGGTTGTCGGGCAACTGTCAGTTGCCCGACAACCTCTCTCAGGCTTCTAGATTCTATTTTTGTACAGAGCTGTTTGGAAGAAACTTAACGCCGAGAGCGAAAGAGAAAACCAAGTTTTTTAGATGCAGAGGAAGCAATATTTGTAATGTACTTGTGCCAAAAGAGATTAGAAGACAGGGTAATCCCCAAAAGAGATATATCATTTTGCCTAGAAATCGGAGTGTCGCCAAAGATAAGCATAGGAGCAGAAGAATCAATCCTTTTTGCAAGATATAAGACAGTTTTAGAAGGATTGAAATCAACTAAGTTGTCTTTGCCCCACTGGAGAATTACCAGGAGATCGGCATTTAAGGAATCGGTATCGGATATTCGAAAACTTTAAGCTGATTGAGCAGGCCAAGGTTTCTCAAACTGGAAAGTGGAATGCAATGCTATCATCGGCAAAACTATAGATAGGATTTTCAGTCAATAGAAGGTCATTAATATACAAAAGAAAAAGAGTGGGGGAAAGTACTCAACCTTCGGGGACACCAGCATTAGTGGAGAAGTTAGAAGACAGTGAGCGATCAGAGAGAAAACTGGATAACCATTTACAAAAAACAGTTGGCAAACCATAAGATGGAAGCTTGTTTAGAAGACCTTTATAGCAAACACGATCGAAAGCCTTTGAGATGTCAAGAGCAACTGCTTGTGTTTCACCAAACTTTTCCATTGAATTTGTCCATAAATGGGTAACATAAGCCAGAATATCACCAGTGGATCGACACTAACGGAATCCATACTGGCGATCGTTGATCAGACGGAAGGTTTCTAGGTAGTTTAAGAGCTGGCGGTTAAATGATTTCTCCATTACTTTAGAAAGAGTAGAAGTTATTTGTTGTTATTTATTTATTTTTTAGGAGCATTAGCAACTAAGGCCATATTGCTCCAGGGATATGCGGTGGTCATTCCCTGCCCTTTTCGCATCCTCCGTATTTGTTGGCTCACGGGCTCGAACCCCGGTCTAATCAAGAAGCATGTGCTATGCACTGCTGCTCCTGCCCACCTGGCTACGGAGGCGCCAGAGTAGAAGTAATTGCAATGGAACGATAATTGGGTGGGAGGGATTTTTCACTCTTTTTATGAACTGGCTGGATATGAGCAAATTTCCAAGCAGAAGGAAAAACACCTTTGGAATAAGAAAGTGAAAAAAGACGGCAAAGAATAGGAGTAAGTTCAAGAGCATAGGTTTTGAGAACAAGTGGAGAAAATACCACCAGGACCTGGAGCTTTCTTAGTAACAAGATTCGTCAATATCCTTCTGACATCCTTTAGACGGAAGACCACAGGAGGCATTGAATGGAGTGTGTTGGGAATGGTGGGAGGTGTTTTACCAAGATCATCAATACATGAGTTGGAAGAAAAATGGGATGCTAGCAGGTCAGCTTTATCCTTGGCTGAAGTGACAACAGATCCATCTGGTTTTGGCAGAGATGGGCAAAAGTGAGGCCAATAGCTTTGGCAAGATACCAGAATGCTCGGCTACCATTAGGGCAAGAAGCAAGTTTTCTCCTCTTAACCTGTTCAAAATCTAGTTTGGATTGGTTAATAACTGCTTTACAATTGTTGCGAGCTTTGGTGTAGGCAGAAAATGAAACTGAAGAATTGGAAACAAGCAAATCACGATATGCAACGTTCTTCTCTTGAACAACCTTAGCATATTTATTGGAAAACCAATAAATAAGGTGATATAGATGGCTTCAACTAACAGTTTAATATGAAGCCAACTATATCACCTTTCGAGACAAAGTATACAAACAAATTTTTGGTTTACCAATGGGTTTAAGCCTGAGCAGCCTAATATCGGAAATCTATCTCTGAACGATTGAACGTATACATTTGACGCCTTTTCTACCCCGTATCACATACTATGGGAGATATTTAGACGATTCTAGTCATTACCGTAGTACTATCCAAGACATTTTACATTCGTTTAATAATATTCATTCTAGACTCAAATTTACATTGGAGAGGGAGAATACGGATACTAAGCCATTAAATTTTCTAAATTTCACGCTTACTCGGGACGCTTAACATCTATCGTAACATTTATCGTAAACCTACAAACACTGGTATGCTTCTACATTATAATGTAGAAGCATACCAGTGTTATGCTTTGTTTGCCTGTTAGATCCGGTTATCACCCGTTCACCTACAAAAGATCGATTATTTTTAATCAATTTCTTAATGCTTATAAATATTCAATGACGGAATCCACTTTGGGCTCAGAAATACAAATATTAACCAGCATATTCTTAAACAGGGGTTACCCACTTGATACAATAGACAGAATTAGGGTACGAGCTAAGGATAGAAGAAAAAAAAAAATAAATAAAAAATACACTAACCAACAATAGTAATATCAAAAAAATACTTTATTATTTCTGTCCCATATGTTTAACAGTGGCATAAACAACTTAACAGATTCTTTAAAGATACAGAATTTAAAATTGTAGCCAGGCCAATACGGAAATTACACACTATACTGAACAATCGCTGAGTCCTTTCCTCGTTCACAACACAAATAAATGACCTAGTATACATTTCTTGCGGTGATTGCGACTCGTTTTATCAGGGTTCCACGCGGTTTCCTCTGAATTTTCGTGTTAATCAACACGCAGCCTCAGTTAGTGCTTCTCGTTCAACAGCGTCAGAAATAGCCTTTCATGCCATTAATGAAAAACATACTTTTTTTTATTTAAGAAGGCTATTAATTGCCTTCTTAACGAGACTATTAATTGCAGAAACCGTCGAAATTAAATTACATGAGAACTCTGTTAATGTTCGCCGGCCTTAACTAATCTCAGACTCCTGGTCCTTAACGCGCATGCGCGAAAACAAATAATCCCTATTTAAGTTCCATGCTCACCCCTTTTCGGTAATTTTCATTCCTGTGATCACGACATATGCTCGAAAAGCAAAAGTTAGGAAGGAAAATCGTTTTACAATTTTTTTTGTTAAATTAATTTACTTAATTTTTAATTGTGTTCATTTGATTTTTAATTATTGTTAATTTATTTCTTACTGTAATTTTTTTTTTTTTCTCTCTTTCCTCTCTCTCTCTTTCTCTGCTCGTACCCCGACCCTACTTCTTCCTCTTCACTGTAGCCGGGGTTCGGGATTAAATTTATTTATTTATTATTATTATTATTTTTTTTTTTGCACCATGGGAATTTTCCCCTCCTCTCTGGGGTGGGCCCCAGAGAAATCGGGCCCGCCTTTTGGCAACACCAGTTTGGTCAGAGTCTCCTATCGAGACAGTACGTGCTCCATTGGGACTGGCCCACCTTCCCGTGGTGTGGATAAGTACCCAGAACATAACAGAACACACTAACCCAGTGGTTTTCAACCTCTTTTTAATAACGGCACCTCTAACATTTATTTTATTTTGCGGCACCCCTACTCAATTTTCTGCCTGTTAGATCCGATTATATGTATATATAATTATCTCTGTGTGTGTGTGTGTGTGTGTGTGTGTGTGTGTGTGTGTGTGTGTGTGTGTGTGTGTGTGTGTGTGTGTATAATTCTAATTAAATCCAAATGAATCGAAAATTAGACTAAAATTAAACTACGTTCGCAAACGTTTAGGCATTACAAAGTCTACCCCTACGATGCTTTTTTTTTTTTTTTTTTTTTTTTTTGACTCTAGCCACTGAAATCTCAGGAAACTAGGTGGCAGGGCCTGCCAGAGTAAAATATAGAACTACTGGTACCTGGTCAGACTCCGAGGGAGTCAAGTGTGGGCAATGTTGGGGCTCAGCGACTAAATGGCGAGAAGAACAACGATACGTAACACTACACTTACAAAATCCATACACTTTTAAATCTCTGGCCTTTGCAGTGAACTGTTGGGCCCACAATGAAAACAATGCGGAGATGGGGGAAACTTCTGATGCCGTCAGGCACGAATACACTTTAGTCGACTAACTGTATAGTTCGGATTTTTTACATGAGGTAAATACCAAAATATCGTTGCTGAGCAAGTTTAATGTTGAAAGTATTATCATAAAAATATATTCTTATATTTATACCGAGAAATTAAAGAAGTTTTGTGAATCGTCGGAAATAGAATATCAAAAGCTTTTGGGCTATAGTAAGACAAGGTGGTTGGCACTTTTGCCCTGCATTAAAAGAGTTTTAAAATTATCTGTGCCCTTAAAATATTACTTCTTATCTCAGTAAAAGTGACTATTTTTGATGTTGCCAAACAATTTCTGATGTAAAAAGAAAAATTAATGACAGGTTGGAAAATGAGTATAATATTGCAATAACAATTAAATGTGATTTAACAAATTAGAAGAAAATGGTTTCCTAAATAGATTGGTTTATCTGTCATGTTAAACCTTTTTATGAAAACAGTTTGGAATATTTAAAAATACATACAGGCCATTTAAATGTTGTACAAAAATTTTGCTGGACTGATCTAAAAGCAACTCCCCTGTGGAAAGATATCAAAGAAACATTGGAATTAATAACAATAAACATGACCCAAATTTTCAATAAACGAAAGTGAGTTATTCGATGAAGAATCCTTCTAAAAAAAAATATATAATTATAGAAAAAAATTAATAAATAAAGGAATGGAATTAAAATAATTTTGAGATTCATACTAAATGGGCAAAATTTTCTACAGTTTAAAAGTGTCCCTTACCAAAATATCCTCAAAAGTGTTCAATACCTGTGTTTGCCAGGAACAAAAGCTTCAACTGAAAGGGTATTTTTCATTAATGAATAAGCTCCGGGCATCAGAAAAAACAACAATGAAAGTGGATCAGTAAAAGCTATGCTTATGTTAAAGATTAAATGGGATCTTGCGAGGAGTTTTACATTGACTTATGCAATAATTTTACTTTGGCAAAACAAAATCATTCGGCTCAAAAGTATTGATATTATCACTCTTATATTATCTCCATGATTGGGGGTTCCACCTCGTGACGGGTAGTAGTAATGGGTCCAGAGTTGGCGGGAAATAAAGTTTTGTTTTTCTCTCAATAAACGGAGCTAGTTGTAATTTCGGAATTCCAGTTGTCGTGTTTGGTGAGCGGGCATCTTACCTTGCGCGGGTTCCCCCGTTAGAGTAGGATTAGATGTAGCTTTTGAATGTATCGATTGTGACGCCATAGTGAATTTTTGTAAATAATTTTAACGTTAATTATGTGGCAATGCATTGTGGGTGTTAATTGGTACTGTGTATTTTGGGGATGCTTATGCTGTGGGGGAGGACTGCCGTCGCCCTCCCCGCCACCTTGTGTGTGTGCAGGATGAAAAACTACTTTTTTTTTTTTTTTTTTTTTCTGGAAGATAAATTTATTGTTGTTTCTAGTTGTTGCTGAGACCTGAAAATAAAATTCCAAAGATCCATCTGTTCTTGAAAAGCTGAAAAATTAAACCTGTGTTTACTTGAAGTCTTGTGAGTTTTATCTGCAATGTTGGCTTGTAAAATTTATTCCATAGTAACATTAAACTGTTGATACAAGATTATCACCTGTTCTTGAAAAGCTGAAAAAATTAAAACTGTGTGGTTGTTTGAAGTCTTATCAGCAATGATTGTTAATTTTCTCTAACCTCTGTGTATACTTGATGGGTGAAATCTATTTAAGATTTAAACTTTAACTCTGAAAAGCTTGCGGCACCTTGTGTGCGGGATGAAAAACTTTTTTTTTTCTGAAAGATTAATAGGGAAGGTATATTTTGGAGATGCTTATGCTGTGGGGGAGGGACGCTACATCCGTCGCCCGCCCGAACCGCCGCTGCAGCACGGCACCGTTGCCCGTCCGAACCTCCGCCTCAGCACGGCATCGTTTCCCGGCCCGGGGTCGGCGACGCGGTACCTTGTGTGCAGGAAGAATTTTTTTTTTTTCTGGAAGATAAATTCCTTGTTGTTTTCAACTGTAGCTGAGACCTGAAAATAAAATCCGTCTTCAAGTTTTTCCCTCCAAAGTTCCACCTGTTCTTGAAAAAACTGAAAATTAAACCTCTGTAATATATTCCATTCAGAAGAAGGGAAATAAATATTTAAGGCCTGACGTAGCCGAGTGGTCAGGAGCGAGAGTGCATAGCACGCGTTCTTTGAGTGACCGGGGTTCAAGCCCGTGACTACTAAATACGATAAATATTTGTATTGACGATTTATTGTAAACTCTACTGACTTGGTTGTCGTGCCGGAGTATAAACAGAAAATTTATTTTGTTTTATTTTCAACCAATCAGAAATCGTTTGCAGATACAGTTGAATCAACAATTAAAACGTTTTTAGACACACACTTCTTGTACTTATAAAACTTCTTCCCAATTTAGATCCATCAGAAATCGTATTCACGTCTTGAACATAAAACGAATGATTCTGTTCGCTTCAGAAAGGAAATGTCTCCCCCTCCCCCAAATGGATTGGTAACTCCCAAAAGCGATGTTCGGTACTTCTCTTTTCATGAGAAGTACCGAACTTTTCATTCTTTTATTCTCTTTTCATAAAAATAATCTTTTGTGTGGTTCTTTCTGGAAACAGTGTAAACAAGCACTTTCATTACACTTGAGAAGTGCATTTCCACTCAGCAATGAGAATATGACAGAAATCTTGGAATGTTCTTCAGTTAGAATCAATAGGGGCTGATTCTTACAACTCCTCGGCTGTAGTTTTCGAACGCAGGCAAAAGTTGAATCCAGGCAGGTTGAATTTATGTTCTCGGTTAATATGTAAGTACATTCATTTACATTCAATCAACTGAAAAAGGACTAAAATCTTAGAGAGAATAATAACTTTTTAAGAGTTTAATTTTAAATCTTACCTTGGAATAGATTTCCCACATCAAGAATATACAGAGGTTACAAAAAATAATAATAATAATAATACAAGTAGTGCAGAAAAACAAGACAAGACTTCAAGGAAGCAGAAAAATAACCTTTTAACAACTTAATCTTAAATTTTACACACCAACAACATATACAGAGGTTACAAAAAATTACAATCATTGCTTTCAGACAAGACTTCAAGTGCACACAAACACACACAAGTTTAATTTTCAGCTTTTCAAGAACAGGTAATAAGCTTTTAACAACTGCTAAATTTTACTTTGGAATAGATTTTACACATCAACATTGCAGATAAACTCCAATGAAATACACAAGTTAAATTTTCAGTTTTTTCAAGACTAGATGGAACTTTGGAAGGAAAAAAAACTTGAAGACGAATTTTATTTTCAGGTCTCAGCAACAGTTGAAAACAACAAGGAATTTATCTTCCAGAAAAAAAAAAAAAAATTTTCTTCCCGCACACAAGGTACCGCATCACCGACGGTGGGCCGGGCGATGGTGCAGTGCTGCGGTGGTTTGGGTGGGCGACGGCTGTAGCATCCCTCCCCCACAACATAAGCATCTCCAAAATACACCTTCCCTATTAATCTTATATAAAAAAAGTTTTTCATCCCGCACACAAGGTGACGCAAGCTTTTAAGAGTTAAATTTTAATTCTTAAATAGATTTCACCCATCAAGTATACACAGAGGTTAGAGAAAATTAACAATCATTGCCAATAAAACTGATAAGACTTCAAACAACCACACAGTTTTAATTTTTCAGCTTTTCAAGAACAGGTGGATTTTTGGAATTTTATTTTCAGGTCTCGGCCACAGATTGAAACAACAAGGAATTTATCTTCCAGAAAAAAAAAATAAATAAATAAATAAGTTTTTCATCCCGCACACACACGAGGTGGCGCATCCGCGACGCGGCAGCAGCCCTCCTCCCACAACCCCAATTAACACCCACAACGCATTGCTACAATTAACGTTAAAATTATTTACAAAAATTCACTATGACGTCACAATCGATACATTCAAAAGCTACATCTAACCCTACTCTAACGGGAGAGACTGCACTAGCGCGACAACCGGAGATCACACCCGACCAAAAGCAGGAATAAAATAAAAAGTTCAAAAATAAATTCCGAAATTACAACTAACGCCATCGATTGAGAGAAAAACAAAAATTTTAATTTCCTGCAAAATCTGGACCCGCCTCCGTCCCAGCAAAATAGGTTAATATTGTCGGGACCCGAATCCTCCTGGGACCCGTCCAAACGAAATAGGCTCAAACCCCACCCCGTTACTACTATGGGTATTGCTACCAAGTACACAGGGTGGTTGTTATGTCTGGTTCTACTGTTGGTCGAAGAACTCTCTGACTATCCTACAGGGGTTCAGGACTGCAACTTTCTCGAGTTGCTTGTAGGTATTCGCTGGGAGACCTATTGCTTCTAGGTTGTTGTGCAGGGTCTTTGGCACCATACCTGTGGTTGAAACGATGATCGGGATGGTCGTAACTTGTTGTATAGGCCACATCTCTTTGAGCTCCTGTCTTAGGTCTTGTACTTCCTAATTTTTTCCCCATGGTTTTCTGCAAGTTGCCAGTGTTGGGTACTGCTTTGTCAATCAGATAGGTAGCTTTTTCCTTCTTATCCAGAAGAGCTATGTCTGGTCTGTTGTGCGGAATTGTCCTATCCGTTATTATGGCGCGGTCCCAGTACAGCTTGTGGGTTGGAATCTCTAGTACTGCCTGGGGTTCGTAGTTTTAGTACAGTACACTTTATTCGATCAACTGATATTTCCTTGCTAGCTTCTGATGTATTATCCTGGTTACCTGGTCGTGTCTATGAGTGCACTCAGTCTGGATGATCACCTTGCATCCTGCGGTGATGCGTTGGATTGTTTCTGAGGCCAGGTAACATGGTCGACATGTCATCGAACACTCCGGGGTTCTTGGAGATGTATTTTCTATAGTTGCTGGTTTTATTTACCTGGTCTTGGATGGCAAGCATGAATCCTTCATTCTCGGCGAAGAGCATCCCACTCGTGAGCCATGCATTGAAAGCAATGTTATCTATGTGATCTTGATGGAGAACATTGTAGTGTCTGCCATGGCGTGTCTTCTCTGCCCATCTTTCTAGCTTTGTTTGTACCAACCTCCTGGTTGTGGTGTGACTCCTTGCTTAGACTGAGTGGGGTATACCGCTTGTCTATCCCGATGGCCTGGTGAGTGCTGCTGTGTTTCTAGAAGTAATCCTTCAGGTTAACTATCGCTGTCTCCTGTTGCTCAATGAAGTCTATCAGGTCCCTTCTTCCTCCTTCTCGGGCAATTGTCAGTCTTTCCACGGCGGATTTCGGGTGGTGTTGGCAGATCTTGATCATCATTGTCCTTGTCTTTCTCATATCCTCCAGCTCGGTGTTAGTCCAATCTATGATCCAAATGGTGTATGTTAGCACTGGGACTGCATAGGTGTTTATGGCTTTAACTGTGTTCCCTCCATTCAGCTTTTCTTTCAGCAGGCTTCTGAGTCTCTGATGGTATTTTTCGGTCAGGCAGGCCTTAATTTCCTTGTGCTGTAACCGCTGAGCCTGCATCATCCCCAAGTATTTGTAGGCCTCTCCCTCTGCCATGGCTTCAATCTCTTTACCAGTCTGCAATTGGTAGTTGCGGTTGACTAATTTTCCCCTGGTGCAATCTGTGGGTCATGCACTTGTCTAGACCAAATTCCATCCTAATATCATTACTCAATTCTTCGGTAATCTGGAGTAGTTTCTGGAGGTGATTCTCGGTTCCAGCACAGAGCTTGATGTCATCTACATACATTAGGTGGGTGAGGGTGTACGGGTTTTTCCTTCCTTCCTTCCTTCTTTGAGGTTATATCCGTATTTGCTACTGTTGAGCATGGTGGATAGCGGGTTAAGTGCTAGACAGAACCACAATGGGCTCAGTACATCACCCTGAAAGATTCCTCTCCTGATGAGGATTGACCTGGCTGTGATGTTTTCGACCTTAATGGTGGTACTCCATTTCGCCATCGTTTCTCCTAGGAAGTTTGTCACCATCGAATTGACTTTGTAGATTTTCAGCACTTCTATTAGTCAGCTATGAGGTACAGAGTCGAAGGCCTTGCTGTAATCTACGTAGGCTGTGTACACGTTGCGCGCTTCTTGTAGGCTTGCTCCATAACCACGGCATCTATGGTTAATTGCTCCTTGCATCCTTTCTATTGTTCGGCCATTATGTTCTGGCTCTCCAAGTGGTCTGATATCTTCCTGGTTATGCAGCTAGTCAGGATCTCATACATTTCTGGTAGGCAGGTGATTGGCAAATATTTTGCCAGGTTTCTTGTATTTTCGACTTTAGGCTTCAGATATGTGATTCCTTGAGTGAGAAACTTCAGGAATGTCTCTGGGTGCCTTATCATTCGAGCAAGTGAGCTTCTTGTACCAGTAGTTGTGGACATTAGCTATTCCTGGAGTTTGCGAGTTGTGATAGTTCTTGATCCTCTGTTTTACTTCTACCCAAATCTCCCACCCTTCTCATTTCTTGGTTTTCTTGCATTCTAGTTCTATCCAGGTGGCTCGGCTGTTAGGTCTTACTTCCCTACTTGTTTCCTGCGAACTCCTCAATCGTTGTCTTCTCGGGTGGTCCATTTCCCGTCTTCTCTAAGATTCCTGTAGAAGCATCTTTGGTTCTCATCGAAGATTTCTGTTGTTTATTTCCCTTTGGGAGTTCTCTTTGTATCGGCGTAGTCTCTTGCTGAGTGCAAGGAGGTTCTGCTTCAACATGTTCCAAGTACTCTCCTATTCTCTTATTTTGTCTCATATTCGCTGTGGATGCTCTTCACTTTTCCAAATAATTTCTCTAAAAATACACTAACTGCATTAGTGTATTTTTAAAAATCTGGCTGCTTTACTGATGGGCATTATTGAAAGACTTCCATATTCCAATGATTCATTCTTGACTATTTCAACAATCGAATGATTGTTGTAATTGATTATTGACACAGTCGATTACGAAATTAGGAAAAAAAAAAAAAAAAAATTCCAGTTAATGAAATCGAACAAATGTTGAAGGCCAGCTAAGTTCTGCATTGCCTTCTACTACTACCGCCACCGAAATGATATTACTGTGGCAACGCTACTACACGGCTTGTGTGTACACAGTTTGCATTACGTAACCTGCACAAGTGGACCCTTTCCATCAGTATAATTCTCTTCTTCCATATATTTGGGTGGGGGAGGGAATCTTCTTACGATTCAAGTTTTCAAGATTTATATATCTTTGTGAACTGATATAAACCTTTCTGGCCTCGGATGCATTGGGCATGATGCTTCCAGTCACTTACGTATTCGACTGGCAATAACAAACAAAGGTTTATTTAACTGAGGAACAAAGCCTGATTCACCGATACACAGTGCCGCAGTTCTTCCGGTGCCACGACTGAACGTTATTTGATGGGTACAAGTTGATGCCTAATCTGGCATTAATTTATTCCCATCAAATAGATAAGGTACAGTACATAAGGCTGGATTTAGTGAGCGCAGTGACGCAGTTACTTCAGGACCTCAAGGTTGGGGGGGGGGGTCTGGACCAAGGCGATTACTGCGTGTTTTTTTTTTTTCCTTAAGGAATTTGAAAAATATGTGGACTATGGCCCCAGAATACCAAAATCCTGGAATGGAATGCAAAACTCGGTATTAATAAAACATTTTATAAAATTATTTTATCTTTTGTAGAGTGGATGATTATCTTTTTTGAGTATCTTTTGTGGAAGCAGCACAAATTTTACAAATTTGAGATGGATGATCTATACACTGCTAGTATTTAAAACCACAGGGGATCTAACTTTCAGAATCTGCAGACTATTTCACAAGTCATATTTATCTCTGAACAATCTGAAGAAAGCAGCCTACCCACCATATTTATGGACATCAATAACTCGAGTTGAGGGCACCAATGCTTGTCAGTCGTTGCACTCTTTTTTTAATTCTTGCTTTTGTCACACTGTTCACTGTACTAATTTGCAATTCAGATCCTTTGATTTATTATTTAAATTACGTATTTCAATACATATTTGTTTGCATTAGGATATATGGTTTTCTATTACATATGATCCATACATCAATTTTATTTTTAAAAAGTTTTTTTACCATCCCTAGTATTGCCTAATATTAACCCCCCCCCCCCCGCGAGTTTTAATCTTGCCACTGACGTTTCTAAAGGGATCAACAACAAGGTAACTTTGAGAAGTAACAAATTATCATCGCAAGTATAAAAATGGAAACATGTAATTAGAACTTTCACATTAATTGCGACAAAAGTGTTAACTCACAAGTCTGAGTCTTGGTTTGAGCATTCGTGGAGGGGATTAGTAATAGTATTCGCCACATAGTGAAAGTAAGGCACAGACTTTTGTTAAACTGAAAAAAATAAATAAATAAAATAAGAAAACACAAGTTATATGCTTCCCTCTTCACCCAGGCAAGTATCCAGTTTACCTTTGAATTTATTCAAACTGTCAACCTCAACTACCTGCAAGGGCAACTTGTTCCAGCTATCAATGACTCGCTGGATAAAAGAAAACTTCCTACAATCTAATGTAAACTGCCGGCCCTGAAATTTGATTTTATGACCTCTAGTTCAGGAATTGTGTTTAGAACAATGAGAATTCTGCCTTCATCCATTTTACTGATCCATCTCAGAGCCTTATAAACCTCAATCAGGTCACTTTTGAAGTGCCTGGTCTGTAGCCCACATAATTGGAGTCTTTCCTCATACGGTTGTCCTTCTGCCGATCTCACCATTCGAGTTTCCAGTCTTTCAAGAATATCAAGAAGCTCAGTGTCTTTTTTTTTTCAGATGAGGTCTCCATACTTGAACACTATATTCAATGTGGTCTTACAATTGCCTTATACAGTGGAATTATAACCTCCTTATCTCTAGAGGATAGCATTCGATAAATCATCGATAGGACATCATGAGTTTTCCTGGCTGCCTGTTTCCACTGTTCAGAAAACTTCACATCTTCACACCATATTGTACTCACAGATCCGTCCACTATTTTTAATTCAACACCACCAAGTGTATAATTTGTGGGTTACTATTCCCCAAGTGTAAGTAAGACCTTGCATTTAGCAGCATCACATCTCTGACCACCTCTGAAGTTAGTTCAAGTCATCCTGAAGCAGCCCTGCTTGGCACTGATCATTAACGACTCTACCAATCTTTATATGACATTGATGAAGGGATAGAGGGTGTGATGTCTAAATTTGCCAATGATGTTAAAATTGGTAGAGTAGTTAATGATCACTGTCAAGCTGACCTTCTTCATAGAGACCCAGATAGACTTCAGGAATGGTCAGAAAAATGGCAGCTATGCTTTAATCCAACAAAGTGTAAGGTATTACACCTGGGAAACAGTAATCCCAAAATAACTTATTCACTTGGTGGAGTTCAACTAAACCCAGTACTGGAGGAAAGGGACTTGGGTGTTACGATACAGTCAGACATGAAATTCTCAGAGCATTGTAAACAGGTTGCAAGGAAGGCCCATGGTGTCCTATCGATGATCTATTGAACTTTTGCATGTAGAGATAGGGACGTGATAATCCCATTATATAAGGCTTTTGTTATACCACGTGGAATACTGTGTTCAAGTATGGAGACCACACCTAAAGAAAAACATCGAGCTTCTCAAAAGGGTGCAAAGACTGGTAACTTGCCTGGTGAGATCAGCAAAAGGGCGCCCTTATGAAGAAAGACTTTGCATATGTGGGTTGCAGAGTTTGGAAACTAGACACCTTAGAGGAGATTTGATTGAGGTGTTTAAGGCTCTGAGAGGCATCAGTAAAATGAATAAGGACGAAATTTAAGATTATGAATGATGCTAGAACTAGGAGACATAAATTCAAGTAATGGGAGATGTTTAGATTGGACTGCAGGAAGTTTTATTTTAGCCAGTGAGTTATAAATTACTGGAATAAATTGCCTACATGGGTGGTAGAGGCTGATAGTTTGGGGAAATTCAAAGGTCATCTGGATAGTACCTTCGGGTGAGGGAAACGCACAGGATGATAGGTTTAATTTCCTTTTCTTTTATAAATTATTAGCGTTTTTTTTTTTTTTTTTTTTGGCTGGTTCAGCATAAGCCATAGGCTTTCTTGCACCATGCGGCCATTACTAATACTATATCATCTGCAAATTCTGACTTCACACCTTCTAGTCCTTTGTCGATGTCATTTATAACAACGAGAATTGTACCGATCCTTGAGGGTTTCCACTCCTGATGCTACACCAATCTGAAGAATATCCAATAATCACCTCTGCCTTCTGCCCTGCAATCCATCTTAGAATCTTACCAGTAATCTCAACCTGTTCAAAGCTTATACAGTAACCTCTCAGGAGGAACAGAGTCATACGCTTTGCTAAAATCCAAATAAACTATGTCAAAATTATTCCCAAAATTCAGTTCGTGAGTACCTGTGTCAAAATAGCCAACTAAGCAATGTTGTGTGTCTTTCAGAAATCCATATATATCTAAATGTCCCTGGATTGCTGCCTTAATCATTGCCTCTAAGATTTTTCCTACCATTGAAGTAAGGCTAACTGGTCTGTAGTTACCAATTTCACTCTTAGAACCTCTTTAATGTATTGGCAATATATTGACACTTCTCCAATCCAAAGGAATCTACCCAGAGTCCAAAGATGCCCTCATATGCTCCCGTGCTCTCCCTCAAAACTACAGCGTATATGCTATTAACTCCAGTAATCTTAACTGCCTTTATTCTTAAGTTTTTTTAAAATAAACAATTATCTGTAATTACGACATCACTAATTTCATATGGCTCAGCCTCACCCACACAGCATCTTCTCAGCATGAAGGGTTATTTGTCAGTAAAGACCGATGCAAAGTACCTGTTCAATTCATCGGCAATATCAGCGGGGTCACACACACAATTTGCTCAAGCAAAAAAAAAGGGGGGGATCTTGTATGACCATGACGAAAAAATAATTTTGATATTTAGGAACCCCCCCCCCTTTTTATGAAAACCCCAAACACGAAAGGTATCAAAACCTACAGTACTTAGTACCATGCATGGGTTGAAGGAGAAGTATGGGGTTGGGGATGCCGGAAACTTTGCTCTAGAGACTAAACATGGGTTTCACCACTTCAAGACCCTTGATTAGTGTGGTTAATGAATCCTTGAAATATACCGCACATATTAAAACTGCACTAATCAAACTTAAGAAACAATGGGAATAATTATAATGAATCCTTGAAAATTATTTTTTCTTACTCAATACGTACCTATAATGCACTGCATAGTTCTTAAATTATTTAGGAATAAATTTTAAAAAAAGATAGTATGATTTAAATTTTATTTTTGCTAAAAAACTTATCTAACTTCAATTGAACAGTAGTAGCTTTCTTCCTTTCCTTCATGATTTTGCGATTACAATCAATTTGCTTATCTAACCCTTGACGAACATTCATGCTTCTCTCTGCATCTGGTTCAATCTCTAGTAAGAGATTTTTTTTTGCTTTTTCAAGTGTATTAAATAGTTCAAGTTTTTTGAATGAAATTTCTTTGGGAGCAATTTGCTTTTCTTCTGCTTCATTTTCGTCTTCTTCCTCGTATGCATGTTGATGCTCAATTTCAAGAAGATCGTCGTTACTTAAGTCTTTTGAATGCAATTCCAATAATTCTCTGTTTTCCGAATCTACTTCCTCAAAGCCAAGGTCTTTTCCAATTGTAGTAATTCCATCAATAATATCATAATGAAACTGAAAAAATCATTTGCGCATTCAGGCAAAAGATTCTGCCAGACTGCTCTCATGCAGCTGTTCATCATTTCTTCCCACGATTTGTGTATGTTCTCAACTGCTTCTTTCACATATCGTGTTTAAAATTCATCGAGAGTGATTGCGTCATCTCCAGTTGTAGCTTGAATTGCCTGAGCAAAAGTTAGTCTCAAATAATAAGCTTTGAATGTAGAAATAACTCCTTGGTCCATTGGATGGAGTTAAGAAGTTGTATTTGGTGGTAGAAATATAACCTTCACATTGTTATTTAAATCATCGAGTGATGTAAGATGCTCAGGGGCATTATCTAAAATTAAAAGAACTTTGAAATCTAAATTATTTGCCTTGCAGTATTTTTCAACTGTGGGACAAAAATGCATAGTGAACCATTCTTCGAACAACTGCTTTGTCACCCAAGCCCTTTTATTTGATTTCCAAATTACTGGAAGGGATTGCTTGTTACAGCCTTTTAACACTCTTGGGTTCATTGTACGATAAATTCGTATCGGTTTCAATTTGCAATTCTCCAAGTAAAAGTGTTAATCTATCTTTGGATGCTTTATGACCTGGTGCAGTTGCTTCTTTTCTTGCCAAAAATGTTCTTGTTGGCATTTTTTTCCATAAAAGGCCAGTTTCGTCGACATTGAAAATCTGACGATAATCATACCCATTTTCTTCAGTTCAATGGGATATTTGGCTGCTGCATCTTTATCGGCACTAGCTGCTTCACCTGTTAATTCAATATTTTTTATGCCAGATCGAGCTTTGAAATTTTCTAGCCAGCCTTTACTAGCCGACAATGTTGAAGTATCCCCTTGATATTTGTTTTCTTTTAATAAAGAAAAAAGGCTCAAAGCTTTAATCTTGATGTTATTTCCATCAATAGGAATGTGTTTCTGATTAATCTTCTAACCAAATAAATAGCAAATCTTCCATTTCAATCATTAATGGACTTCTTTTCCTAGTGCATTGCATACTTAAAGATGCAGATGCCATTTTGCCTTTTTCCGGTACTCACCTGCTTTGTTCAAAACGGCGCATATGGTTGACTCATCAAAGCCTAGTGCCCTACCTATGTTTGCTTTGCTTTCGCCATTATCAAATCTCTTAATGATGTCAAGTTTAGTATCAAAGTGATGACTTTTCGTTTATTACCCTTTTTCCTGTCCATAGCTATGAAAAGTAATTTTTTTAAAAAAAATTGTTTTGTTAGGATGAGCGATAAGCCTGCCGCACTTCTACATGCGTCGAGGATTGCTGAGGAACTGCCCAGTGAGAGAGTACTTTACGGAGCACTTTCACACAACTTGAAATTAGCGCCAGATCCTCGCTAAACGCTACACAGGAATCGCTAAAATTGAACAAATTGTGAAAAATCAGTACTACATTAATTGTACATTAGCATGATCATGTAATATCTGCGTTAACAGTAAAATTATGCAAGAATATGAGTTACCAGGCAAATTTCAATTTCAGAGTGGTATGGGGTGCTGCTGTTGAGCGTTTTGGAGTCGATTCCCATGCATTTAAGTTCAAAGACCCTGGTGAGTGTGTGTCACGTATTTGCTGCTTCAGGCACCGTCGTGAGTTGCCAAGCACCACAAGAAAAAAAAAAAAAAAACAGTGCACTAATCAAATTTGATAACGCATATATTAAGAGGTTAGTATCAAAAAAAATTTGCGCAACAATTAAAACCACATTGTTCAAAACCGCACTAATCAAAGGTTTCCTGTACTTTGATTTCGGGATAGCTTTTAATACTGTTGCACATTGATTTCAGTGATTGCACTTGGATTACATCTAAGCTTTTAATATTTGTCCTTTAATGCCACAGTTGGGCAGTGTGGCATTAAGAGCAAGTTGCTGCTAGGGATAAAGGGATGGTTCGGTGGGAGAAGACAGAGTGGTAATCAATGGGCACTGCTCTTTGTGAACTAATGTTATTAGTAGAGGCTCCCAGGGTTCGGTACATTGTTGTTTTCTATATTTATCAATATTCATGAAGGTATATATCAGGCTTAAATGTCTAAGTCATCCCAGGGTCCTGAGCTGGATATCATCATTCTTCTTTCTTGGTGATTCTCTCTCTCTCTCTCTCTCTCTCTCTCTCTCTCTCTCAAGAACACGTGAACTTTTTTTGGCTGGTGCAGCATAAGCCTCAGGCTTCCTTGCACCTTAAGGCTAATAATAATAAAAAAGTTTGCAGATAATACAAAGGTTGGTAGGGTGGTTAAAGACAGTATGTAGAAAAGTTAGGCAGAGAAATGGCAACTGAAGTTTAACATTGACAAATGCAAAGCACTGCATATGAGTAGTAGTAGTAGCTCCAGAGTAACGTACCAACTGTGTGGTATCCCCCTCAGGGTAGTGGAAAATGAAAAATTCCTGGGGGTAACTGTGCAGTCTGATATAAAGTTCTCTGAGCAGTGCAGACTGGCTGCCAGGAGAGCACATGGGGTTTTGCCTATGATATACAGGAATTTTTCTAGCAGGGATAGGAAGGTGATTATCCCACTGTACAAAGCAATGGTCAGGCCACATAGTACTGCATACAGGCCAGGAGGTCTCATTCGTTTTAGGAAGCATTAGAGCTGCTGGAAGGAGTACAGAGAAGTGCAAAGAGATTGGTGAGGGTAACCCTTTCTTGGTAAGGGTGCTCTTACCAAGAAAGGCTTCAATTCTTGCAAATAGCAGTGTCTGAAGACTAGGCACTTGTGAGATGATCTGATTAAGGTGTTAAAGACTTTGAATGAGCTCAATGATGATTGGATTCTTCCTGAGACTACAAACACGAGGGAGCACAAATTCAAATTGAGGAAGGACGGATGCAGAATAGATATGAAGAAGTGCACCTGTAGTCAGCAGTTTATTTCTGGAAGAAACTTCCATCTGTTGTTGTGGAAGTTGATAGCTTAAAAAAAAATTCAAGTAAGAAATAGACTCACTATTGGAGGGAATGAATAGATGAATGCAGTTTTTTTTTTTTTTTTTTTTTAGCTGAAGCTGTATAAGTTTGCTATCTTGCATTTTCTACCATTATGAATGCTAAAAATACATACATTGTCTCCAGGTTAGAACTATTAATGCTCATCTTTCCATAGAAATTGAAATTTTAATGAAACAGTTCACTATGCTGGCCATGAGAGTATAATAATTAAGATGAATACAATTCTACCTAAATGGAAACAGTAGTTTCAAAATTTATTAAACTGTAATGAAAACTGAATATATTTAAAACTGAACTAACAAAATGTATAAATTGAGCATAAAAATTTACTAATAATTATTAATTATAAAATGTCGTAGATTTACACATCCGGTATTTGCTCAATTTGTTTACTAGACAGTAATCTCAAATACTGGACTGTCCAGATCAAAACCGGAGAGTTGGCTACTCTAGTTTAAATTAGCAGCTGTTGTCGCTAAAACATTTATCAAAATTTTTTTTTTTTTTTGACCCAGTGTCGTATGTAAATAAACTTAAATGTTAAAAAAAAAAAAAACACGAAAAAACACCACCTAGGGGGAGTTTTGCACAGCCTAGTATGAAAATCCTCCACTGAAATTCTCTAAGCATTGCAAACCGGCTGATGGAACAGCCTACTTGTTCCAACTAAGCCAGAATTATAATACAATTCAATGGGATAAAGAGTCGATTATCCCACTGTACAGTATTATAATGGATAAATTATAAGGAAACAGACCATTTCTTAATCTGCCGAAGAAAGGAGAAATTCTCTATCACTCATACCTTCCTCGTCTAGCAAAAATGGATATCCAATTTCATTTTTCACCAAAGAGAGTTCACCAAACTCTTTTCCTTGACCACTGTGAAAACAATTTATTATAATGATCTAAAACACATTGCTCAAAAGTAAATGTCATGAGCTCCAGTCTTCTGTTCTCCAAAATTTTGTATTTGTCTGGCCTGGTTCTTTCTAAAAGTAAAAATAGGCTTTGTTCATTCTATTGATTCCCATCAGGGCCTTACACACCTTGGTCAGTCCTGCCCTCAACAAGATGCCTAGTTTCCAAACTTTGCAGTCCACTCCTTCTAAGCTGTTTTTCTCAGGTGGCCAATGATTAGCACCCCTCATCAATCTGGTTGCCGTTGTTTTGAATTCATTCTAGTTGTCTCGTAAAAATTTCGTGTCTAAGCCCTTTTCGTCCTGAACTACTTTTAACCCTACTTCTCCCTAGCTTATAAGTGACTATTTCTTTTACTTAGATGCAAAACCTTAGGCCTGATGTAGCCTAAGGTTTTGCATATGAGTGGTCAGAGCGAAAGTGCAGTAACACACACTCTTTGAGTGGACCGGGACTCAAGCCCGTGATTTTAACTAACATTTGTATTGATTGATTTATTGTAAACACCACTGACCTGGTGGTCGTGATGGAGTATAGACAAGAACCAATCTTATATTTAGAAGCATTAGAATTTTTGAGCTGAAAATTGACATTTTTGAACATTTTGCAAACAATCGTCATATAACTGATGTCAAGGTTAAGTCATTCTAGAGTAAAATGGAGTGGTTGTGATCATTACTGCCTCAAAATCATTAGCAAACTTTGACAATTTACCCTGCATTCCTTCATACATGTCAGTAAGGAAGATAAGAAATAGAAATGATCCCAATATTGATCCCTGAGACTCCATTTGCTACACTTCTCCAGCCTGAGGTATGGCCATTTATAACTGCTGTCGCCTATATATTAGCGAGCAATTGATCCAACACGAGATCTTACCAGTAATCCCAATTGCTTGCTAATATAACGTTATATTGGCCTATCATTGGTGGGTGTCATCACCCACTGATGATAGGCCAATGCATTTGAAACTGTGCCGTCTGGGTGGTGGTATTCACTAAGAATAAGTAACAATAGTCTTCTCTATTAGTGAAGCATTACTTATTCGAGGTAGTGTAATGTCATGAAAGCTCGTTGTGAAGGAAGAGCACAATATGAGATACAGAGCAAATGATGCCTCCCACACTACCATCATAGTTTCTTAAGAGTTATTTATCTATTGCATATCTACACCAATATTATATAGATATTAAACTCTTACTCTTAATTTTTTATGCCTTGTGTATTTAGTTATTTTTAAATGTTATTAATTACTTATCATTTTTACTGTTTTAAATTTCACAACAAAAAAAAAAAAAAAAAAAAAGCCAGTGAACAGAAATATCAATTAGTATGTATGTAAAGCGTAAATTTATTTTTTATTTTGCTAACTGGAAAATATTCTTCTGATTTTCACGTATCATTTAAAGCAGGGGTCAGCTGTATTTCTGTGCTTTTGAACTTGTGCTTGTTTGTAACTTGTTTGTGCTTGTAACTGACTTCGAAGACTGCAGTTCGTGACTTTTAAAGAGAGCAGAAGGTACGCGAAACATAGATGCTGCAGAAGAGTTGTGCTTAGCAGCGATGAAGAGGAAGAAAATTAAACCAATGTATAAATATCAGTTTGTTAGGTAAGATGTTTGTTCAGTTATTACTATTTAAGTTACTACTGTTATAAAAATAAAGTTAAAATATTAAGTTATTACTACTATAAAAATTAAGTTTACAACAGTTATATTAAAAAAAAAAAAAATGGTGTATTATTGTTAGCTTTTGGAATGTAACCCCCCTGCCTCTTGTACTGATTCTTAGTCCTGTATAACATGGTTTCACATCACACAAGATTTTGTAGGAACCAAACTACCGTGTTAAAAGAGGGCTACCTGTATACAGCCACTCCCCAACTTACACAAGGGTTGAGCTCTGTGCAACTCTACGGCAAGTCGGAATTTCCCTAAATGCTTTTGATTGAAGCAAAAAAGAAATGTTCAACGAACATGTAAATAGAATTATTTATTCAATTTTTTTTTATCTCATGCACAGGAAAAATTACAAAAGTGTACAAAATTACAAAAAGAGAGAGGAGACAGGCATAACGGCAACAAGTTTTACCTTTCGAGCATCGTTGCCAGAATTAACTCTCCAGCTTATAAGCATGCTGCTGCTGAAGTTTTTTTTTTTTTTTTTTATGAAAACCCCAAACACGAAAGGTATCAAAACCTATAGTACTTAGTACCGTGCATGGGTTGAAGGAGAAGTATGGGGGGAGGGGGGTTGCCGGAAACTTTGCTCTAGAGACTTAACATGGGTTTCACCACTTCAAGCCTCCAATAAGCAAAGTGGTGGTATTTCACCGGTTGATGAAAGTCATCTACCACCTATTGAGGGCTGTGCAGATTTAGAAGGGTTTTTTTCCAACACATCGCAAAATTTCTCTGCAGTTGCAGAATCGGCACTGGCAACTTCACCGCACACGTCAATGTTTTGGAAACCAGCACGATGCTTGAACCTGTTAAACCACCCACTGCTTGCCACAAACTTGGCTTGGGGATCACCGTACTTATCCTTACTATCTTCATAAATACTTCTTGCTTTTGCTTGAATGCCATTGGACTCAGGGGCAGTTGCTTCTGATCTGATTTTCCATCCATATTATTAATAGCTTTTCCCTCTTTGATATAGCACCTGAATGTGATCATTGTTGATCTTAAATGCATTGATCCTTTAACATGTTCTTTTATACGCATACTGTCCCTTAAAATAGTATTCACTGTTAAAGCAGCAACACCTAATTCCGTGCAACAGATGACAAACCTTTTCCTATTTCGGAACTTCTTAAATCATCTTTGTTTGTTTCGTTTCCTAGCACTGCCAGCACTTGCCACTTCTGTTGGTCTCTTTCCCTGTAATAAGTAAATAGGAATGAAGAGAAGATTCTGAAAATCCATTTATGTTTTTTTATATGATTTAAGATTTCAGTGAAGGGGAACTCATTTCACCATTTTACCCCAGGGGCTCACATCTGATGATGTACCCTGGCTTGGCAAACTCTGTGTCCTGAGCTGGATATCATCATTCTTCTCTTTCTTGGTGATTCCGCTTTACTTCTCTCTCTCTGTCAGGCAATGCGGGAATTTTTTTTTTTTGGCTGATGCAGCATAAGCCTCAGGCTTCCTTGCAATCATATGGCTAATAATAATAAATAATACTGTAATGTAAAAATCCACCGAATTCCAGTTATTGTCGCAAATGCAATAAGATCGAGTGGTAGTGACCTCCAAGAAATGTTTTAGAAAAATATCAAAAAAGCGTTCAAAATTGATTCTTATAACAGAACATATGATAACGATGAAAGTTTAGTGTAATTTCCATTATAAAAGTGACCTTTTAGAGAGATAAATAGCTTAGTTATATAGGGAAAATTTCAACTTCCGAGATTTTGTAACGAATTATTACAAAAAAAAAAAAAAAAAAAAAAGATGTGTTACTGGGGTTCACAATATTTCTACGGGATGCAAAATACGTTTCCACAATTTTTTTAAGTTTGCACCGGCCGGCAAAAACTTACGTTAAGTTGAATATATGTTTCTTGTATTCTGTCTATCTTTGTGAACTCCTTTGGTCGTCACGGAGTATAAACAGAAAATTTATTTTATATATATATATATATATATATATATATAGAGTGGTGAGCTATAGTGGGCTCGCGAAAGCCCATTGTTATTTTTTTTTGAAAATTTGCGAGCCCATTGTTGAGACGATCATTTATTTTACAAATGAAATCCTAAATGCGCAATTATTGAGTATCCAGAGCCGAAATTGCGGTAGGGCGAACGGGGCCCCATTCCCAGAATTTTAATGGCGCAATCGATCGGTTATGTATTTTAAAATGGCTTCATTTTTGATTTAATTACAGTCGGACCTCTGTTTAACCAACTTCTTTATAATGAATTTTTTTAAATTCCCCTTGGTAATTACATTTAAAATACAGTAGTTTCAGTAGAACGAAAATTATTTCCATGTAAGGTATTTCCATTAGGGGAGACAACTTTGTATGCATTGTTCTCACCTCTGGCCTTTAGGTAATTAGAAAGCGCGAATTAAGGGTGAAAGGGATTACCGTTCTAGAACGTTAGTGGTGTCAGTAAAACTTATGCAGCCACATTCCGAGATGTAGCGCTAGTCAATATGCTTTCCATAGCCAGTCAGTGGATTAAGAAGATTCCGACACGGATAATAGCCTCTAGTCAGCCTGTGTTGTGGTTCCCCTTTACTCCGACAAACGGGCGTATGTTTTTCGGAGAAGTGAGTGATCCACTCCTTCCAGTAAATTTCTCCCGTCGATGTTTACATGTTCACAGTAGTTGAATATCTGAGTGATTCCGACATTTTTGCACTGTACAGTATTCTTTTTTGGTAGTTGTTGGCGCATCGGCTTCTGTGGCTATAATGCACCTCCTCCCAAGGTTTTTGCAGACTTTGATCCAAGCCCGAGGCGGGATTCGAACCCGCGACCTTTGCGTTGCCAGGCAGGCACTTTACCCACCCGGATAACCCGGTCGGCGCACTGTATTCAAAGAACTAGTGACAGTAGCAACGTGGGGGGGGGGGGATTGAGGAAACTAAGATATTATATAAACTTTAAGCAGATGAAATGTTGACAGATTTTGAAACTTTGTCGAGCCTTTCACTGCGTAGAAAATGTTCTAAAATATAATGGCATACAGGCAATAATTTAAAAAAAAAAAAAAAAAACTGCATTACCAAAGTCCAAAAAACTAGCGCGAATTAAGGATGATTGCTAAAGAACTTTATGTGGAAACTACAAAGATCGGTCATGTGTTCGGGCTACGAAGAGCAGTTGTAGCTTGCGAATGGTAATTGCGGGTTAAGGGAATTATCCTGCATTGTGCAAACATTTTGGATCAGATGCCGGCGTAGCCTAGTGGTCAGGCGCGCGAGTGCATAAATACACGTGCCTTGAGTGACTCGGTTTCAGGCACCCTGGCTGCTGAATACGGTGCTGTTTCTTGCATTCTCTCTACCTTGTGAACTCCTCTGACGGAGTTTATACTCCAGAGCGACCATAGGTCGCCCTGGAGTATAAACAGGAAATTTATTTTTATTTGGGATTGTTAAAGCAACTTTTAAAACTGGAATTTCTTAACCATTTAGCACTAATGATCGACATCCTGCAGGAGCTCTCTTACATTTCAGAAGCTTTACAGATTCACTATGGCAAAAGCAGATAAATTAATTATTCGAACTATCAATGCTATTGCTAATTTGAAAAATTCTGAAGGAAAATATGAAGCTAAAATTGAGAGCATGTTGTGAAGTGGAAAGAATTTGAAGGAATCAAAATCGGAAGTAAGAACAGTAAAATTACCTCGTGACAAGTTATTAATGTAATAGTGATTTTAAATTAAATAAAGAAAATAATCATACCACTGAAAGATATTTTAAACATATTCTACCGGAAATCGTGGAATTTAAAAGAACTTTCGTCTCGGTGGCAAGACTGAAAACCGAATAAGAAATTTGTTTTTTGATAAAATATGAAATAAAAATTAATGATTTAGTGATTTTGTCAAAGACAGTTTATCTTTAAAATCGAGTGAAATTCCCTTTACAATTAAGAAAGCCAGAAATATCTTTGAAACCATTGCGATTAGCAGTGCTGAAACTGAGCGAGCTTTCAGCGTAATGAATAATTATCGTGTGAATGAATGAATAATGATGAAAATTAAACACGTTGCAGATTATGATGACCATACATCTAAATGGAAAACCATTGCTTCAAGTTGATGTGGATCGTTATGTAAATATTAATAAAGAAGTAAATTTCATATGGCAGTTTTTAAAATAAAATTTTCTTGAATATTTGTGCAATATTTTTTTCACGTAATCTGTGATTTTTGTGTCCCTTTTCTAGAACAGTGTTTTTTATGTAATATTTGTTTTTATACTCGAGAATGTTTTGTGATAATTCGTTATTTGTAATATGGGAAATATTTTTGTTAATTTTTATTCGCAATATTAAAATTTTATCAAAAAAAAAAGTATCCATTATATTTCCCTAGTTGTAAAAAAAAAGAATAAAAAAGTCGCGCGTCTGCTGAGCACGAGTGGTAGATGGTTTTATGTGAAACAGCCTCACGTCACTATATGACGTCACATGGTTGTGACGTCATACTATTCAAAAATTCCAAACAGAACTCGAGATATCGTACTGGTCACGAAAAATGCGTCACGCGCTCTAATCTAATCATACTCTAGTGAGTGTGTCACACAGACTAGTCTGAGCGTGGGAAGCACCTCTGGCAGACGCCGCGGGTGACGTCACTTCCGAGTAAATCGGAAGTGACGATCAGATTTACTCGACTCGGTAGGTACCCCCTTCAAAAGGATGTTTCACATCAAAAAATCGGCAAAAGTGCGAGCCCATTGTTAAAATATTCACAGCTCACACTGTGTGTGTATATATATAAACAGTGGTGAGCTGTAAATCTCTCTCTCTCTCTCTCTCTCTCTATATATATATATATATATACATACAGAGAGAGAGAGAGTATTTTGGAAAGTAATTTAGTAAGGGGATAACTATATTTACTTACAATCCTTATTAATCACAGAAAATGAAAAAAATCGAATGCACCTGAATTGTAAATTGAGTGTGTTCTCTGGCCGATTGAGTAGAACGCTAAACGAAACCCAAGTTTCCAGGAAGTAAAAAAAAAAAAAAAAAGCTTGCCATCTATAACTGGCACGGATTGAAAAAAGGCCCATATAAGTTCCTCGCGTTATTGACGGGATTCGAACCCTGGCCTTTTCCACCTAGACCCAGGGGAAATTATAACCAGTGTGCTACCGCGCAGTTTCTTTACAATACAATTTGTTTAACCAGTGACAATAAATGCAGTTACACTGACCTCGGTAAACTTGAACTTACTTCGCTGAGTAGTGTAAATTATAAGCCAAGTAAGCAAACCATGTTAACAACAATTCATGCAGTACAGAAGCAATTGGAAAGACCAGAAACTGTGCCGAGGAAATGCCTATATTATAGTTAATATTTTCCTTCGGAAAGTTATAACTCGGATAACCCTCGAATTATCATTATACTTATGTCAGTATTTTTATGTATTTGTAAATTATCATTTTTTTTTCTTTCTTATGGGTTCACGTACCATCTGCCAATGCATAGTTAAAAAAAAGCAACCATGCAAACAGGAGGCATATCAAAAGTAATCATTTTATATTATTATAAATTTTATCTGTGATAGTTAAACGGATAAAAATTGCATAAGAGCAATTAATACTGTTGAGATATTTACAAAGGTCATAAATGCAGACTAGGTATATAGTCTGCATTTATGACCTTTAAATCTGAAAAAGCTGTCCTTAAACCTGATTCTAAACACCAACCTTTAGGGAAGCGGGTATCAGGTATACAGAGATTTTATTTATTATTAATTTTTTAATAGTGTATGCACATTACAAGTTTTCTATTATTTTGAAGCTTTAGAGTTATAAAGTGCTAAACAAAAAAAAAAAAAAAAATTTTTTTTCTATGTAATAATATTACACAAAATCCCAACTTTTTCAATCCTTTCCGCTTGATATAAATTTTCTGAAGTAAAGCTCCAGAAACACATTATAATTATAGATTGCGATCTCAGATGCCAATGTTCTTCAAAATAAAACTATGTTAGCTATTCATATTAGAGATACTGTTGGGACCATCCAATCCACGATGAACAAATCATTACCATATTTACAGCAAATTACACCACGTTAACGATTAAAAACACTCCGCCCATCGCTACACAGCTTTTACACTATGCAGTACGGCATGCACTTGATATCCAAAAGATGTCAACGACCAGCCGGCGGGACACTGCTAGTGTTGGCCACTAGCTATTTATGTACACATGTTGACACCAATGACCTTTGAATGACCTCATTATCGACCCGACAACTCACAACAGGAATACGCCGCATGAGAAGGCAGCAACTAGAGTATTAGATACCGATAGCTATTCATAAACAATAAGTACACGAATTATGATTAATTATAATTATAATAATTATTATTAGCCGTATGGTGCAAGGAAGCCTGAGGCTTATACAGCACCGGCCAAACAAATTCCCAAGTTACCCTGAGAAAGAGAGGAATCACCAAGAAACGGAAAAATGACGATATCCAGCTGAGGACCCTGGGTGTGCCAAGCCCATACTCACCATACTCACCAGCTGTGAGCCTCTGGGGTGCTCATCGTTCGTACATCTTTATAGGGAGAGGAAAAAAAAAAAAAAAATGGCAAATGTAAACAAAAGGGTATCAGCGGTGTGTAGAGCAAGACCTGGCATGTTAAAATGCTGAGATGTATTTAACAATCAATATGAATGCGGCTGAAGTATATTCACCCTCATATAATTCACAAGTGTTTCTCAAAACAGTCTTGGTTGAATATTCTTCTAAGATTCATGAAGAACCAGTAAAGCCGAAACTGCTGATAAAGCAGATGTTCGCGATTCACACAAAAGCAGCAGTCGGACACTATCTCTTTGACAGATAAATTTTCCTTTTACACCAAGTAACGAAACTACGAACTTCGCCCCCATCGCCACATTCACAAAAGACTCCCCTGTTCTCTTTAACAACTAAATCAGGGTCCCGCATTTTCTCCCCCAAGGTGGCGGGCTAGGTAGTTTTGCTACTGCTTGCGAAAATGGTTGGATCGGTTGAAAATCATGAACCCAAGTTAATAATGCGTTCTCCATGACTGGAACAATTTTTAATTAAAAATACAGTATCTTCAATCGGGTACCAGATTCAGTAAATGGGAGAAACGATCACGATTTTTTTCAGCAGGCACAACGTTGTTATGTTGAGCATAAGCAACTTAAGACACGGATTATTTTCTAATATATGAAATTTAACGCACTGCGTACATTCACTGTTGTTACCTTGTTAAGGTAAATAAAATCGTAAATACGTTTAAGTAAAGATTGATATAAAAAAGAACAAACTAAGCTCTGGTGAACGACTTAAAAATAAAAATCACAAAAATTATCACCGTATACTGAATGACGTTAAACAGTTCTTTTTAAATTATGTCAAAACTAATTCTATCAACGAAGTCCGTTTGAGAAGTACCGGGTGGTCTACACAGCTGATCCACACAGAGGTCGAATTAGACTATGGAAAGGGGGCTAACTTTTTGAAATAAATAATTCAAATTGTTAACCGTCAGTGTGTTCTAAGGTCTGATTTGTATGTTGGGCAGGCTGAAAAACCCCGAATCGTTCTATACTCTCTACGCCCTAAATTTTCTAATTACAGCCTCAACTGAAGAGGACTTGAAATTTTTCCAATTATCGACAGACTCGAACACAGCTCCATCCAAACAAGTGACAGTACCTATAGTGAAACCACTATACAGTGGTTTCACTATAGGTACTGTCACTATATTTCACTATATTGTGTTACCGGACTGGGCTGATTGAAGGAATGAATTGGCAATAGAGCAGGCCCCGTTAAACGCGGTTCGCTATAACGCTGTCACAGATCACTATAACGCTCCTTTACAGATTGCATTTTTGGAATATTTAACGAAATCGTTTCATTTGATGGAGTCTATAGCTTGAAAATGAATAGCAAAACAGCATTAAAACGTTTCCCACGCCGACTTGAAAAATTTTCCCACGCTCAGTGAAATTTTCTAACAGCGAAGTTCATAACACGGGTGACACGCACGGTGTGGCACGCGTGCCAGATATATTATTATTATTATTATTATTATTAGCCATATGGTGCAAGGAAGCCTGAGGCTTATACTGCACCAGAGAAAAAAAAAATTCCCAAGTTACCCTGAGAGAGAGAGAGAGAGAGAAGTAGAAAGGAATCAAAAAGAAAGAGAAGAATGATGATATCCAGCTCAGGACCCTGGGTGTGCCAAGCCCATACTCACCAGATGTGAGTCCCCGGGGGTAATATGTTCAGGAGAACACGTGACACTGGGCGGAGTCAGCACCCGTCAGAAAGGCTATCGGTATGTTAAACTGTTCTGTGGAGCAAAAATATCCTACATAAAACAAAGAAAGCTATTTCAAACGATTGTACAAAGTCTTCTATTGTATGGAGCGGAAACCTGGACATTAAATAGGCGAGCGGAAAACAAATTGCTCTCCACAGAAATGGATTTTTGGAGACGCTCAGCAGGAACTTCTAGAAGAGACAGAAAATGGAATGAAGACATAAGGGAAAAAAAAATGAAAGTGAAAAAGACTTATTGACACCATCAGAGAAAAGCGTCTAACATGGTATGGACATGTAAAACGGATGCAAGAAAACAGATATCCAAAGGCTATCCTGCAATGGATACCTCCTGGAAGGAGAAGACCTAGGAGGGCATGGATGGATGGAGTACGGGAGTGCATGACAGCCCGAGGCTTGACCGACCAAGACACCTTGAACAGCACTTTATGGCGGGAAAAAAATTCCTAACAAGAAATAACTTGTAGGCTGAGGAAACCCACTGTAAATGGAAACACTCCTCTTGAAGAAGAAGAATTTATTTTACCCCGACAAATACCGATCTGTTGTTTCGCGGAAGTGCGTTATCCACATTTTCCAGTAAAATTTCCTTATCTCTGTTAACATGGTCAAAGTACCTGAATATCCGAATGACACGGACACTTTGGGCAGTTTCAAAAAAAAAAAAAAAAAAAAAAAAAAAAAAAAATTCAAATTTAAGAACTAGTCACGATACCGATGAGGAGAGAAAGGAAGACGAGGGCAACGAAGGTATTAATCATTCTAAACATGAATTGTTGGCATTTGGTGAAATGTGAAGTTAGAAAATTGTCAATTAGGTTACAGTTAAATGAAAAGGATGTAATTCGTGGATTTCGGGAATACCTAATTGATAAGGTTACAGAAGAATTGAAGCATCTGATGAACGCTCTGAGTACGATACCAATTTCCTCGATTGAATGTGAACGAGGATTTTCACAAATGAATCTGATCGCCAGCCCAACCAACGTTGATTATAAAAACAGTTTCTTCACTACTGTTTCTTAAAATTGTAGACCCACTGCTGACCTGCTTCGATCCAGAAAAATATGTCGATTCGTGGCTGCTTCGGAAACGTCATTCAGCAACCGACACACACAGAGGAAGAAAAGAAGTCGGCATAGGACAGGGGGTCGGCAACCTGCGGCTCGCGAGCCGCATGCAGCTCTTTTAACATGTAACTGCGGCTCTTTAACTTTATAGCTCACATGAAGCACAATTTGAAATGGAATTAGTTATCAGTTTCTCCAATAAATTTACCACATTTTTGCAGTTAATTGTAATATACGATAAGCTACAGTAGTAGTAGCATATGATGCAAGAAAGCAAATGTATGAGCTTATGCAGCATCAGCCAAAAAAAAAAAAAAAAAAAATCACATCACTCCCTCCAAATGCATGTCCAGTTCCTCCGTAAATTTATTCAACCTATCAACTTCCAACAACGACAGATGGAAGTTTGTTCCAGCAATTAAACACCCGCTGGCTAAAGGCAAATTTCCGCACATCTATTCTACATCTGTCCTTTCTTAATTTGAATTTATGCCCCCTTAGGTTCGTAATCTGAACAAGTGGAAGGATCCCATCAGAATTCAGTGTGCCGAACCTTCAAGGCCTTATACACCTCAATCAGATCCCCCGCAGGTGCCTAGTCTCCAGCCACTGCAATTTGCAGAACTTAAGCCTCTCTTGATAAGAGGATCCCTTCATTCCCCTCACCAATCTTGTTGCCCTTCTCTGTACACGCTCAAGTAAATCTACATCCTTCCTAAAATGAGGCCTCCAGACCTGTACGCAGTACTCAAGGCGTGGCCTGACCATTGCCTTATACAGAGGGATAATCACCTCCTTTTCCCTGCTAGCAAAATTCCTATATATCATTGACAAAACCCCATGACCTGCCCTGGCAGCCTGTCTGCATTGCTCAGAAAACTTCATATCTGACTGCACAATTACTCCCAGGTCTTTTTCATTTTCTACCACCTTAAGTGTAGTACCACACAGTTGGTACGTTTCTCTGGGGTTACTTCTACCCATATGCAGTACTTTGCATTTGTCAAGGGGCTTAAACTTCAGTTGCCACTTCTTAGCCCATCTGCCCAAGTTATCTAGATCCTGTTGCAGTAGCACACTGCCATTACTGTCATTAACAACCCTGCCAACCTTCGTATCATCTGCAAACTTCGACACTAAGCCTGATATACCTTCATCAATATCATTGATAAATATACAAAACAACAGCGGACCTAACACCGAACCCTGTGGGACTCCACTAATAACATTAGTCCAAGAAGAGCAGCACCCATTGATTACCACCCTCTGTCTTCTCTCACTTAACCATCCTTTTATCCATTGTAGCAACTTACCCTTAATACCATTCTGCTCCAATTTGTACAATAGTCTTCCATGCGCAACAGTGTCAAAAGCTTTCCTGAAATCCAAATATATGATATCAAAATTATTTTTTGCATCCAGTACCTTTGTAACCACATCATAATATCATATCAAATTTGTCAGACAAGACTTTCCCTTAACAAACCCATGCTGTGTCTGAATTATTGCTGTAGTCTTGTCTAGATGATCCTGCAATGCATCTTTAACCAGCGACTCCATTATTTTACCCGGAACAAAAGTTAAACTAACTGGTCTGTAATTACTTTTGTCACACTTCGATCCCCCCCCCCCCTTTGTGAATTGTGAATACGTTTGCACATCTGCAGTCCATGGGAATTTCCCCCGAGTCCAAGGATGATCTCACAATTATGGCTAAGGGTTTGCTTAGTTGCTTTGCCGCCTCCTTTAATATAACTGGATAGATCCCATCCACCCCAGGTGCTTTTCTTACGTTTAACTTCAACAATTTCTCTTCCACTTTGCTCTCAGTTATTACAAAATCATTAAGTATCCTGCCACAATTTGATAACCCTCTGCCATTTTCAAACCTTAATAATTCCTCACGTGTGAATGTAGATGCAAAATACTCATTCAGTTTGTTTGCTATCTGAGCAGGATCATCAACAGTCGAACCATCAATGTCAAGTGGACCAATCAGATTCATCCCCTTCCTTTTAGAGTTTATATAAGTAAAGAAATCCTTGCTGTTTTTCTTAGCATCTTTTGCCAAGGATTTCTCGTAATCTGCCTTCGCCTGCCGAACCTCCTTTGTGACCCGATTACAGATTAACTTATATCTGCCATAGGCTTCTGAGTCGCTTGATAATTTATATGCATCCCATGCATTTTTCTTCTCTGTTACGAGTCTCATTAGTTCATTTGACAACTATTTAGGCCTAAACCTTGAACAATATTTCTTAATAGGTATGAAACTTTTAGTAGCTTCCACGATTAATTCCTTGCATGCTTCCCATTTAGAATTTACTGTTGGTAGCATCGTCAGTTTATCACAGTTCAACCATCTTCGTTCTTTGCATGTTGTTTCTTAGACTTAAATGATGCAGTTATTGTTGAACGATTTTGAAATATTTTATACATTTCTTGAAAATATTCAATGAGATTATCTTTTGAATGCTTTGTAGCAAGATGTTCTCGCAATCGACTTGGCTTCATTGAATAATGTCTTGTGGCACAGTAAACACATTGGAAGCTGTTTATTTGTAACAGATTCGATGAAACCCATCTTCAGATACTCTGGTAAATAGCTACGAGCGTATTTCTCTTTTTTGAGACAGGGTTCACAATTTGTTCCACAATTTATCAACTCATTCCAAGCCATGCATGCGTGCTTGCTGTACTCTCACAAATCTAACCATATACTGGCCCCCCCACACCACGAAAGAGGTACGGTTCGAAAACTAAGTGATGGCCCGGTGGTAAGCCCCGCCCTCGTTATGCTCACTAAACTCGTGCCTTTGCCTACGGAGCTCATTCGTTGCTCCCTCGTCCACGAAGATACTTCGAGAAGTGTCCGGTGAATCATTATCTATATTCAAAGTTTAGAGATGAAATTCAAAAGTAAATTGCAAAAGCATATTTTAAAAAGTCAAACTCGCGAAGTTGTTACAATGTATTATGGAGGAAGAATTAATGTATAGAGAGTAAGCACAAAGTTTGTAACAACGGACAAAAACCCCCCACCGCCCACCAAGAAAGCTTGAATCGCCCACTAGTGGGCGGGTTAGGGACCAGGTTGACGACCACTGCCTTATACAAAATGATAATCACCTCATTACTCCTACTAGCAAAATTCGCGTATATCATTGCCAAGACCCCCGGAGGGCGCTGCAGACTAGTATACACGTTTTTACGAGCTCCTGATTTTTGTGTTAAAATATTAGCATTAGAGGCATTTGATGCAAGAAAGCAAGCTTATGCAGCATCAGCCAAAAAAAAAAAAAAAAAACCACTTCCACTTCACCCCTCTGTTCGTTCAAAATACCTGTCCAGCTGAGCCTTAAACTTATTTAGGCTATCAACCTCCACCACAAGGGATGGAAGTCTGTTCCACCAACCAACCACCCGCTGGCTAAAGGCAAATTTCCGCACGTCTATCCTACATCTGTCTTTCCTCAATTTGAATTTATGCCCTCTCAGGTGATTATTCTGAGCTAGAGGAAGAATCCCATCAGCATTGAGCATGCTTAAACCATTCAAGGCTTTATACACCTCTATCAGATCACCTCGCTGGTGCCTAGTCTCCAGACACTGTAATTTGCAAAACTTAAGCCTTTCTTCGTAAGAGCACCCCTTTGTTCCATTCACTAATCTTGTTGCCCTTCTCTGTACTCGTTCCAGCAGCTCTACATCCTTCTTGAAATGAGGCCTCCAGACCTGTATACAGTACTCTAGGTGTGGCCTGACCATCGCCTTATACAATGGAATAATCACCTCCTTATCCCTGCTGGAAAAATTCCTGTATATCATTGACAATACTCCATGAGCTACTCTTGCAGCCCGTCTGCACTGCTCAGAGAACTTCATATCTGCCTGCACAACCACCCCCAAGTCCCTTTCATTCTCTACCACTGTCAGTGTTGTACCACAGAGTTGATACGTTGCTCTGGGGTTGCTGTTTCCCATGTGTAGTACTTTACATTTATCAATGTTAAACTTCATTTGCCACCTCTCAGCCCATCTGCTCAACCTTTCCAGATCCTGTTGCAGCAGCATATATTTTTTTTTTTTTCTGTTTATACTCCGGGACGACCAAATGATCAGAGGAGTTCACAAGATAGACAGAATACAAGAAACAACACCGTATTCAGCAGTCACGGGCTTGAACCCCGGTCACTCAAGGCACGTGTACATATGCACCCGCGTGCCTGACCACTAGGCTACGGCGGCCTCAGTAGTGTCAGTAGTGTCCTTGACAACCCTGCCAACCTTTGTATCGTCTGCAAACTTGGACATTAATCCCGATATACCATCATCAATATCATTTATAAATACAGAAAACAATAATGGACCCAACACTGAGCCCTGAGGGACTCCACTAATAACATCAGTCCACGATGAGCAGTGTCCATTGATTACCACTCTCTGTCTTCTCCCCCTCAACCACCCCTTTATCCATAGCAGCAATTTGCCTCCAATGTCACACTGCTCCAAAACTCCAATATGAGTTTTAAGTGTTTAGTTCGCCAAAAAAAGTATTCCCGTCGAAAGACATTCATCTGAGGATTACCGAGGTGAGATAATTTTGCAAACTTTTGGGAATTTAGCAAATTACCAGCGTTTTTATCTGTGTCCTTTGTTTGCCAGACTACAATGGTCACCATGTGGCTGGCAGCAGGGCCATAGAGAGGCACCGATTATAAAGCGGAGGCCACGTTGGTAGTGTGCACTTGACTGGGGAGGGTGCCCCAACAGTGTTTTTATCGGGCTGAAAGAGAGCTACAACAATTTGTGCTTTTAACTGTCTTAAACAGCTGAGAAATATGTTTTTAGTGAACTCCCCCCCCACCATAAACTTTTCATGGTGAGGAACAAACTCTTCTCCAGTGAATTCTATTGTGTTTTTGGCATCACCATCATCTTCAGCAGCCCCAAAAACGCTATAGGGGACTAATTCCACTGCTCTAGGTGCATTCTAACATTTGTTTCTTCTCCCCCCCCACCTGTGGACAGTGGGGGCCAGCACAAAACCTCGCTGACGGACTGTTCAGCCGCTATTCCACCTACAGACCTGCTACCGGCGACAATCTGCACCTTTTGACGAGCCCTCTCACGGGAACCCACTAAACCCCGTTAAACCGAATCGGCTCAATAATCCGGATTTTACCCGACATGGAGGGAAAACCTGATAATAACCAGGACACCATGCAGCAAAACCCAAACGATGATCCCATTATCATCGAACACAAGGATGAAGCGGTGGACCCCCGCTCTGGGGCCCCCCAGACAAGCAAGAGAAAGAATAGGAAGGGAATAGTGCCAAATTTGCAGCGGGAGACACGCTCACACACTGAGCCTAAGGAGCCAAAAGAAATACACGACAACCAGCAAAGTCAAAAAGACGCCAGCGAGGAGAAACAACCGGATCTGCCTCTGGATCCCACCCTGCCAGAGGGCACCGTACATGAAAAATCAATGTTCCTCAAGGCTGCTCTGGAAACACTGTTCAAGGAGCAAACTAATAGGGTGACCACAGGGCTTAGAGCCCAAATCGTCAACTTGTGGAATAAGCTGGATACACCTCTGATAGAAACTTTCCTAGAGAGTGAAAGAGCAACAGCAAAGCTCCAGGCTTATATTGATTGTGGGGCGAACAAAATGCCACAGCGCGTCCCCACATATGCCCAAGCGCTGAGGACCACAACAATAGAGCAACAGCCGATTCCTGCTGCCCCCAGCAGGAAGAAGGGGCCCCTACTACAACACCCACATCTGATCATCTTAAGGCCAGCCACACCAGAGACTCACCATACAAGCGAAGAGGTGAAAAACTCGGTAATTACTAACCTTGGTGAAGATTTTAAAACCACCAGAATAAAATAGATGAGGAAGACTCGCAACGTCGGCGTTATTATTGAAACTGAGACACAGGAAGAGGCGAATAAAATCATTGAAAACCAGAAAGTGCCCTCCCTGGGCCTCCATGCAGAGATCCCCAAGAGAAAGGGACCGAGTATTGTAGTTTACGACACTGGAAGTGACCTCTCTCCAACCCAACTACAGGACGAAATCTACAGAAAAAACCTGCAGCACGACATTCCAGATATTGACCCATCGGTGCTAATCACACCTAAATACCAGACAAAGCCCAGAAACGGTAACGCCACAAACTGGGTGATTGAGTTTGCCCCAAGAGCCTGGAAGATAATCAACCAACAGACACGGATTTATATCAATTGGGGCAGCAACCGCTTTAGAGAGCACGTGGCTGTGCCCAAATGCTTCCGGTGTTGCCGATTCGGCCATACCACACATACGTGTGTGCAACCACAAACCTCCCCAACTTGTGGGCACTGTGCAGACATAGGCCACAACTACAACTCCTGCCCTAATAAAACCACCCGACCAGTGTGCGCAAACTGCAAAGCCTTAAAACTACCAGCAGATCACTCCATTAGAGACAGAAACTGCCCCGTCTACATAAAAGCCAAAAGTGCTCAACAATCAAGAACCGATTATGGGAACTCTTCATAAAAGCAATAATGTAAACACATTGAAATTTGCTCAACATAATGCACAACGGGCTAAAGCTGTTGCCGCGCAACTAAAGAAGGCCGATGAAGACAATCTTGATGTCCTCTTTCTCCAGGACCTTACACGCACAAGAAAGAGGTGAAAGGCTATCCCCTCACATATAAAATAGTTCAGCATGACGGAGATACCCCCCTGGGCAGCCTTGATAGTTCGCAATCCTGACCTCACGGTAACAAAGATAACTCATCTCTGCAATAAATGGGCTGCCTATGCTCAAATCATCTCCCCATTAGGAGAATTCTATGCAATATCATTATACTGTCGACCTGGCGAAGACATCCTCCCTGCAATACATTACCTGCAAAACCTTCTCCATGAGCTCCCCAACGCCAAAGTAATAGTCTGTGCAGATGTTAACTGCAGGTCGCCAGTGTGGCACAGTGCAACCCCTGACCGACGTGGTACTACTAACGGCCAGTGCCTCGAAGAATTCCTCACCAACAATAGCCTGGCAATACTAAACCAGCCGAACAATCCGCCCACGTTCTCAAGCACATTATGGGAAGCAACAATAGATGTAAGCTTTGCTACCCGCTCCATTGCTGGACATATATCTTCATGGAAGGTCAGAGAGGATTGGACAACCTCTGACCACAGAGTTATTACATTCCAGATGCACCGTGCCCTTAACAGACAACCCACACCTAGAATAACCATCAACAGATTCGCCGTGGACAAGGCCAACTGGGAACAATTTCAAGAAGTACTGACTGGCTCTGTCCAAACTTTTGACTATGCAACTCTTTCCCCGGACCAACACCAATGCGCCATTGTAAACATAATTATAGAGGCTGCAAACGCAACCATCAGAAGGAAGAAACCATCCCCAGGCGCGGTCCCCTGGTGGTGCCCGGAGCTTCAGAGACTCTGACATGAGGTAAATACACGCAGAAAAAATTTTCAACGAGCAAGAAGATCCTGGCCGGCAGCAGAGGTGCAGGTCCTGAGGCAGCAATACCGTGAGGTCAGGGATGAATACACCGCCTTGATCAGAACACGGAAGAAACGATCCTGGGAAATGCTAGTTTCAACTACCGGGAACGAGTACCCTTGGGGGATTGTATATAAAGTCGCAATGAACAAGCTTCCAAAAGGAGAGGTAGTTCCCTCAACTAAAACACCTGCTGGCTTCTATACAAAATCATGGCACCAATCAATAGACAATATCCTCAATACCACCTTTCGGCAACTCCCGACAGCTCACTCCCTGGAGCAGCTCCGTCTCTGCGAAGAAAATGCAAACTACAACCCAGTAGAACGCGAAGACGCATTCACACTAGCAGACCTCTACTTGGCGACTGCCAAAATACGAAACAAGAAAATGCCTGGTGAAGATTATCTGGAACCAGAGATCGTAAAAAAGGCCGTAGAATACATCCCAACAACTATCCTAAATCTGTTCAATCACTGTCTCTCTGCAGGCTACTTTCCTCACGACTGGAGATCTGCACGGATCCGACTGATCTTGAAGAACCCGACAAAATCACGGGGACTTCCGGAGTTGTACAGACCTATAGCACTATTACCAGTACTGAGCAAACTATTTGAACACTTACTCCACAACAGAATAGAAACCCACTACCTAGAAGCAGGGCTACGATCCCCCAAACATTTTGGCTTTCGTAGAGGCTGCTCCACTGTAGACGCCTTGGAACGCATAATAACCGCAGCTAAAAACTGTAACCGCAAATACTTCCTAATGATCTCTGTCGATTTTGCCCGGACATTTGACTCACTATGGTGGCCAAGTGTCCTCGGCAGACTCTGGGAGGCAAATATCTCCAATAACCTGTACCACTGTATCAAAACCTACCTATCTGATAGGAGAATCTCAGTATGTGCTTCCTACTCTCAACTTACTCGGCCTATCTTCCGAGGGTGCCCACAAGGTTCAATCCTGGGGCCACTCCTTTGGAATCTGGTGATGGACGGCTTCCTCAATCAGAATCTCAATGGGGCAGATGCACAAGCATTTGCAGACGACCTCGTCCTGATGCTGGAGGGGGTCAGCCGGGCACAACTGGAAGCCATGCAAACCGGGCAATTGACTCCCTGCAAACGTGGGCGAAACAGAACCACCTAACAATATCACCAACCAAGACCTCAATACTCCTCAAGGGTTCTCTCGACACGAGAAGGCCACCACAAATCAAAATAGAAGGAACCACGATTAAACTAACTACAGAACTAAAATACCTCGGAATCGTATTGGATAAAAACTTATCCTTTACCCCACATCTCATCTATCTCCAGAGAAAGATCAGGAACTACTCAGCCCTCATAGCAAGAGTCACACGAAAAGATTGGGGACTACAGAAACGGACCCTGTCTCTCTTTTACAAGGCTTTTTTCATCCCTGCTGTCTCATATGCTGCAGGGATTTGGTACAACAAAGCAACCACGGCTGTGAACAAAAGGAAATTAGAATCAATACCACTATGCCACTGCGGTGAAAATCAGACATGGACACATCTGATGCATGAATGCCCCCTCTTTGATGATATAAGATGTCACTTTATAACAAAAATATGTTTCAACCCGATCCTTCGGGTTGAAACATGTACTGTCGGAGGAGGAGTACTATAGAGCCCTCTCGAAATTTGCGCACGAACTGTTCAGCAGACTACGAGCATTACCACAACTTCCCTAAACTCGACACTGGAACTCTGACAACTGAAACGGACAACAATGACTAGGACTTTACTGGATGAGACCTATATCCCTTTAGTGACACCATCCCACACTGACACCCTGATTATTGGAACAGCAGTGGATGAGATCCTATCCCAACACTGACCAACTAATGGACTGTACACTGTCATGGACCTGACGAAGCCACAGCTTTGCTACATACACGCCATGTTAGTGATCTGAGCCAGCTCCCTTGTTCGGCCCTTTCTTCTCCCTTACCCCAGCGGGGGGAGGTGACGGCTTTCCTGTCTCCTCCCCTACTTGCCGACCCCACTCTTCCCTCTGGTGGGGTATGGGCATGCCCCACTGATTCTACCTGGGGTCATCTACTCTATTGACCCCATTCTTCTGTCTTTATCCCTCCAGTCTTCATTCTCCCTACCCAACTCTATCTGTATGCAAGCGAATGCCCCACACGCCAAAAATAACCGTGTCTAAATTACGCTGTTCGCCCACTATTTTGGCTTTTCTAATTCCAGCGCAATATTCCCATGCAATATTTATTATTATTTTTTTTTAAGGTCCTAGCCACTGAAATCCCAGGAAACTAGGTGGCAGGACCTGCCAGAGTCCAAATTTAAACTAGTGGTTACCTGGTCTGCCTCCACGGGGCAAAGTGCGGGCAACGTTGGGCTTCAGCTGGGGTCCAGCGGCTAAATGGCCAGAAGAACAACGGTACATAACACAACACACTCACATGATCCATACACTTTTAAATCTCTGGCCTTCCCAGTGAACTGGTACACTCACAATGAAAGCAACACGGAGATGGGGGGGAACCCCTGGTGCCGTTAGACACTTAACACACTTTGCACTTTGCCAAGACCCCCATGAAACATGCCTGCACTGTTCAGAAAACTTCACATCTGACTGCACAATTAATCCCAAGTCTTTTTCATTCTCTACCACCCCGAATGTAGTACCACACAGTTGGTATGTTTCTCTGGGGTTACTGATACCCCACATGCAGTACTTTGCATTTGTCAATGTTAAACTTCAGTTGCCACTTCCTAGTCCATTTACTCAACTTTTCTAGCTCTTGTTGCAGTAGATGTCACTGATGACCTTGCCAAAGTTTGTATCATCTGCAAATTTGGACATTAAATCTGATATACTTTCATCGATAAATATACAGAACAACAATGGGCCCAACATTAAACCCTGGGGAACTCCACTAATAACATTAGTCCACAAAGAGCAGTGTCCATAGATTACCACTCTGTCTTCTCCAAATCAATCATCCTTTTATTCATTGTAGCAACTTGCCCTTAATGCCATACTGATCAAATTTGTACAGTAGTCTTCCATGGGCAACAGTATCAAAAGCTTTCCTGAAACCCATGTATATGATATCAAAATTATTTTTGATATCATATACATGGGTTATTACTGCAGGCTTGTCTAGATGATACTGCAATGCTTCTTTAACCAGTGACTCCATTATTTTCCCCAGAACAGAAGTTAAACTAACAGGTCTATAATTATTTGTGTTACCTTTGAACCCCCTTTGTGAATTGTGGAGACATTTGCACATCTCCAGTCCATGGGGACCTCCCCTAGTCATCATGGCATGATCCAATCTTTCTCACATTTCGAGGATTCTTCTTTAAAATGGCGTTTCCAGGACGGGTGGTTGGTTAGTACACTGAACCGAACCTATTGGTAACTCTTTAAGAGGCTTCTGTATCAGCTACTGTTATAATCTTGCTGCCTCCACTCTCGCAGATAGTGACTGGAGAGAGTCAGAGTAGTGTGTAAGTGGGGGGCATTGTCAAGGCCACGTTTTGCCAAGGATCTGGGTTATATTTTTACCATGCGTACACCATATCCAAAAATTTCATTACTTCTTACAGCATGTCCCCATACCTTTTCTTACTGTTGAATATACCGTGACTTGTCAGACTAATAGAGCAAACTTATCTGCAAAAAGATCTAAACCTTCCAAACACTTCCTCGTTCATTTCACATATATACATGATCTCAGTTCTAATTTCAATGACATCCATTTTCACTTACAATCTGCCAAACTCCACATACTTTTTCTGACAGAATTTCAGTTATCGGTTGATTCAACCACTGCTCATCTCAGTTGTCCGAATTATTTGTTTTACAATTCCTTTCGCTTCAAACGTGCACACATCTGTTCTGATATTCCCTGTCAGAAACTTAGTAATTTGAATATCTTGTTCTTCTCTGGCTTAAAAATCACTCTACCACGTTCTGCCAAATCCATCTGTTGCCTCTGTTCTACCAACTCCACTAATCAGTCGAAACACTTTGAAACATGACTTTGTCCACTCCAACTTTCCTAACAGTGAAGTAATTTTAATGTTTACAATTTCAACTGACATTGTTTTCTAGCCATATAGGACCCAGCTGGTCAAGATGCTGAGGCTTTTTAAATTACTAATGGCCTCCCAGTTTGTTCCTTTATCTCTCAGAATATCTGACGATCCTAACCATACAGCCAACATGCTTGACCTTTTTCTCACAAATTACTCTTCTAAGTACATGGTCAAGGTGAGTGGTCCTCTAGGCACCTGAGATTGCAATTTCGTGCTGGTCTTTTCTGCAATGGAGCCTTTCTCTCATGGCCATTCCCAACCTTGTGTTGTTTGGCATTACAAGAACGCAAAATGGGATGATCTGCGAGATTTTTCTTGATCGGATTACAGTTTCAAAACTTCTGATGCCAACGCTTGCTCATATTGTATCAGTGAAATTATTCTTGTAGGGATGGAATTCTTTATTCCACACTCCACCTTAAAATCTCGTCCTCTATCTAATCCTTGATTTTCCAATAAATGTGCTAAAGCTGTTCAAGAGAAGAATGCTGCATAACCTAATTGGCTCATATCCAAATCTCCAGGTTCACCAAAGCTCACAAGAATTGTAAAACAGTTTGATCAATCCAAACTAGATTTCAAACAGGCTAAGATTAGAAAACTTGCTTCTTGTCCGAATGGTAGCAGAGCATTTTGGTCTCTTGCCAAAGCTATTGGCCACAACTTTTACCAATCTCTGTTCCAACCTGTCTAAACCAGATGGTTCTATTGCCACTTTAGCAAAGGATAAACCTTACCTGCTAGCATCCTGTTTTTTTTTCAAACTCTTATATTAATGATCTTGGCAAACCACCTGCCACTATTCCCAGTATGTTACATTCAATGCCTCCTGTGGCCTTTCATCAAAAGGATGTCAGGAGGATTTAGATGCTATGAAAGTTCCAGGCCTGATGGTATTTCTCCACTTGTTCTCAAAACCTGTGCTCCTAAACTTACTCTTCTTCTGTGCTGCCCTTTTCGTTTTCTTATTCCAAATGTGTTTTTCCTTTTGCTTTGAAATTTGCTCATATCCAGCCTGTGCCTAAAAAGGGCGAAAAATACTTCCCATCCAATTATTGTCCCATTGCAATCACCTCTCTTTCCAAAATAATGGAGAAATCAATTAACCACCAATGGAAAAATCAATTAACCACAAACTATTTAGAAACCTTCCATCTGATCACAATTGCCAATATGGATTCTGTCTGTCAATCCACTGGTGATTTTCTGGCTTATGTTACCCATTTTTGGACTAATTCAATTGAAAAGCTTGGTGAAACTCAAGCAGCTGCTTTTGACATTTCAAAGGCTTTTGATCGTGTGTGACATTAAGGTCTTCTAAGTTTTCTCTCTGACTGCTCACTGCATGTGATGATTGGTGGCTCTCTGTCTTCTAACTTCTCCACTAATTCTGGTGTTCCCCAAAGTTCAGTTCTAGTGGTCCTCTTACCAAGAGAGAGGCTTAAGTTCTGCAAATTGCAGTGGCTGGAGACTAGGCACCTGCGAGGTGATCTGATTGAGGTGTATAAGGCCTTGAATGGGTTGAGCATGCTGAATTCTTATGGGATTCTTCCGGTCGATCAGATTACAAACCTAAAGGGGCATAAATTCAAATTGAGGAAAGACAGCTGTAGAAGAGATGTGAAGAAATTTGACTTTAGTCAGCAGGTGGTTAATTGCTGGAACAAACTTCCATCTCTTGTGGAAATTGATAGCTTAAATAAATTCAAGGAGGAACTCGACAAACTTTTACAGGGAACGGTTGTGCGAATTATTTTTTTTTGGCTTATGTTACACAAGCTCATATGCTTGATTTCTTGCATCACATGCCTCTATTAATTACTATCTCACAAAAAGGATTCTTCTGCTGTTGTGCTTATCTTTGATGACATTCTTCATCTTTTTTTCCAACGATTGCTGGAACAACCTTCCATCTGTTGTTGTGGAAGTTGATAGGTTAAATAAATTTAAGGAGGAACTGGACAAACATTTAGAGCGAAATGTTTTGTAATTTTTTTTTTTTTTTTTTTTTCTTTTTTGGCTGATGCTGCATAAGCTCATTACACTTGCTTTCGTGCATCACATACCACTACTACTGTTTTGGCATAAAAACATTTCAAATATTGTTTCCTCCACATCTAAAAAACTGGGTTTTCTCTTTTGCTCTTGGCATCACTTTACTTTTATTTCAAACAGCTGCTCACTCTGTGCAACTCGCAAATCTGACCTACCATGGAATATTGTTCCCACACCTGCAGCAGTGCCCCCGAAACTTCTCTCAGGCTTCTAGATTCCATTGAGAAGAGGGCAGTTAGGTTAATTAATGACTCATCTCGAACAGTCTCTCTCGACTCTGTCTCATAGACGTACTGTTTCTGCTGCATGCCTTTTCTACAGATACTTCCATGGGCACTGTTTTTCTGAATTGGCTTCTATAATTCCTGCTCTCTCTTCCAAAGCAGTCCGAACAAGTGTGCAACTAGTCAACATCCTTTTACTATCCAACCTGAAACTCACAGAAACAACTTTTCTTTTTTCTCATTGATTCATTCAACTTCAATTTTTTGGAATAACCTTCCTTCTTATATTTCCTGAAAATTACAATCTACATAAGTTCAAGTCTAATGTCAACAAATATCTTCTTTCATCTTCTCACCCTCCAACCTGTGCATGGTACTAAACTATAGGTTCTAGTAACTCGTGTTTGGCATTTTCATAAAAAAAAAACATACTACACAACTTTCAGTGTAAATGCCGCATTATAGCCTTAGTTGCTAATGCACCAATAAAACCCAAATCAAATTCAGTGTAAATACACAATTCTTTGTTCATAACAGCAAACTACAGTAGTAGTGTGAATGGCATCGATTTATTTGTATCTCATATTCTCACTACCTTCATGGGTTACCACATATTGCACTACCTCAAAAAAGTAATGCTTCTCCAATGGAGAAGACTATTGTTACTTATACTTTATGGATACCACCACGCATACGGCTCTGTTTCAAGACTTGTTGGCCTATCATCGGTGAGTGGGTAGGTATCCTGGTGTTGCTATCATGCCACCCAGATTATACTTCATAACTTGTTTAGTGCAATACATGGAAAATCATTGTGAAGGTAGTCACAATGAGATACAATTAAATTGATCCTATTGGCACTGCTGCTGTAGTTTGCTATTACGAACAAAGAAACGTTTATTTATACTGAAAGTTCTACAGTAAATTTCATGTTTGTAGTTTATTAGGCCTTGGGAATTTTTCTTATTAGTAATATTACTATGTACACCTTTTGGTATCTCTCATATTGTGGAGATTTTACTTCATAACTCCACAACATGTATCAAGATACACCAAGTATATGGCCAAAAAACCCAGACAAATATGATATAAAGTTTTGTTTGGCAGCTGACACAACTTCAAAATATCTTCTGAAAGGCTTGCTTTATTTGGGGAAAGACAATATGCACATAGCTAATCAACCACTTTCTGAATATGTCATACTAAAACTTATAGAATCATTTTTTATTTGAGGTAGGAAAGTAACACTGGTAATGCCTTGTAATGTAGTGTTACATTTCTACCTGGCAAAGAAATTGGTCTAAAAGAATATTACTATAGTGGGAACTGAGTCGAGCTCACAAAGATATTCCAACATTCATAAAAACAAAGGCAGAATTATATTCTACTTCAGTTTTTGACTTTGATGATTTCACTGACAAATTATCAGTGCCAAAGCAAAAAAAAAAAAAAGTCATAAAAGTCAATCTTCAGTGTATGTCATAAAAGTGGTGCAATAAGTAACACTACAAGGAAGAAACTCTGTACAGTATTTTATTACTGTACAGAGTAAAAGTACTGTAAAAGTAAAAGTGTACTGTAAAAGTAGTAGTAGTTTTAGACCAAATAGCTAACCAAACATTCAACAAAAGCAGTAGATGGCCAGTTCACATCTTTTATAATCAATGCTTAGATTATTAATAAAGAAGTGACAGAGAAATTTATGAAGAGAAGACATTTTATATTGAATCTAGCTGAAGAATTCAGAAAAGAACACACACACACACACAGCAACTCAAGCCAGTAGCAATAGCAGCCATGTCAAACCTCTCAAAAGGCATCAATGTCAAATTAGGCTATGCAAAGCAAGCAAAACTACAGAAATGTGCACTGTGTGTGTAAAAAATATGTTATGTGGAAAGTGTATAGGAATTTAAAAAAAAAAAAAAAAAAACTGTCATTTGTTTAAACTGTGGAAATTAATTTTTAACCTTCAATTTATTTCCCAGACAAAAAAGGTTTGTTCAAATTTTATATATGAGGAATAGTTTGTCAGTTCGGTGTTTTGTTATGGTACAACTGCAGGATTAGAAGCAAGTGGGTACCTTACTATTAATATTTTTATTTTCATTAATTTTGTTGAAAATTATAGTTGGATTAGTTTATATTAAAGAATAAAAGTAAAGTTAAGATTAAAAATTAATGTAACTGAAACCCATTAATGAAATTAATATTCCTGGCACATTTTCAGTGAGAGTGACTAACTAAAGAGCCTATACCTTACATATATAGTAAGTATGAGGCACATCATATTGATACAATTAACCCTTTCACCTGGTATCTTTGGCCAACATAGATGTGTGGTCAAAAGTAGTTGGATTAGTTTATATTAAAGAATAAAAGTAAAGTTAAGATTAAAAATTAATGTAATTGAAAACCAAAAATTAACAATTTAAGAAAATTAATAGATAAATTAAACCACCTTTTTTTTTTTGTTATTGCTAAAGAAGCAGAGGAGAAAACAACCACCAAGCTAGGATTGTTAGATCTATTAGTAATAGATTCTAAACCATACATAGGTTAAGTGCATTTATTTCAAATGTTTGATCAAGCTAACTGGTGGAATATGCCATTTAAGCATTAAATTATTTATAGTGCCTGCCTATCCTCTAGAATTTAACTTTTTTTAAATATTATTCAAGTCAATATAGTTAAAAAAACAATAGACTTAAAAAGTTGTTTTTAAAGGCAGTATAAGGTTTAACTCAGCAGGGGTGGAGCAAATCATATAACAGAGGCACAGCATCTGACAAGTAAAACTTTTTTTCTGCCTTTAAATTTCTGAGGGGGGGGGGGGAATACATGGGCATTTTTGAATTGTTCATGAATTATACCAATATTTCCCTTTTTCTTAAAAGATTGCAATAATTATTTTATCTTAATAAAAAACAAATTTTTATAAAATGTAACACTTATTTCCTCAGAAAATTTTTAAAAATGCACCAGGCAAAAAATAGACTTGAATCTATTATTCTGATCCATTTTCCAGTTGAAAAGAATGCTACATCCACAAAATTTTAAATGTTCACACTGGTACTTATTTCTGCTTGTTATGTGTACAAATATTTCTAAAAAAAAAAATGTTAAATATATGTACATATTAGATACTATTCTAGACTTCAATTTTTATATTTTCTCAAAATTGGCATGTTTCTCAATGCAAAATACATGATACCTACTTATCTTGCTTCCCACAGAGTAGCATTCATCTTGAATGAATACTGCATTGCATTTCTGTATCTTTACTATGCAAAAACTAGTAATTCAAAAACAACTCCTGTGTGACCAAATGTTTTTTTTTTTTTTTTTTTTTTTAATAACTTTGAGTGAAAAGGTAATTTAATCTTGAATGCTAAACAAACATGGAATTTGAAACTCTGTAGTAAAGTTATTTCCCACAGACTATTCACACAAATGAAAGGAAAAAGTGTTGCATAAAGAGTGGTGTGACACACCTGACAGGTGCTTGCATTTAATTACGCTGCAAAAACTGTAAGGGGAAAAAAAAAAAAAACAGGAATTAGTGCAGTAAAAATTGATTGTATTTAAGAAGCTAGAAATAATTTCAGATTTTTAATCATTAATTAAAGGATAACACAAGAGCATCATTTTTGAAAGACACTTATTAGGTGCCACACTATCACTGCCAGGTTAAAAGTTGAAAAATGGGCAAATTCAGTATTTTTGCTTTTATCTTATATATTACCATACAGGGTGATAAGATGTTTTTAACCGTATTAAAATGTCATTCTCAATTAATCTATTTATATTTTAAACAGAGAATGGCATCTACTGCAAAAATTTTACAATGTTATTAAACAAAGCTGTATGCATATTTAAATATGCAGGAAGGTACCACAAACTTTTTTGTGATAACTATGTATTTTCTAAATGTGGATGGATATAACACCATGCTGATGCAGTGATAGGGTTGCTAAATAGCAACTTCCAGAAAGCTTGAAGTTAGATGAGATGGACTTTAAGTACAGTTGCTACTTTGTATCATAATCATCCTGGACTGTTTTCTGTATGACATCACAATCAAATTGGTCCAGAGAAACAGTTTGTATAAGTTTTTCACAACACTTCTTGAGCAATAAGAAACTTGGAGAACATTTACCTTTTACTTAACTTTGAATCTTTTTTATGAATAATTTTGAAAATCTTTTGCTAAACTGGCACACTTTGTTGCTCACCTGTTTGTCAACACCCAGTTTCATTTAATTTTTTTTAGACCCAACACAGAATGGGCTGTGGTTCAAGTCTGCATGACTACTAAATACAGTTAATGACTGTTAATTTTAAAAATAAGTAAACCGTCTAATGAAATGGTCAATAACATTAAATACAATTTTCTTACCTTGGCTATGTACAAATTTTCCTATTTTCTTTTTGATACTGTTTCCAACTCATCCAGTTGTATATTGTTATGATGCCAATCATTTGTGTATAACCATGTGCATACAGTTATCATAAGACTGCAAGTTTAAACAGAGGTGTAACTAGGATATGGTAAGGGTAACAGTGACCACGTGCCAAATAGCATGTTGCGTGGCATTATTCCTGGCATATTTCCAGTGAGGGTGACTAACTAAAGATCCCATACCTTATATATATAGTCAGTATATGGTTTGAGGCATATTATATTGATACAATTAACCCTCTCACCTGGTATTTTTGATCAACATAGCTGTGTAGTCAAGAGCAAAAGTACAGCACATGCATTTCAGTGGTTCAAGCCCATGTGATTGGTAATTCCAGTTAATGATTATATTCATTGTAACAATTAATTATAAATTCTATTGACTCAGTGGTTGTGCCAAAATATAAACAGAACATTTTTTGGTCAGCAGGAGTGCAGAAGCAAATGCACACTAGACCATGGTTTGGGCCCACATTACTGCCAAATACAATTAATGATAGTATACACTGCAAAATTATTAGAAGTGAACACCTGTGATCTTGTGGTTGTGAAAGAATATCAACAGGTTTTTAATGCTCACAGCAGAACTGCCTTTACAAAATACCACACAAGTATTGCACTACTTTAAAAAAAAAAATTACACATCCAAAAACTTTTACCATTCATTTAATTAATATTTTAGTAACATAAAGACACTGCCAAAAGGTTAATCAGCCAACTGCACTTCTTTCAAATAGTCATGCAAATAGTGGGTATCAAGGTCACTTCATTAAGAAAACAGTTTAAGCACACAAGGGAACATAAATTGAAAGGGGATGGCTGCAGAAAGGATTGCTATACAGAAATTTGAATTTGGCTAAAATGTAATTGATTATTGGAATTTTTCAATGGATTGAGCAACCTCAAGCTGATGCAATCCTCCTCTTGCTTATACTACACACATGAAGGGGCATAAATTCAAATTGAGGAAGGATGGTTACATGATGTGTGTGTAAGTTTGCTTTCGGCCAGCAGGTAGTTGTAGGAACAAACTTTATCTGTTGTTATGAATGTTGGTAGTCTGAAAAAATTAAAGAACTAGATAAACTGCTGAGGAATAGAGAGTTGCTTCATGCTTATACAGCAGGAAGCCTGTTACTGCTGTATAAGCATGATTTTTTGCTGCTGCTGTTACTGCTGTATAAGCATGATTTTTTGCGGCTGCTGTTACTGCTGTATAAGCATGATTTTTTGCGGCTGCTGTATAAGCATGATTTTTTTAGTGTTGCAGAAATGGTTAGTTTGAATAAATTTAAGAATGTTTTGACAAACTGTTAGCAGGAACAGGCTGTTTAATTTTTATCATACTTATACATTCTTTGATAAAAGAATGTATAAGCTTTGCTTCCTTGCATTATGTTGCTAATACCAATAACTGTCCTATAAATAGGACAGTTATCTATAAATATAAATAAGCTAATATGTCACTGTTGACAGTTTGGGGGGGCACCTGTGATGCAACACACAGAATATTAACCTAGTGAGACAGAGAAGTAGTCTCAAGTATGTTATGATATAATGTATAGAATATTAACTTAGGGCTCATATCTGGTGAGTATGGGCTTGTCTCACCCAGGATCTTGAACTGAATATCATCATTCTTCTCTTTCTTGGTGATATTCTCTCTCTCTCTCTCTCTCTCTCTCTCTCTCTCTCTCTCTCCTCCTCTCCCTCCCTCTCTTCCCCCCACATGGCTAGTAATAATACTTGAGACAAAGAGTAGTCCCAAGTAATCAGCCAATCATGATTTAAAGTTCCTGTGAGTCACCTTTCCAGTATTTTCTAAAAATCAGAAACTGTTCCTGGATAATGAGGACATCCAGTAATCCAACTCTAAATGAATTCTAGAATAAGTGCTCTTGAAATTAAGCAAAATTAAAAATCATCCTGTACATTGAAAAACTAGTAATTTGGGCTAATAATGGGAAAGGGGTAATTTAAATTATAGTGTATATATAAGCAAATGTTTCAGTGAATGTTCATAAAGATGAGAAAATTTATTCCTACTCCAGTAATGTGTTAATTTAAATTGCGGATGTCAAACTGGCAGGCTGCAACAGGTTTTTTGCGGCCTGCTCCGTTTCCATGGAAAATAATGACGTTTCTAAAATGCATTTTTACTACTTTCCACTACTATCTACTGTGTTGTGTGATCGTGCAATTTCCAGAATTTTCCATTGCCTATTTAAGCGATTGTTTCTCGCGAGCTAACAATTAGTTTTACTGTGGTTTTCATACTGTTTGAGTCAGTTACACTGTAATGCAATTGAGCGATTATTTGTGTTGTCCGTTTCTATTTAATAAAGTCAGTAAGCAAACAGTTTTTGTGTTGCAACTCTTATATACACATGATTCTGATGTGATGTCACTTTCCAAGCCAACCAGAAAAAGAAAGGTTGTTGATGAAGGGGAGACAATTCCAAGAAGAATGGGAATTGAGTTACTTTCGCACAGAGGTAAAAGGTAAAATTGTCGGCATTATTTGCAATGAATCGATTAGTGTCATCAAAGAGTACAACATTAAACGACACTATGATACAATTCACAAAGAAAAATTTTCTTGCTTCGAGGATAAATTAAGAGGAAAAAAAACTATAGGATAAGATGAATTCACTTCAAAGACATCAAAATGTAATTACAAAAATTAACAAAGGCAGTGAATCAGTAGCAAAATCCAGTTATGAAATCATCTATTTACTGGCAAATACATTCTAAACCTTTCAGTGAGCTTCGTGGTTAAGGAATGCATGATAAAAGTGGCTGAAAACGTCTGTCCAGGAAATGAGAAAGTGTTCCTAAAAATTTTGTTGTCAAGAAACAGTGGTTGAAAGGATAACCAGTTAGCAGACAACTTGTGTGAACAACTGCAGGAAGCATCCACAACGTTTCAATGTTTTTCAAATGCACATGACAAAAGTAATGATATTCAAGACATGCCTGCAAGTTGCACTGTTTCTTCATGCCTGCGATGACAATTTGAAAGTAACTGAAGAGTTTTTGGAAATGATTCCCATCCATGGAATTACTACTGGGAAAAGGACATTTGTGGCACCGTATGGAGCATTCTGGAGAAATACAAGCTTCCTCTCATGGTTGTGACTGCCAATGGCACTCCAGCGACGACAAGGCAAAGTCAAAGGAATTATATCAACACTAGAAGCAAAACTGAAGGGACAAGTATCCGGACAAACAACAAATTAGAATCTTTCCTACTGCACATTCATCAGCAGGTTCTGTGTTCGAAAATACTGACAATGGACTGTGCTCAAGACTGTAAACTAAACCTGTTCCACAGGACTAAATCACCACTAGTTGATTCTCGTTCTTCAGGATTTGGAAAGAAAGTGAATTTGAAGGGCTGCTGTAATACACAGAGGTTCGTTGGCTGTCTTCCCACAATGTACTGAAGAAGTTTTTTTTAACTTTTGGAAGAAATAACTGTTCCTAGAAATGAAAGGTCAGCATGTATCGCTTCTGAAGGATCAGTCTTGAGTACAAGATCTGGCCTTCCTAGTAGATATTACTTCAAGGAAGGATCAGTTGATAAAAACATGCAAGATCATTGGCTAATTTTCAAAATAAGTTGATTGTGTCGCAAAATCAGTTAAAAGAGAGTACTCTGACTTACTTTTCTATGTGTGAACAGTTGAAAAATCGGAATCAAAGTTACACCTTTTCAAAACATTGTGAGAGAATAGAAAGGATTAAAGACGAATTTGATAGGTATTTTAAATATTTCAAGGAGCACCAAGAAGATTTTTCCCTTTTCATGCATCCTTTTTCTTTTAATGTCGAGAGAGAGAGCCCATTTCCATACAGATTGTGCAAGGCTCAAGGGGTAGAATTTTTCTCACCCTGGTCCATGCTTGTTAACAGGAGAGACACAGGGATGGGATACACTTAAATAGAAAGGGTGCAAGAATGTTTGCTGATTCTATCGAGGCAGAGTTAGGTGGATCAGAAAACTGCTAGCTTGAAGGGGGATACACTGACTAATAGATTAACAGTAGCCACTGGCAGAGGTGAAAGTGATTCTTGCACTGCTTCTATTGAAATGCAATTGAGCAGCAGCATGGAAAGCAAGGCAATGGGGGATTTCCAAGACTGCTGGAAATCATAGTGGAACAAATAAATACATGGGCTGTGTCAAGGTAACTAAGAACAGAAACAGGTGCATGTACACTTGCATGTACACCAATGCTAGGAGTATAGTTAATATATCTGATGAGCTTGAAGTGCTAGTTAAAACATCAAAGGCAGATATTGTCGGGATATCAGAGACGTGGTGTCACACAGACATAAGCACTGCAAAACTGGAATTTGGGGAGTACAATGTGTACAGAAAGGATAGACAGGACAGGAAAGGGAGGAGGGATTATGCTGTTAGTTAAGAAACATAAAACCTAAGGAAGTGCATACAGTTGACACGGATGGACAATGCAATGTTGAGTCTGTTTGGTGTGACATAAGCACTGGGAGAGTAAAAATGAGAGTAAGTGTGTGTTATAGGCCTGATGAGCATGAGCAATTGTGCAGATAAATAATGGGCCAGTAAATCACTGTCTTATAATGGGGGATTTTAATTTCCCAGAGATTGACTGGAATTTGTGGGTTGGTCACTCTCACACTAGCAAGGCTTTTGTACATTTACTGGATGATTGTTTTCTACAGCAGCATGTTCGCGAGGCAACTAGAGGGAGTAATACTCTTGATCTGATTATCAGTAGTGATTCTTCATGCATTAAGAATCTGCAGATAAACGAATCACTAGGTGGCAGTGATCACAGTGTGCTGAAGTGGGATTTACTGAAAGAGGTAACTACCATCAGGGGTAAATGGAAGGGTTTTTGCTTTCGTAAAGGTGACTATGGTGGTCTGAGACAGTATTTAAATTCTATACGGTTGGACAAACTGATGATGTTACCAACAGCAAATTCAAAATGGGAAGCATTCAAAAAAATAATCTTGGAAGCTACTAGGCTTTTCATACCAACTAAGAAATATTGTCCAAGATTTAGGCCTAAATGGATGTCAGATGAACTAATTAGACATGTGACAGAGAAGAAAAATGCACGGGATACATATAAATTAACAGGTGACATATATATATAAGCTGGTCTGTAACCAAGTCAAAAAGGAGCTTAGGCAGGCAAAGGCGGTTTACGAGAAATATTTCGCAAAGGATGCAAAGAAAAACAGCAAAAAGTTCTTTACTTAATGTAAACTCTAGAAGGAAGGGGATGAATCAGATTGGACCACTTGATATCGATGGTTCAATTGTTGATGATCCTGCTCAGGTAGCTAACAAACTAAATGAATATTTTGCATCTACATTCACACATGAGTTATTCAGGAAGGGGAATGCCAGAGGTGTATTAAACTCTGGCAGTAAGCTAGATAATCTTGTAATAACTCAGAGCAAAGTGGAGGAGGAGGAGAAATTGTTGAAAATAATAAAAAAGGCACCTGGGGTGGATGGAATCTATCCAGTTATATTAAAGGAGGCAGCAAAGGAAGTAAGCAAACACTTAGCCATAATTATGAGAACTTCCTTGGACTCAGGGGAGATACCCACTGGTTAAAGAAGCATTGCAGGATCATCTAGTCAAGACTTCAGTTATAGCTCAGACAGAGCATGGGTTTGTTAAAGGGAAGTCTTGAATGTGAATATTGCAATATTCAAGCAGTAGCAGGAAGTTTCTGGAGGATAAGTATAATTCTTGAATATTTTCTTTTGTGAGGTTTAGTGGACATATAATTTATAATTCAGTGCATTATTAAGTTTATGTAATACATATATTACTAGGATAGTTGAAAATAGTAGTTTTATCACTATTATGATAAGATCACACAGCATTACTGTGGTAATAGTGCAATATTTAGACTGTTGAAATAATTAATTTTTTTTTTCTTATTTAGATTAGTTCTCTACATAATTTAAAAAAGTAAAATTTAGGTAAACAAAAATGACACAGATACAATGATGATGACACGCAAAAGCAAGCACAAAATGAAATAACTCTTTAAACAGATATCTGTGAAAAAAGTAGCACATCTTCGGAACTTAATTACATGCTAGTATAATGAGCCACTCTGCTGTCAGAGCAACAATAATCATGTTGAGTGGCTTCTCCTGAGAGAACTATAAAGATATAGGACAATGAAGATAACAATAAAAGATTAAAACAGTAATAAAATGAAATAAATAAAGTAGGTTGTGGAAGGGGAATTATTTATGTAAAATTTGTTCTTTTGAAGTTTTATTCATATGGTGAAGTTGTACAGTTTCTGTCAATAAGAACATTTCTTTACACTTTTAATTTGCTAATGATATTTTAAAATAAGATTTGTTCAAAAATATTATAGATAAAAAAAAATCATTTTATTATAAACGAGACATTATACTGTAATAGTTTACTCATGCTGTAAACTATCTTTTACAGTACATTTCACTGCATGCTCGTTAATTTTGTTCATCTTACATTTACATGTTGAAAAAGTTGTACATGCATTCTCGAGTGCTTGGAAAATTACTTAATTAGTTTATTTTTGCTATTATATTTAACTCACTGGCACACATGGTTCAAATATGGGAATCAGAATGTTTATCTTCCATTTCTCTGCTTGTGTGTACTCTTCAACTGCACTTTCACTGACAAAGGTCAAAATATGTCTCCCATGTAATTGGTTATTTATCAAGAAGATGACATCAGGTTAATGCTCTTGATGAATAAAATCTGTGGGTACCCCTGTAAATTTCTTCTGTCCTCCAAATTAACCATTTAATAAATATATGGTCTGAAAATCTAAAAATAAAGTTTTGTTTTGATTTTAATTGTTAGCACCCCCAAAATTTTAAAATGGCGATTTCAAAAATGAGCCTTTTTTTCTCCCCCTTGTAACATATGGTCATCCTCAGACTAAAAAAAAAGTATTTTCCTATATTTGTTTATACTATGATTCTTGGATTTTAAAAAAGGTTTCTAATTATGTTCAAATATTTTAATTAATTTTTATCCGTTGAAAACCTGGTACCAGTATTTAAACTCTTAACTTTATGAGTTACATGGGATCAAATCTAATCTTTTTGGTTGAATTTTACAGCTTTCACTGAATCTCTCACTTTCATAGCAACCAAAACCTTCTGTCTATCCCTTCTCTTTGATGTCCTGAAAAAAACCTTGTCCTTATTCTTCCCAGACACTGTCACAGCTTTTGGGGAGAATAAGGAATCTTAAACCTCTTTTCTTCAAAGAAATTCTAAATCAGGATTTCTCAAATCATTTTTATAATACAGCTCACCTAAACTGAAAAAAAAAAAAATTCACATCCCATTTTAGGAATTGTATTTATAGACAAATATTTCATCACTTTGGCTTTTTATTCATTATTTTTTTCATACCCAAATTATATGTAATTTTAAAAAACAGCCCTTATCCATTAATACAAATTTTATTTTTCATCCAAATTATAATTTATAATAAAAGTACTTATCCATTATTTTAAATGCAATCCACCATCTATCAGCAGTCCACAGATGGATTAAAATATATAGGTTGAGAAATGGCCTTCCACATAACACTGCTGAATCTAATTTCATTCTGGCTCCTTAAAACTGTTCAATCAATGTTAACTTAGTGACACAAAGTCCTAGAATAACTAGTCTAAATTTTTTTTCTGAATTCTCTGAATTATTCTTATCCAATGCCTTTAGAAACTGCTTAGTTAAGCTGTATAGGAGACATTTTGGTTGGGTCAATCTACTTTTCATAATGGTATTGATGTAGCCCAGTGGTTGGGAGCGAGAGTGCATAGCATGCGTTCCTTGAGTGGACCGAGGTTCAAGCCCGTGACTACTAAATACGATAAATATTTGTATTGAAGATTTATTGTAAACTCTACTGACTTGGTTGTCGTGCCTGAGAATAAGGAATCTTAAACCTCTTTATTTATTTTTTTTATTTGTTGGACCAGGTGCTGAACTGTATTTGGTTGCCATAGATTTAATAAAGGTGACTTTTTACTCTGCCATTCCATTTATACAAAAAAAAAAAAAAAAAAAAAATACATATATATATATATATATATATATATATATATATATATATATATATATATATATATATATATTCATTCTCATGTCCCACTGTGCTCTTACCAAGAGAAAAAAAAAACAAAAACAATCAAATTTTCATATGCAAGATCACTCATGCTCTTTACACCAAACCCCTTTCAAAAAGTTCATCGTTTTTACACATTTCTTTCAAGACACCTTCAGTTGTCTTGAAGCAGTAAAAAAAAAAAAAAAAAAAAAAAAAAAAAAAAAACAAACCCTTTTGTTAATCTTGTCTATGGTATTTCCTAAGTTCAATAATAGTCAGCAGTGATATTCACTGGTAGATCAATTACGCATTGTAGAGGAAACAAAAGGATCTACATCCACACATGAGTTATTAAGGTTTGAAAATGGCAGAAGGTTATCAAATTGTAGCAGGGTGCTTAATGATTTTGTAATAACTGAGAGCAAAGTGGAGGAGATATTGTTGAAGTTAAACATAAGAAAGGCATCTGGGGTGGATGGGATCTATCCAGTTATATTAAAGGAGGCGACAAAGCAACTAAGCAAACCCTTAGCCATAATTATGAGAGCATCCTTGGATTCAGGGGAGGTTCCCACGCACTGGAGATATGCAAATGTATCCCCAATTCACAAAGGGGGATCGAAGAGTGACACGAGTAATTAGAGACCAGTTGGTTTAACTTCTGTTCCGGGTAAAATAATGGAGTCACTGGTTAAAGATGCATTGCAGGATCATCTAGACAAGACTGGAGCAATAATTCAGACACAGCATGGGTTTGTTAAGGGAAAGTCTTGTCTGACAAATTTGATAGGATATTATGATGTGGTTACAAAGGAACTGGATGCAAAAAATAATTTTGATATCATATATTTGGATTTCAGGAAAGCTTTTGACACTGTTGCGCATGGAAGACTATTGTACAAATTGGAGCAGAATGGTATTAAGGGTAAGTTGCTACAATGGATAAAAGGATGGTTAAGTGGGACAAGACAGAGGGTGGTAATCAATGGGTGTTGCTCTTCGTAGACTAATGTTATTAGTGGTGTCCCACAGGGTTCGGTGTTAGGTCCACTGTTGCTTTGTATATTTATCAATGATATTGATGAAGGTATAGCAGGCTTAATGTCGAAGTTTGCAGATGATACAAAGGTTGGCAGGGTTGTTAATGACAGTAATGGCAGTGTGCTACTGCAACAGGATCTATATAATTTGGGCAGATGGGCTAAGAAGTGGCAACTGAAGTTTAACCTTGACAAATGCAAAGTACTGCATATGGGTAGAAGTAACCCCAGAGAAACGTACCAACTGTGTGGTACAACACTTAATGGGGTAGAAAATGAAAAAGACTAGGGAATAATTGTGCAATCAGATATGAAGTTTTCTGAGCAATGCAGACAGACTGCCAGGGCAGGTCATGGAGTTTTGTCAATGATATATAGGAATTTTGCTAGCAGGGAAAAGGAGGTGATTGTCCCTCTGTATAAGGCAATGGTCAGGCCACACCTTGAGTACTGCGTACAAGTCTGGAGGCCTCATTTTAGGAAGGATGTAGTTTGCTTGAGCGTGTACAGAGAAGGGCAACAAGATTGGTGAGGGGAAAGAAGGGATCCTCTTATCAAGAGAGGCTTAAGTTCTGCAAATTGCAGTAGCTGGAGACTAGGCACCTGCACGGTGATGTGATTGAGGTGTATAAGGCCTCGAATGGGTTGAGCATGCTGAATTCTGATGGGATCCGTCCACTTGTTCAGATTATGAACCTAAGGGGGCATAAATTCAAATTAAGAAAAGACAGATGTAGAATAAATGTGCGGAAATTTGCCTTTAGCCAGCGGGTAGTTAATCGCTGGAACAAACTTCCATCTGTCGTTGTGGAAGTTGATAGGTTAAATAAATTTAAGGAGGAACTGGACAGGCATTTGGAGGGTATGGTGTGATTTTTTTTTTTTTTTTTTGGCTGATGCTGCATAAGCTCATACACTTGCTTTCTTGCATCACATGCCACTACTACTAATTCTTTGTCAGTTTGTACAAGAAAACGATGTTCCTGGAAAGGTATAAAGGCACAAAACTATAAAAATATACATTCACACATGTAACATATGACCTCTGTGGGTGTATATAAAATATATAAATTTTTGATATGAATTATTTATTCATTCTCATGTCTCTTTGCAAGAAAAACCCTAAATGATCACTCATTTAGGGCTTGTAAGGCAGAACTGGACAACAGCCACTGTTGCCCAATTCTTATTTACAAAATCACGAACTCTAGAAATTGAAAAAAATGACACATAAACAGATGTAGAAGGGAATTATCCAAATCCAGAAATTGAAAAATGTGATACATAAACAGATGTAGAAGGGAATTATAGAAAAAATGTTGCTACCATAAATTAAAATATCTTGGTATTAGCATTCTAGAAAGTAATGATGAGTTTAATGATTTTTTGAATTCTGCAATTTAAAAAAAAAAAATTCAGATGTCATCTTTGAAATAATTTTATTCTAATAATAGAGAACCAAGCCAAAATAAGAACAAATTAATATTTAAAAGGGCTAACCACTGAAGGCCTATACATTGCTTAAAAATTCACTTATCAAAATGTTGAAGCACAGTGAAAACCTTTCAATCACTGAAACTGGTTCACTGTGCTACATTCAAATAATTATTATTAAGTGCAATTTGATTAAAAGAGATGAAATAATAAATTCAATAAAATTATATGTTACTCACTAGTTAGATTCCCTCTCACCAAAAAAACAAAAACTCCATTTCCATGTTTTCAATTACCTTAGTGGCTCCTTAGTTCATACACAATCCAGGGTCAAGGCTCATAGAATGTACACTCAAACAGTATGTACTAGAAAGTTGGTTGTGAATGTTATGGGCTTCATCAATTTCATTCATAGAGAAATTTGAACAATCTAACTTAAACCTCTTCAAATCCTAGAATTGTTAACATTTTGCCTGAAAGAAACAAACCATAACTAAATCTGACAACTAACTAAATTTGTAAAATTCTCACATGCTAGTAATCAACTGACAATCAGTAATATTTTGTTAAATTAAGTTAAATTGTAACATGACATTTAGCACAACAGATTGAATACATTCAAGGAAGAATTACACTTACTGTTGGAGGTTATGTATCAGTGTAAAGGGAAGGGTTTTTTTTTTTTTTCTCCTTTTTTTTGCTGATGCTGTATAAGATTGTTTTCTTGGATCAGTTGCATTCAGGCTACAGACAAGGTCAATAAATACTTTGCATCTACATTCGCCCATGAGGAATTCTTTAAGGGAGTGGATGCCAGAAGTTTATCAAATTCAACCTGTGAACTAAAGGATTTTGCAGAGAACTGAAAAAGGGAAGAGAAATTACTGAAGATAAATATAAGAAAGGCACATGGGGTAGATGGGAACTATCCAGTTAAATTAAAGGAGGTAAGCAGACCCACAAGCATAATAATGAGGGCATCCCTGGATTCAGGAGAAATCTCCATAAACTGGAGATGTGCAAATGTATCTGCAATTCACAAAGGGGGAATCATAAACCTGTTAGCTTAACTTATGTTCCAGGAAAAATAATGGAGTCACTTAAAGTAATGCAGGACCATCTAGACAGGTGTGTAGTTACACACTGAAAGGACAGAATTCATGGGATATCCGGTTCCTGGGCAATGTGACACTGTCACTCCTCTCACTAGTAGATGAACCTACCACTTGGCAGGTATATAAGTACACTGCATCACTGAATTCACATAGATGGTAATTCGATGTCAGTACAGATAAATGTCGTGAGTTAACTGACTTTGAAAGAGGGATGATAGTGTGGCCCAGTGCATAGGTCACACTATTGCACAGGTGGTACAGAAATTGCACTAACCTCATTCGACAGTATCAATATTGTATTGGGAATACGCCATTTCCGGAATAACATCTTATCACGTACAGCGCTGTGGGCAGAGAAGGGTGGTGGATGAATGTGGCCACCAATACCTGTCTCGCATTATTTCAGCCAACCAGAGAGCGACACAAATCACTGCCAACTTCAACTAGGGAGGCGCAAGAAATGTCTCCACCAAGACCATCAGGCAATCATTAGCCACAATAGGTGATGGGAGCAGCAGACCTACTAGAGTCCTATTGCTAACACAGCACAGGCCTCTACAACTCAAGTGGGTGAAAGAACATCAGCAATGGACCTTGGATGATTGGATCTCCTGGTCCAATGAGTCTCGTTTCCAGTTATTTTGAGCGGATGGAAGGGTGCGTTTCCGGCAGAAACCACACAAAGCTATGCACCTATCATGTCAACAAAGAACTGATCAGGCAGGCAGGTGGATGATTGGTAGAAGTAGTGGCATGTGATGCAAGAAAGCAAGTGTACGAACTTATGCAGCATCAGCCAAAAAAAAAAAAAAAAAAAAAAATATATATCATACCATTCCCTCCAAATACCTGTCCAGTTCCTCCTTAAATTTATTTAACCTATCAACTTCCACAATGACAGATGGAAGTTTGTTCCAGCAATTAACCACCTGCTGGCTAAAGGCAAATTTCCACACATTTATTCTACATGTCTTTTCTTAATTTGAATTTATGCCCCCTTAGGTTCGTAATCTGAACAAGTGGAAGGATCCCATCAGAATTCGGCATGCTGAACCCATTCAAGGCCTTATACACCTCAATCAGATCACTGCGCAGGTGCCTAGTCTCCAGCCACTGCAATTTGCAGAACTTAAGCCTCTCTTGGTAAGAGGATCCCTTCATTCCCCTCACCAATCTTGTTGCCCTTCTCTGTACACGCTCAAGCAAAACTACATCCTTCCTAAAATGAGGCCTCCAAACCTGTACGCAGTACTCAAGGCGTGGCCTGACCATTGCCTTATACAGAGGGACAATCACCTCCTTTTCCCTGCTAGCAAAATTCCTATATATCATTGACAAAACCCCATGACCTGCTCTGGCAGCCTGTCTGCATTTTTTAGAAAACTTCATATCTGACTGCACAATTACTCCCAGGTCTTTTTCATTTTCTACCACCTTAGGTGTAGTACCACACAGTTGGTACATTTCTCTGGGGTTACTTCTACCCACGTGCAGTACTTTGCATTTGGCAAGGTTAAACTTCAGTTGCCACTTCTCAGCCCATCTGCCCAAATTTTCTAGATTCTGTTGCAGTAGCACACTGCCATTACTGTCATTAACAACCCTGCCAACCTTTGCATCATCTGCAAACTTCGACACTAAGCCTGATATACCTTCATCAATATCATTGATAAATATATAAAACAGCAGTGGACCTAACACCGAACCCTGTGGGACTCCACTAATAACATTAGTCCACGAAGAGCAGCACCCATTGATTACCACCCTCTGTCTTCTCCCACTCAACTATCCTTTTATCCATTGTAGCAACTTACCCTTAATACCATTCTGCTCCAATTTGTAGATTAGTCTTCCATACGCAACAGTGCCAAAAGCTTTCCTGAAATCCAAATATATGATATCAAAATTGTTTTTTGATATCATATAATGATATCAAAATAATACAATGATATATTTTGATGTCATATTGTAATGGTCCGGGGAGTGTTCAACTGGCAAATGTTGGGACCTCTGGTATGTCTAGACGTATCTCTAAATGGTCCAGGTTACATGTCCATCCTTGCAGACCATGTGCATCCCTTCATGGTCATTGTACACCCACAGGGCAATGCATTCTTCCAACAGGACAATGTGCTACCCCAGAGCTATGGTGACTAGAACATGGTTCTAAGAGCATTTCACAGACTTCACCACTACGGAATGGCCTCCCCGTTCACCAGACATGAACCCTGTGGAGCATCTTTGTGATGCTGTGGAAAGGTCTGTTCAAGCTTTGGATCCTCCACCCAGGAATGCTACGGAATTATGGACAGCAGTGCAGCAAGCATGAATGGAAATAACTATGATGCTTTCGTGAACTAGTGGCCTCAATGCCTTGCCGTGTGTGGGAGAAGACAGCTGTTATTAATGGACATTGCTTATTGTGGTCTAATGTTATCAGTGGAGTCCCTCATGGTTCAGTGCTGGGCCCATTGTTGTTTTCTGTATTTATTAACGATACTGATGAGGGTATATTAGGCTTAATGTCTAAGTTTGCAGATGATACAAAGGGTGGAAGGATGGTTAATGACAGTATGCTACTGCAACAAGATCTAGAAAAATTAGACAGCTGGGCTGAGAATGGCAATTGAGGTTTAATATTGACATATACAAAAGTATGACATATAAGTAACAGTAATCCCAGGGTAATGTAGCAACTGTGTGGTACTACACCCAGGGTAGTGGAAAATGAAAAATTCCTGGGGATAACTGTGCAGTCAGAAGTTCTCTGAGTAGTGCAGATAGGCTGCCACAACAGCACATGGGGTTTTGTCCATGTTCTACAGGAATTCTGCTAGCAGATATAAAGAGGTGATTATTGCCTTATATAAGGCAATGGTCAGGGAACACCTTGAGTACTGCATACAGGTCTGGAGGCCTTATTTTAGGAAGGATGTAGAGCTGCTGGAACAGGAACAGAGAAGGGCAATGAGACTGGTGAGTGGAACAAAGGGGTGCTCTTACCAAGAAAGGCTTCAGTTCTGCAAATTGCAGTCTGGAGACCTTAAACACCTCAATCAGATTGTTGTAGCAATCTGATTAAGGTGTTTAAGGCTTTGAATGGATTGAGTAAGCTCAATGCTCATGTAATTCTTCCTCTTGCTTAGACTATGCACATGAAGGAGGATAAATTCAAATTGAGAAAGAATGGTCGGTTGCGGAACAGATGTGCAGAAGTTCGCCTTTAGCCAACGGGTGGTTGATTGCTGGAACAAACTTCTGTCTGATGTTGTGGAAGTGGATAGCCTGAATAAATTCAAGGGAGAATATACAAACTGTTGGGAGGGGGGGGGGTTTCTAATGCTGTATAAGCATGACAAACCGAAACTTGTACATTGGCAACATCTCATATCGTGAAATCTTTCACGATGAGTTGCCCTCGTTATACTTCAAATAAGTAAGACCTTCCATTAGAGAAGACTACTGTTATGTATTTTCAGTTGAGTATCACCACTCAGACAGCACTGTTTTGAAGCCATTTAGCTTCTCATCAGGGAGCATGTAGGTACCCAGAGGTATAAGGGTTGACAACCCAGTTATGACTTATTTACTCATGTTGTGAAAACCTTCACAACAGGTTTCCCAGAAAATAAGTTATAATTGGTTATTTTGTGCACTTTTTCTAGAAAGTTTGTTTTTTATGTAATATCTGTTTTTATATTGTGGAATGTTTTTTGATAGTTTTTATGTTATTTGTGATATGGGAAATATTTCATGTTATTTTTTTATTTGCAATATTAATTTTATCATGAAAAAAATGCATATATTATATTTCCCTAGTTGTTAAAAAAAAGACGAATACAAAAGTTGTGCGTGTGCTGAGATGCAATAGATGGTTTATGCAAAACATCCTTTGCATTTATTTTAGGTATTTTGATTTGTATATATTGATTACAAAATAAAAGAGCTTTTTATTGTAAATATTTTATGGATCATTCACAGATTTTCATAATTTCTGGAAGACACGATGCAATGGTTTTATGATAACTAAAGAGATGTATACTTGCTAGGGCAATGTATCTAAATATCTCTGTAAAGTAGCACTATTTCGTGTACCGATCTTGTAGTTGAAGTGACATATGCAGCTGTTAGGGGCACCTAACAATGGAATGTAAGGAAAATGCAAGACGAAAAAACAAATTGTTGACAAATATTTGTATTGTTGCAATCATATTTACTGCAGTACTAACTCTAGGAAGCATGATTGCGACATCATACTATTCGAAAATTCTAATAAGTTAGATCTCCAGACACTGTCATATCCAGTTATCATCGTAAGGCGAGGCATGACGACCAGGTTTTTAAGTTTTTTTTTTTAGATAGATCTAGGAATGTTTTGCACATTGACTTATACGCAGGGTTAAGGGGATAATAAGCTGCATCTGTCCAATTCCCTTAAATCCGCCCCTGACTTGAGATATCATACTGGTCACAAAAAATGCGTCACACACTATAATGACACTACTAGTAGTGTGAGCATGGGAAGCGCCTCTAGTGGAAGCCACGGATGATGTCATTTCCATGACCGATCAAATTTACTCGATAGAAAGTTGGAAAAACTGCGAGCCCATTTGTTAAAATATTCACAGTTCACCACTGCTTATATCCAGCCAGTTCCTAAAGAAGGGGACAAATCCCTCCAATCCAATTATTATCCCATTACTTCTACTCTTTGTAAACTAAAAGAGAAATCAATTAACCACAAACTTTTAAACTATCTAGCAACCTTCCATCTGATCATCAATTGCCAGTCTGAATTCCTTCAGTGTCGATATCCTGGCTTATATTACCCATCAATGGAAAAGTTTGGTGAAACTCAAGCAGTTGCTCTTGTTATTTCAAAGGCTTTTGATTGTCTTTGGCATAAAGGTCTTCTAAATAAGCTTCCAACTTATGATTTGCTAACTACTTTTTTGTAATTGGGTATCCAATTTTCTCTCTGACTGTTCACTGTGGGTGATGGCAAATGGCTGTCTGTCTTCTTAGTTCTTTACTAATGCTGGTGTTCCTCAAGGTTTAGTTCTTTTTCCCCACTCTTTTTCTATTGTATAAAAAAAACCTTCTTCCATTGACTGGAAATCCTATGCATAGCTGGTGATAGCACATTGCATTCTACCTTCCAGTTTGAGAAACCTTGCTCTGCACAAACAGCTTCTAGAATATCCACTACCAATTCCTTAAATGCTGATCTCCAGGTAATTCTCCAGTGGGGGAAAGATAAATTAGCTCATTTCAATCCTTCTAAAACTCAGTCCTATCTTATATCCCGCAAAAAGGATTCTTCTGCTCCTGTGCTTATCTTTGATGACACTAATTTCTAGGAAGGATCACAGATCTCTATTGGGGATTACCCTGACTTCTAATGTCAGTTGGCATGAGCACATCACTAATATTGCTTCCTCTGCATCTAAAAAATTGGGTTTTCTCTTTCGCTCTCAGCATTACTTTTCTTCCAAACAGCTTCACCCTGTACAAATCTCAGATCTGGCCTGTCATTGAATATATTGTTCTCACACCTGGGGCAGCAGTCCCAAAACCTCTCAGGCTTCTAGATTCCATTCAAAAAAGGGCAGTTAGATTAATTAATGACCCATCTCTCCGTAGCCAAGTGGTCAGGAGTGGGAGTGCAGTAGCACACGCTCTTTGAGTAGACCGGGGTTCAAGCCCCTGACTGCTGAATACGGTCGATCTGGCAACCCGCACTGGACCAGTGTGGCAGATTATGGTCCATTTCCCTCAGCATGAATTGTTGAGGAGGCTTCCATCCTGCAGTGGGTTGATAATGGATGCACTTTACTTTTTTTCTTTTTTTTTTTTTTTACTCCAACAGTCTCTTCACTCTCGGTCTTATAGACATTCTGCTTCTGCTGCATGCCTTTTCTATGGGCACTGTTCTTCTGAATTGGCTTTTATAATTCCTGCTCTCTCTCTTCCAAAGCAGTTTAAAATATGCCACAACCAGTCAACATCCTCTTACTGTTCAACTTCAAACTCACAGAATCAACTTTCCCTTCTTCCTCATTTATTCATTAAACTTCCATTTTCTGGAACAATCTTCATTTGTATTTCCTGAAAACCTAAAAAAGTTCAATTCTAATATGTCAAAAAGCATCTCCTTTCATCTCATGTGTTTGGGATTTTGGTAAAAAAAAAAAAAAAAACTAATTTCATTTTAATATATTTATACCATGTAATTATGAGGTAGCCTCTTGTCATATTTTATTCTCACTTGAGGAACTCTGAATATTTATATTCTATTTGACGTTTTCTATTTCATTTTTCATGGCTTTAGGCACTTTGCTGATGAAGACGCAGCAAAATCATATTAGTTTACTGTTTGCCACAGTGTCAGGACTACAGCTGCTCAACTCACTCTTTTGGGTTCTGGTGTTACAGAAATACTGTCCCTTCACCTGCTAAAGTGCTTTGTAGCTTCCCCTTGAAAAAATGAGTCTCCCATCTTTTCAAAGGAAAGAGCCCAAAACTCCTCCTCTTATTCTTTCCCAAGTACTCTCTCTCTCTGCATTTTTATCCTTGTCCAATTTTTCTAGGTGCTCACTAAGCAATGTAGTGTGTTTGAAAAGGAAGTATATTTGCCCACATCCCATAAATTGTTTGCAAATAATCACATTGCCCTCAGAACCTATCCTTTCAAGGGAAAGAGCCCAAATATCTCTCTCTCTCTCTCTCTCTCTCTCTCTCCCCCCATTTTTATCATTGTGCAATTTTTCTAGGTGCCCCCTAAGCAATGTAGTGTGTTTTGTAAAGGAAGTATATTTGTCCCCATCCCATAAATTGCTTACAAATAATCACATTGCCCTCAGAACTCTTCTGACATTTCCTACCAATCTGGTGAAAAACATTTAACAAAGAAACTCAAAATCTTCATGTGGCTAACAACACTTCAAGAACAGGTTTATTTAGCTTGTTTTTTAACCATTTTTTTTTTTAAAAACAAGCTTGTTGATGTGGTCAACAATATTTCAAGAACAGGTTTACTTGGCTAGTTTTACAACTGAAAATGGTGATATTTAATTAGATTATCAATGCCAAATGATAATTCCCATTCCCACAGGGTAACCATCCAATTCTTCTTAGCACTTAGCCAGACTCACTGCCTGTGCCCCACTGGAAAGTAAGTGAATCTAGTGTTTGACAACCCAATGCTCATAGTGGAACTTCAGCAGATCCAATCTTCTGCTGTTCCCTCAAATTTTATATTTCTTCTTCCCTCCCCAGTTACTGTTCGTCTACAAGGGAGAGCAGAATTTTTCATTCATTTTACAAAACCCTCTTCACAGCCACATATACATCAAACATATCTCCTTTTGTGGCTTGCACACCAAAAATAAGTTGACACAAAAATGTTTTTTGTATGTCATGGAGGGGGGAAGACTAATAATATTTTAAATCAGAAGTACAACCCACACAGTTATAAAAAAAAAAAATTAGTTTTATTAAAACTAATTAGAAGGCACAAAGCTCTTGACCCAGTACTCCTAATTCACCATAACTTTATAGGCCATGTTTCAGATGTTCTAACTAATCGCTCTTCATGTTAAATAGGGATTTAAAATTAAGAAAAGATCTTAATATACAGAGGAAAGAATTTTATATTTGTAATTAACTAACTTTGTATATTACAGTATGAAGTATATATATTTTTATACAATAAGACTAAAATCTCTTAAATACAAAAGGTTAAGGCAGTGGTTTTTGACCTTTTTTTTTTTTTTTTTTTTTTAATAATGTTACACTTAAGTAATTTATTTTGTGGCACCCCTACTCAATTTTCTGCCTGTTAGATCTGATTCTCTCTCTCTTTCCCTCTCCAAGCACACGCACACAGTGCTGCCACTTTATTAGGTACACCTCTGCTGTGCACACAAATGGTTTGTCTCACAACGTTGCAAGTCACATTACCTGCATTTATATCACAGGATACAAATGCAGGTTCTGCTGCATTTATATCACAGGATATAAATGCAGCAGAACAACCTTTCTAGTACCAGTTAAACTTATAAAACGTAACAAGGATGGGGAAAAGGAGTGATCTCCTTTTCCCCATCCTTGTAGGTAGTGGGTACAAGATGTGATGGACAAACATCTCTGAAACAGCAGTTCTGAACTTTTCAGGCACCACAGTTTCAAGGGTGTATCGAAAATGGTGCAAGGAACAGAAAACATCCTCTCAACGGCACTCCTGTGGAAGAAAATCGCTTGTTAATGAGAGAGAGGTCAGAGGAGGATGGCTAGAATTGAGCAAGCAAGCAAGCAGACAGACGACAATGTCGCACATCACATCAGAATACAACCTTGGTGCGCAGAATAAAATATCGCAACAGACCACTAGTCGCAAATGGGCTACAACAGCCGACGGCCGCATCACGCACCTTTGTTATCAATGAATAACAAGAGAGAACGCCTCCTGTGGGCACAGCAACACTAGCACTGGACTATCAAGAATTGGAAAACAGTTGCTTGGTCTGACGAGTCGAAGTTCCTGGTGCATCATGTTGATGAAAGGCTCAGAATTTGGCAAAAAAAAAAAAAACAGGAATCCATGGACCCGTCATGTCTGATGACTACTGTGCAAGGTGGTGGGGGTAGTGTTATGGTGTGGGGAATGTTTTCTTGACACACGTTGGGTCCATTGATACCCACAGATTCACGTCTGAATCGTCGCTGGAACCAAAACATCATCGCTGACCAAGTGCATCCATTCATGTTGGCAGTTTATCCTCAGTCAGATGGTTACTTCCAGCAGGATAATGCGCTGGTATACAAAGCTCGAATCACTATGGAATGGTTCCGGGAACATAACAATAACTTTTATTTGCTGCAGTGGCCCGCTCAGTCCATGGATCTCAAATCTATTGAACATCTTTGCGATGAGCTGAAAAGGGCTGTTCGCTGCAGGCCTACACCTCTATTGAATCTGAAGGAACTGCGTGATGCCCTCATGTCTGCATGGTACTCCATTCCTGCACGTTTTCATCATCTTGTTCAATCCATGCCTAGATGAATTCAGGCTGTTTTGAAGGCCTAAGGAGGCTCAACATGCTACTAGGCAGGTGTACCTAAAAAGTGGCAGCACAGTGTATATATAATAAAAGAATAATAGCATTACGAAGCTAAGTAATCATAGAGGGTGGAGAGTAACAGCACGAAAAGGAGGATAATGTTGATTATGGATCAGGAACACTGTATTAGCAAAATGTACCCTATAGCCATAATATGTGTGTGTGTATTGGAATTGTGTCTAATGACAATTAGATTTAAATATTAAATTTTTAAATAGCGTAAATGAGGGTATTAGCTCCTAAGTTAATGCTATTGTACAGTGACAATTAGACATTATAAGTGCATGGGTTATATATGTACTTAACTTATTTATACATTATTATTTTTTAAAATTATGGTACTACTTGGGAGCATCAGGTTTGTATTGACCCCAACCAACCCGCTAGTTATATATAAATCTAGCTATGGTATGGATAGCCTTATATATAAATATATAACATAGATAAATATAAAAACAACAAAAATAATGTAAATTTAAAGAAGATTAAAGACTTTTAGAGAATGTTGGAGAAATAGAGAATACTGGAAAAAATTAGCGAACGTTAGTGAAAATTAACATTCTCCCTCACGGCCATACATTTGCTACTTCTTCAGGGGCATTGAGCCATACTAGAGGAACGTATCATACATACCTGTTTCTGTAATCTCTATACCAGTTTTGCTAGGTTAACTTTAGGTAATTACTTGGTGAATAATTTGGAATAACGAGAGTAATTTTTTTGAATATATGTACTTAATTTTAAATAAACAGGGTGGTTTACGTATATGACAGCAAACTGTGATAGTAGATTCTTGCCATTTTTTTAGTGCAAGTGTTCAGCTAAAAAAAGCTTGATATATCAAATTATTGCAATCAGTAGGGCTGTGATACGATATGAAATTTCTAAATGTATCAGCATTTAAATTCCACATGCAGCTATCCTTATTGTCTACTACACTAAAATATAAAACTATAAAACAGTATACCTTTATAATTACATCAATGCCCAAATATTGATTTCTTCTACAGATTTATTGTCAACTTTTATTTGTTATGAGATTCACATATGTTAGCATTTTATTACAGAAATTCAAAAAATAGCATAAAAAATAGGCATAATTCTTTAAAATTTTAAAGAATTTTAAAAGAAAGCATATATTGAAAATGCTTATTATAAGACTTATAAAGTTATTTTTAAATTTAAAAATATTTTTGCCATACTATACTTAAAAGATATTCTACAGGATATCTCAAGTTTTTGACTTGAGAAAAACTTGTACGCCGAGAAAAAGAAGCATCAAACCCATCTTGTAAAATTTGTCGTACCTTGATGCTACATTCAACATCCGGATCTCCATCCATAATTGCCTTGCAGGCCATGTCAACCCCCCCCCCCCAAAAAAAAACTCTCCAATTCTTCTGTTGAAAATTTTTTTGGTGCCACTTCAGAATTGCTTTCCTCTTCTTCATATGCAGTTTGCTTGTCAATTTCAAGGAGAGTTGCTGTTGTTGTTGTTTGGTTTTTAGAAGCATTAGCAACCAAGGCCATATTACTCCAGGATATGCTGTGGTCATTCCCTGACCTTTCCGCATCCTCCATATTTGGTGGTGACAGGCTTGAACCCCTGTCTAATCAAGAAGCGTGTGCTACGCACTGCTACTCCTTCCCACCTGGCTATGGAGGCGCCGAAAAGAAGAGTTGCATCATCTAAGTCATTTGCATGCGATTCAATGTAATCACATACATTGACAGTGTCAAAAAGTTTAAAATCCCAAGTCTTTTCTGATCTTCAATGTCTTTGGCAATTGTCTGAATTCGTAATTCAAAACCAGCGAAATAATTTGCCAAATGGGGCAAAACATGCTGCCAGAAAGAATGCATGTTGTTGGCAGCGATTTCTAGCCAAGATGCAAATATATTTTTGATTGTAAAAAATAAACTGTGAAATGAAAAGCTATCATGTCGTCTTGTCAGAATAGAATTAAGAATACTGAACACTGTTGCACTTTGCTAGTGACTGCCCGAGGGAAGCTACTGGCACGTGCATGTGAGACAATAAAGTTGGCACTGCAGCATATATGTATGCATTCCTAGGCTACAACAATACAGCATATATGTAGAGCACATGTCTAGGCTACTGAATGAGTTTTAATATGCAATACTTAAACTTAATTGAAAACGGTGTTATAGTGAAACCCGTGCTGTTTGAAGCCATGCTAAGCGAGGTATTGCTGTATAGGAAACCATTGTTATTTTACTAAATACAGTAGCTCCCAGTAAATTTTTGGGTGTGGTGCCTGTTCCACTGGAGGCACACACCATCTGAAGCTTGCCATCTATATAGATTTTTATACTTTTACTCCCTTTTAAATTATAAAACTCGTTTTTTTTTATTCATAATTCATTGCTTTGCTGATTGATTAAAAAAAAAAAAAAAAACTGAAAAAAGACATCTTCAAATAGAGGAAACCATTATTTTACTAAATACGGTAGCTCCCAGTATATTTTTGGGTGTGTGTGGAAACTCGCGGCACGAGTGCCATCTATATAGATTTTTATACTTTTCACTTTTACTAGCTAACTTTTAAATTATAAATGGTTTTTTTTTATTATTCATAACTATTGATTTGTAAAAATTTTGTTTTCGCTCATTTTAACTCGAATTTTCGGAGATAAAAAAAAAAAAAAAAAAAAAAGTAAACAAAATAGTAGTCCACCGCAAGTAACAAACTATACCCACAAAAAATTGGAAAGGTTAAGACTGTTTGTCAAAATAACGCATAAAATAAAACTACATGGCTTACTTTCAGAAATTCAAATGTTTAATTTTAAAACATTCCAGAAGCTTTATCATACATATGCTAAGAGCTGTGTTAATTGTTAAGCGAGAAACCCGTTTAATTATTCTTACCTTTACAAATCCATCAGGTAAATAGACCACCACTGAATGAGCGAAAACAAAGCTTTCTGATAGCTGTTGATTCGATTCAAGATGAGAACATGGACTCCGAACTCCATCGTGACCCTCAACCTAAATCTGAACTTTACACTACCTGTCATCTGACCACGTAATCTACGTACTAGGTGGTTCGGAATACGCCTTCAGGTGACCAAGTACTTTAAAAGGTTAAAGTTCACTCTTTTTCATCTTTAACATGCGTGAGAGAATCACCGTTTCCATTTTGTACAAACCCCCCCCCCCCCCCCATTTCTTGCTCTTACTGAGCATAATAATCTGCCGTGATCCCAATTATATCTTATAACGTCAAGGCCAAGCCCTAAATTGAGTAACTTGGTAAAAAAAAAAAAAAAGAAATCAATCTTAAAAATACACGATATGTAATACTGCATTATATGTTGTCTACGGTGGTGCAGGGTCCATGACAATAACTATCAAACAATTTCAAGTGGATAAATCATTATTGAAGTCGTACACCAAATTCAACTTGTTACACGCTGTTGTTCTTGTGTAAACCGAAATTATCTTCACTTAAAAAAAGAAAAAATTCACAAAACATCCTAGGAAATTTTTCAATAGTTCACCCAGTATAATCAGCCATAAAATTATTTTCCTTCGTGGAATTTTATTCCAGCTTGGCATTGGGAGATCTAAGAAATGGTACTCAGTCGGCAAAATAGGGGCCTATGTTTTTTATATGGAATACCAAGCTCGTAGTTTGTTAGGCCAAGAGAGAAATTCTGGCTTCCTACAAAAATTGAAATTCTGAATTCCGAGGCTCCCTATCAGCATTAAATCATGGTATTTCAGACTTCCTTTTTATCAGAAGAAACCTCTTTGGGGGTAGAAGACCTAAACAGTGTAATTTTCTAGTGTGTGATGATTAACACTATTGTATGTAGAAGCACAGAATTGAAAAGAAAATTCTCTGGAGAATCCCAAATGTATCCATCTTCCAGCATTTTAAAAAATATACTGCATGTATAACTACATTTTATTCAAAAGTTAAAATAATAAAAACAATATGCACTTGGATACTATATGTCTCATAATAACTTGCAATAAAATATGGGAATTTTTGACCACATCAACTAGGAATAAATATAAAAATGCATCTATTTATTTATAAATTATGGAGAAGTTAAAATTCCAACTGTTTTTTCCCCGTTTGTGAAAAACGTGTTATAGTTATTCCAATGAAAAAGGAATATGATAGGCAGCTGTGAGTAGAGAACATTTCTGTAATTCAATTCAACGATAATAGCTGAAGCTTTTTTTTTTTAAGTCTCAGAAGAATTTATGTAATAAGTAAATTAGCAATTGCTTTTATATCATTTAATGAGACTGACAGCAAGGTTAAATGTATTCAGAAATGTGAAAATGTTTCTCTTTCCAGCCTTTTGAATTTCAGTTTTCCAAATGCATCAAATATTGAAGTTGCAATTAGAGGAAAAATCTCACAGATGAATTTCTAATTCCCTTATTACTGTAGATATTTCTGTAATACTCATTTTTATTTGTGGGTTTTCTGAAGACTGAGGCCCTGGGCATTTATCACTCATTCAGACTGCATTTCAGAATATACTGTGTAGACAGAAGTGAAACTTAAAAGGGGGTCCCATAGGTTTTTGCATTCCTCACAAATCTAAAATGAGGAATTCCCCCCCCCCCCCCTCACAATAATAATAATTTTAAGTGATACATTTTTGGTACATAATCTGAGAGTAGGGCTCAAAAGGGCCTGCTGCTCAAGGCCTAAATAATTGCATTTTTGATGAATTATCTCTTTTGTTTGTTAAAAAAAATGGTAATTTCTATACATTGACAAATACAGGAATTTACATTTTTAATTAGATTAAGATGAGCATCCTTCCACCCGAAAAAAAAACCTTCATTTATTTATAAAATGGGTTTCGTTATAATAGAGGTTTCGATTACGTAATTACATCAGAAATCTCACCAACAAACTAAATAACAGTGCAATCACTGCTCCTCATGGAAGAATATGAAATCATATGTATCACAGAAATCTGGTTGCCCAAGAGGTTAACCTAGATACACTCATGCAGCCAACAAGGTATAACTCTCTACAGCAGGGTTGGCCAACTTAATTTGTGGTGCGATCTACTTTTTTCTTCAAAAATGTGCCGCGATCTACCATCTCAAGAATTTCATTGCACATGCTTAAAAAAGTTAATCAACACACACACACTGAAAAATGTTGTTTATAAATTTTAAACTTAGACATTAAATGGATAAGAATTATATTTAACAATGTCTTGAATTGTTTTAAAATCATCCACAACTTTCTCAATTTCAGAAACATATTTCTCCCTAATAAATTCAAAAACAGGATATTTTTGTAAATTATCTTGCATATTTGCAAAATGATTGAATTTTTTTTCTTTGAGATTCTTAGCCATTGACAAAAATTGATATTTATATGCAGAAATACAACTAATCATGGCACCCACATTTTTATTTTTTCCTTGTAATTTCAAATTCAGATCACTTAATTTACTGTTAAAATCTGCCAAAAAGGCCAGCTCACACAACCATTTTTTTCCTTGTAGATGCTAATGATCATCTCCTCTTCAATCAACAAATTTTTTTAATTTCATTCAGCAAATTTCAAAATCTGTAGAAACTTACTCCGACTCAGCCACCTCACATCAGTGTGTAATAACAGATTTGATTCATTTTCATCGAGTTGAATTTTGAAAAGAGATTGTCCTCTGAAGGAATTCACGATGTTGAAAGCTATGTCCATAACACTTTTAGTATTTAATCTTTTGCTGGCTAACACTTATTGAGGGACAATACAGTGGTAACTCAAAAAAATCTGAGAATTCATCATCCTTTTGGCACAATGCAATGAATCTGTTAAGATGCCCAGTCATTGCTTTAGCTCCGTTATTATTGATACGAGCTTAAATAGTGGTAATTTAATTTTTTCAATAAAAGTTTTGAATGCGTTAAATTACCCTGAGAGAGAGAGAGAGAGAGAGAGAAGTAGAAGGGAATCACCAAGAAAGAGAAGAATGATGATATCCAGCTCAGGACCTTGGGTATGCCAAGCCCATACTCACCAGATGTCAGCCCTTGGGGTTATATCAAGACCTCTAGTTCTTTCTTTTAATGAAACCATACCTAGCAGTTCTTCTATAGTGGCAGAATCATCGAAAAAACATACAAACAAAAACGAGCAATATCACTGACATCTGTAGATTCATCCAGTTGTAAAGAAAAGAACATTAGCAATATGATCACGGAATTGTTCGCTCACATTTTTACTAATTTTTTTGATGTGTCGCATCACAGTATTTCGAGATAATTGCAGACCTTGAAGAGTACTTTTAATTTCATTTTTGTTCTTAAAATTTTCAAAAAGAGAATCTGTTATTTCTAAAAATGCATCTTTGATGAATTGACTATCAGAAAATGGTTTGCAGTTTTTTGAAAGAAGATGACTCACTTTAAATGATGATACAGTTAATGCTTTAGATTGCAAATTAGGTGTTACGAAGAAATTTTGGCGTGTGAATAATCTGGTTTCAAGTATTTTTAATTTATATTTTCTAAGTTCGCTATTAGGCAGAAAATCAGATTGGCATTTACCATGGAGTGTGCGTTGAAGTGCCTTTCTAAATTTCCTTTTTTGGGTATAGCCACCGAAGCTTGCAAATCAAACAATATGTTTCTTTTATCGTTACAAAAAAGTATTCCAGTTCCCTCACATTTTTACTAATTTTTTTGATGTGTCGCATCACAGTATTTCGAGATAATTGCAGACCTTGAAGAGTACTTTTAATTTCATTTTTGTTCTTAAAATTTTCAAAAAGAGAATCTGTTATTTCTAAAAATGCATCTTTGATGAATTGACTATCAGAAAATGGTTTGCAGTTTTTTGAAAGAAGATGACTCACTTTAAATGATGATACAGTTAATGCTTTAGATTGCAAATTAGGTGTTACGAAGAAATTTTGGTGTGTGAATAATCTGGTTTCAAGTATTTTTAATTTATATTTTCTAAGTTCGCTATTAGGCAGAAAATCAGATTGGCATTTACCATGGAGTGTGCGTTGAAGTGCCTTTCTAAATTTCCTTTTTTGGTATAGCCACCGAAGCTTGCAAATCAAACAATATGTTTCTTTTATCGTTACAAAAAAGTATTCCAGTTCCCACTCTTGATGAATAAAATCAAATTAAGATATTAGTACTATCCAGTTATTAATATTAAGTAAGTCAAATAAGAATTCGACACATACACATGCCCTCCACAATGTAACTTCGTAAATTTTCACTAGACAAGCCTAGTGGCTGCGCGTCAACAAGAGTAGTCATGTGATTTAACAGATTTTAAGCGTATGCAATGGGGTGCATAATAATAAGATTATTTATTAATATAAATTGTATACAACAGTGATTCCTTACACAGAAAATCAGAGGAATCTTACAATACCTTGATTATAGAAGTGATTTTTTTAATAACATTTAGAATTTGACTAATCTATTTTTTATATATATTTAAAATTCGTCATGATCGACCGAAATTAAAGCTGCAATCAACCGGTACATCGCGATGGACTTGTTGATCACCCCTGCTCTAGAGAATTCCAGATGCCAGAAGAGGAATCGCCCTGGTCTTCAGAGAACCTTATCAACCAACTAAAACCAGCAAACCACAACTTTGACGCTCTATCCAGTGTTATCTAACAAAGACACCCAGATATCCAGTGTTATCTAACAAAGACAACCAGATACAAGTCTGTGTAATATATTTGCCCATAGATCATACTGAAGAATCAAGGGCATAACTGGATAGCCACAAACTTGGAAACAGGCCTCTAAACATAGTGACAGGCAATTTTAACATGCCTACACCCCAGCATGAAGAAGCCAGGAAAGAACTTGCCGCCATATTTGCTTCCATAGGCCTTGCTCAAATTATAACTAGCCCAGAGGTAATAGTACACTTGATCTGCTATTCCATAATCTTGACAGCATCTCTGTAATCACCTCTTCCTTTAAATTTTACTCTGACTATAATCCATTTCTAACATGAAATCGCCTTACAGGAAAATGAATCTTCATTTGTCCAGAATAGGAAACCAACCTGAGAAAGAACTGATCTTTTCCACTAAATTCCTGAAACCAGGTATTATCCTCAGACGACTCAGAGCATTCAACTGGACACACCTTTTCAATGTCCCTCCGGACTAAGCCTTCTAACTGAAGAGCTTTATGTAATAACCAAAGAGGGAGCTGCAAAAGAAATTTGCACCTCCAGAACCTCTGCATGGTCTAACCGAACAATCAAAGAAACATTCCTCCAGAAGCAGAAGGCCTAACGAAGACGGAGAAAATCTGCAGTTGCAGAAGACTTCAGTACCTACAAAAAGGCAAGGACTTTCTTCTTAAGACAGAAAAAAAAACTAGCCTGCAACTAACCTGTCCTGGACAAGGTGAAAAAATCTAAAAGACTAAAAAAAGAGCCACAAGAAAATCACTATGAAAGAAGAAATATTTAAAGAGTAGACCCAGCTCACTTTTCAGACTGAACAACTGCATTCACAGCTACCTGTAACACTTTCTGGCCTTCCAATCAACCGCCTAACCATAACCCGAAGCTATCTGATGGAGGTTGTCAAAAAAAATACCACCGAAAGCTGTAGTCGGCCCCGACCGATTTCCTCGGTTTCTAATAAAAATATGTAGTATATATATTATAGACCCTCTGTAGTATATATATTATAGATCCCCCCCCTCCCCTGGTACATACTTTCAATAAAATCATTGAAAGTTGAAAGATCAAGGATCTGGAACATGTATTTTGTCTGTCCAGTCCCTAAATGCAGAGACCCCAAGCAGCCACAAGATTTCAGGCCTATTGCCATCAGCTGTGGGTTACGAAGATATTTGAAAAAGCAATTCAGCCCTCCATTGCAGACCACTGTTTCAATCACCAGCCCTCGTACCTTCATAGCACGATTAAGGGGAAATCTACAAATAGCAACCTTATGGACACCCTTATCAGAATCCAAACGCCCTCAATGACAGGACAGCTTGATGTTATTTTTTATATTAAAACAGCCTATGATAAAATAGATATAACAGCTCTAATCACCATTCTCCAGCATTACAGGACATACTCTCAGCATAATTAAATCAATCCTGGAGCATAGCCATCTCATCATCTCACATTGTAGTTTCTGGACAACATGCACTACTAATAGGGGTATCCCACAAGGGATCATCAACCCTATTTGCCACAGTGCTAGGGCCCTTCCTGGCATCCCAAACTTATTTCCAGTCATACGCTTATGACCTCAAATTTTACATTACATCTTCTAACAAAAAAGCAGGTTCTTACCACTATTCTGCAGGCAAATTAAAAAATCCATCAACTTGAACAATTTCTGGCCTCGACTGGTTTACAGATTAACCAAGCAAAGATAGCCCAAATGTCATTTACCTGAAAGAAGTCGCATAAGAATATCAATGTTACCATCAATGGATCACCCATTAAAAAAGTTAAAACGCACAAGGATCTGGGGTTAGTATGGGATGAAGGTCTGACCTTACATGCACACCTCCTGAACATGAAAACAAAAATGTATTCTGCTATGTGGGAAATCTGCCAGGAACTAACAGGGATACACCATGCTGAACTGGTCAAGAAATATGTCCTTCGATGTCTCTACCCCATTCCTCTATGTAGCAACTATTTGGTCACCGGCCCCTACAACACTCTTCAAGTTCCTCAGCCTGGAATACTGGCTTCTGAAATGGCTCAACTGGTGGACTGGCAACCAGTACACTATTTCTATTTCTAGGGCCAACTCTACATCAATCTCAAAGTCACACCATGGAAACATCCAAAATGCCAGCAGAAATCACCTCTCACATGGAAAACAGTGCTGGACAAGAGACTGAGACCATTAATAATGATGACCCCAAAGAAGCTGCATATAATCAGAAACCACTGACCTCATCAAAGAAAAGAAACAAGCTATGCATAGTCCCAAAGCATAAACGAGAGACCAGATCTCAGACTGACCCCCAACAAGACCCAACCTGAGCTAAAAACCCAAACAACAAAGCCAATGGAAGAGGTTCGACTCCTTGATCCTACCCTGCCGGAAGGACTGATCCCAGAACAAATCCTGTTTCTCAGAACTGAGCTTGAAAACTTGCTGAAGGAACAAAACAACCGAATTACTACATGGCTACGAGCAGATATTGTGTCCCTATGGACTAAGATGGAAACTATTCTCCTCAAGTCTCATACTGAGTCCGAAAAGGCCAACGCTAAATTGGAATCATTCTTTCAAGGCGAGGAAAATGAAATGCCACAACACTCCTCAACCTATTCTGAAGCATTAAGGACAAATGCCTCCCAGCCAGGCATTTGTCCTTGCCAAGCCCACCAAGAAAGATGTTACTCACCAAACCACACTTAGTGATGCTCAAGCCCACTATACCAGACACACACAAATCAAGTGAAGATATCAAGAAAGTTGTGATGGACTCTCACAGAAGACCTAAAGAGTACATGAATAAAGTCCATCAGGAAAACTTGAAACACGGGAGTGATAATTGAAACTGTGACCAGCGATGACGCTAAACGCATCTTAGAAAATGACAAAATACCCATCCTTGGATTGGTAGCTCAACCACCACGGCAGAAGGGCCAGTCCATCGTAGTGTATGACTTGGAAAAGGACACAACATCAACCACCATTTAGAAGAGATTTATAGACGAAACCTGCAACAAGACCTACCAGAGGTTGACCCAGCAACAGCGGTACGGCCAAAATCTCAGACAAAAAAGCAGGAATGGTAGTGCCATAAATTGGGTGATTGAACTAACCCCGGATGCCTGGAGAATCATAACAAGGCACCCCCGAATACACAAACTGGGGAGTACATCGATACAGGGAGCATGTAACAGTCCCAAAGTGCTTCCGCTGCTGCCGACTTGGGCATACCACACACAAGTGTTCCCAAACTATGACCTGCAGCCACTGTGAGAAGGGACGCAGTTTCAACTCCTGCCCAAACAAGGGTAAAGACTCAGTTTGTGTGAACTGCAAGGAGCTGAAGATGCCACATACACACTCCCTTTGTGATACAAACTGTCCAATTTACCTGAAAGCCAAGAGCATCCATCAGGAAAGAATCAATTATGGTAACTCTGAATAAAGGATATAACAACAAGAGTCTAAAATTTATGCAAATAAACACCCAAAAAGCATATGCAGTCACAGGCCAAATCACAAAAAAGGCAGAAGAAGGAAACTGCGACATTCTACTAATTCAGGAACTCTACACAGTTGCAAATAAAGTCTGGGGATATCCCTTAAGGTGGTTGTTGTTATTTGGTTTTTAGGAACATTAGCAACTAAGGCCATATTGCTCCGATCCCTTAAGGTACAAAATTGTACAGGCAGATGGTGTAACCCCCTGGGCAGCCATCATTGTTCAGAACCCAGACCTAACAATCACCAAAGTCACTCATCTCTGTTCACCTTAGTGCCTGTGCCCACACTGTGTCACCCCTGGGAGAGATGTTCCTCATCTCCCTCTATTGTCGTCTGGGAAAGGACATAATACCAGCAACGCAGTACTTCATCCAAGCATTAACTGAGCTCCCAACAGACAAAGTTCTCATCTCAGCCAACGTAAACTGTCGTTCAGCTGCACCCAGGAGTGCAGGGGGTACAGGAACGGAGTGTGCTTGTAAAAATACATCACTGCCAGTGGACTAATAGTCCTGAATTGCCCCAACAACTTACCAACTTTTGCCTCCACCCTCTGGGAGGCAACACTAGATGTGACATTAGCTACCAAGTCACTTGCCTCGTAACTAATGATGAGTACAGCATTACCAGCCACGAGGCGCCCTTCACAATGCCAGACTTGCACCTAGCCATCAGCAAACTGAGAAATAGGAAAATGCCTGGGGAAGACATGATTGAACCTGAGATTGCAAAAAAGGTAGTCGAGTTTGCTCCGGACCTTTTACTAAACCTTTATAATCACAGTCTGGCAATGGGACAATTCCCAATAGATTGGAAGAAACCTGTTATTAAGCTTCTAATCAAAAACCCCAGCAAACCACCGCACCTACCGGAGTCATATCGACCCATTGCCTTGCTCTCAGTGTTGAGCAAAGTCTTTGAACAACTTCTCCGAGAAAGAACAGAAAAGTATTACAACTTGGCACAACTGTAATCCAGCACCAAACCAATATGGTTTCAGGGCACAAAGAAGCACAACCAACGCACTAGAAAACATTTCTCCGGCACTTCAAATCTGTCAGAGCAAATATTTGCTGCTTATCTCAGTTGATTTAGCTGGGACGTTCAACACCCTTTGATAGTTGAGGGTCCTCGCACAGCGGAGGAGGGTGAAACTGCCACAAAACCTATATTCTTGCATCAAAAGCTACCTCTAAAATAGAAGAGTTGCCGTTAAGACACCCTTTGCGAAATCTGAACGACAAATACATAGGAGTTGCCCGCAGGGCTCTGTGCTTGGACCTCTTCTCTGGAACTATGTGTTGGATGAATTTCTGGCCATGGATCTGGGGGATGTCTGAGCACAGGCCTTTATGGATGATCTCACCTTGCTCATAACTGGAAACTCTAGGGTGCAGATTGAAACTGCTGCCGACAATGCTCTGACTGTTCTGCAACACTGGACCAAGCTACATCATCTACCAATATCACCGATCAAAACTCAATCCATCTTGCAAAAAGAGCACCTTGCCCCAACAAGACCGCCGCTAATCAAAATACAGGACAAAACCATTAAACTAACAACCGAGCTAAAATCCCTGGGCATCACCCTGGACAGAAGCCTCACATTTTTACCACACCGAAAAAATCTACAGAAGAAAATGAAAACATATGCAGCGATGATAGCTCCAAAACTCGTAACAAAGTCGATTATGCAGAATCTGACAGGCAGCAATTTACTTTTCAATTTCTTTAAAATTGTTTAATTTTTTTTTTTTTTTTAATCTTAATTCTATTTGGCATATGCCAATATTTCATCTTTTCTTACTGGATTGCAATACTTAGTACTTGCCATGTTTTTATGTATATGATTCAAAAATAACAAATCTTTTTAAAAAGTCATTTACGACCACCATAATCATTATTAATGATGTGCTAGAGCTCCATAAATAATTAGAGACTAAAAACAAATGACGTGATTCTAAGCTTCATACCAGTCAGGTTCCATGCTAGCATTATCACAAAACAAAGGTTGTAACATGTGACCTTTCACAAAGCAATAACTGTGGGAAAACATTAAAAAAAAAGTCAAAACCATACAGAGTAAAAATTTGTCTACATTTACCGTAGGCATTTTCTTCAGAGTCAGTACAGCATATATACATAAAACAATTTTTCACATATCAATTTGTAAATTTTGTATTCCACTTTACCACAATTGAAAATACGTGGGTACCAAAGAAATAAAAAAGCATAATCATTCAAAAAGGGCAAAATGTAGTAGTCAAAAGATTGACACATCTTTTAAAACTTCCTTTTTTTTATATTCAAGTGAATGCTTAAATTGTATGAGATATGTACATACTTGTAGTAGAATATGGATGATCAACTACCATCTGACTGAAACCAAATTTTTGCAATATACACTCATGAGCCAAAATATCATGACCACCTACCTAATACTTTGTTGACCCCTGCCTGCTTGCAACCAGGCAGGGGAAGGGGGAATAGAATCCATGAGAACACAGAAGATGTCCTCAGCTATTCCGGAGAAGAGTATCCACGGTTTGGCAACTGAAAGAAGTACTTTTGTTGACTGACAAATGCTGTGTTCCACCGCTTTCCATAAATGCTTGATGGGATTGATGTCAGGGAGCACATGAAATGCTTGAATATGATCAAAGGACCATTCCTGCCCAATGCGGGTCTTGTGACACGGGGAATTTTCTTGTTGAAAGAGTCCAATGCCATTACAGTCACTATGTACAGCAACTTTTTCTGAAAACATGCTAAAGTAGGATCTGGGGTTAAGGGCATATTCAACGTGGTTGAGTGAACTCAGTAATGTCCATGAAAACAATCCCCCCCCCAAAGCCAAGATACCATAGCCATCGGCCAATTTTCGCTCAACCGTGTAGTCTGGTTGCAGCTTTTCACTTACTTGACGTGCATATTACAAAATATGCACCCATCTATCGACACGAAGAAGCTGATTCATCAGACCAGGTGACTCTTTTCCAGTCATCCAACGTCCACGAATGGTGCTCCGTTCACTCACTCACTCACTCACACACACACACACACACACACACTGTAGTCAATGATGGGTCAGTCAACAGGCACATATGAACAGATTGCTTACTCTGGCCTATCTGAAAGACTGTCCACTGAATGGCGTTTGGAAAATTTTCTCTACAAGTCCTGGCTTGCAGTCTCCCATTAATTAGGAAATTGTGAGTCATTTGTTGTCCTCAGCAGTACCGGCCAAATGCTGTCCACCGTGACTGTCAACCAGTGGTGGTCTCCCCGTTTCAGTATAATGGGTGGTTGTGTCCCTCTTCGAACCCCAAGGTTTCTGAGATGCTGTTCTCAACCTTCCTAGCACCACAAACCATTCCAGATTCAAACTGCCAGGTCCTTCCCTTTCCTGTTGCATGAGCTTCATATTGACAAGCACTACACATACCATCACTGTATATACTACATGGCCAGTGATGTCACTCCTAGGCTGCAGCGTGTCTGCAAAGTATAAGTGGTTTAAAGACAAATGCGAGGATTTTTTTGACAACCCAAGCAGTGGCAGTTAGTCAACCTCTTGAAATGGAGAGAGTTGCAATATTAAAGGAAATTGTGCCAAGAGATTGTCATTTGACCCTCAGCATGATGGCTGATGAGTCAGATATGAATAAGATGATGCTTCAAATTCTGCATGAAGATTCAGGGAAGAGGAAGACGTGCAAAATTTGTGCTGCATAGCCTCACAGATGAGCAGCAGAAGCAGAAAGGGTGACATCATGCAAAGACTTCATCCAGACATGTCAAGACAATCCTAATTTCCTCAAGTGCATTGTCACTGGAAATTAGCATTTGGGATTTCAGTATGACCAAGAGATGAAGCATCAGAGCATGAAGTGGACTTCAAAATCATCACCAATAGATGGCCAGGTCATATTAACATTTTTTCCATTCCCACTGTGATGTCACAGAAGTGATGTCGCTTGTCAGTCATATGACTATCGTACTATAGTTTTTCCACATTTTACTGCTTATTATTCCTTTTCCTTCTGAATCATATGCTGTTTGTCGACAACCATGATCAACATCACCTTGATCATGAACTTCTGTAAATGCAACTCTGGCCTTGGTGATAGTTGCTGTCCAGATCATACTAATAATTTTTTCCATCCCAACTTTAATGTCACTAGCAGTGGCATCATGACCAAAGGTTTACACACTACAGTTCAGACACATTGATGTCCATGATCCTTTGTGCAAAATTACATCACCAACCATATGACCACTGTACTGCACTCTAGTCCGATTTGTCTTCTTTCCGCTTCACCACAAGGGGGTCCACTTATTTTAAAAATTTTCTGCTACTGCATGCTACACGATTTTTCATACAAATAAATTTCTGGTGGGATTCGAATTGGGGTCTCTATATTCTATGGGAAAGTGTATAAACCACTGGGCTACCGAGACACTTAGTTTTAGTGATGGAAAAGTTTTATTAGAATTAGGTGTCTATAGACAAATTTGTTTAAATTTTGTTTTTAAATCTTTCAATAATTTTGTGAAATTAATTTTAACTTTACTAGGAAGTTCTGGTAACAGTTTAACCTCTGTAATACTTCGATAACTTAAATTCTGTAATATATTGTAAATTTACATTTTGTAATCTTTCTTAAGTTCAAATTTTACTAAAAATTGGTTGTTACAAAAGATAGACACACCAGAGGGCATTTCTGGTGAGTCATAATTGTATAGCCTGTGGCATGTATTCTAAGGTGGGTCTGGTCAACAAACCTGGCTTAACTAATGATTCTTTCTTTGCACTCAATGTAAAGAGTCTACTGATCTCAAATTAAAACTTGGTGCATTACTAGAAGAATTTGGGTCACTGAAGAAGCAGGTGTTTGCCCTAGAAACAAATGTAACTGGAAGCTCAGAGACTAAGGTATCCCATGACGTGGTAAGTGATACACCCCACCCCCTCCCCCGATTCAGGTCCCAGACGGGAATAGTCATGTGCATACTGTAATTACTGAAGACAATTTAGTTTTATTGGGTGATTCTATTGTCGGGGAAACAAGTAAAATGTTTGTAATAAAGATAGGTGGACTAGAATCAGGGTGTGTCTGTTGGGAGCAAAAACTGATGATGCTACCAACAGCTTGTCAGATTTTAAGGGGGAGGGTAAAGAGCATTATTACTCATGTAGGGGCTAATAGTATTAAATGAACATGGCAACTTGTTGAATAAATATAGGACCATTCTAGGGGAAAAAAAAAAAAAAAATGCTGCACGTTAGGCCAGAACATGTATGCATCTGCAGTTCTGCCACAAATGATAGAAAGGATTATATGCTGAAAACCTTAGGGATTAACTTAAAACTTGAAGTCTGAAAGGAAATTTTTATGAGTGTGGCTTGCATTGGAAGGCAGAAGGAATCTATTTTGTAGAGACTGCATTAATTTGAACAAAGGTGGTGAAAGAATTTTTGCCAGTATAATTGAGGATACCTTAAGGAGTCAGGGAGAAAAGAGTAATATACACCTACATTTAACAGATGATATGGGTCAAAATGATATTTGCACACATTGCAAGAATTCTTGTTTGTTGCCACAACAGCCAGTGCCTGTAAGAGGGGGGGGGGGGAGGATGCAGGAAGTACACTGGCCCGGGAGCCAAAGTATTAACTGTAACCTATATTACAGAGCTTCCCGATCTTTCTGCGGCACACTAGTGTGCCGCAGAAAGATCACCGGATAGCGGGACAGAAGTATTTTCCGGGGGGGGGGGGGTATGCCCTCCCTTAACCAAAATTTCAAAATTAAAGAAAAAGAATGCAGGAGGCATTTTGCTTCTCTATTTTCTCAAGAAGTTTTCAGTGTATGAAGAGCTAACTGAAAGACAATCGTCAGAAAAACAAAGATTTTAGAAGACATTAATTTCTAAGACAATTAACAAATTTCATTAATAAATGAGAATTTTTTTTAAAAATTAAATGTAACACATTCTTATCAGCATAGCGACTGCCTATCCGAGTATTGTTTTGGCTGCGCCACACTTATATAAACAGTAGCAAATAAAAGATAAGATAGTCGTGAAATATTCAGCAAAACCAGTGCCAAATATACATATACACAGTGTGTACATCACATCTGATGTTATTCTAGTGTTGAATTTATTTTACATTTTTTGTGTGTAGGTACACTGATTGTTGCCGCTGGGCAACATGTTTTATTTTACAATACACAAATTTGTCACATAAGTCTAGCTATGGCCAGTTGTCATTTTAGTGCCTTAGATTTGTTTTTTTTTTGTTTATCTGAAACGAAAAGCTGCAAGGACTACAAATGAGGTATTACTATGCTAGCTAAAGACATCTAAATTGCTGATGATCCTCGTATATGTCGATGACATTCTGTGACCGATGCAGTGGGAGGAACCCTTCGTGTAATTAGCGTTTATCTTGTGGTGTTGGGAGAGAGAATTAAACAACAACAAGGAAGAGTAAAACACCTACTTCAGTCACCCCAAAATTAGCGGGTTTCGATCACATCAGTTGTTTGTCCAACATGTCACTCCAAAGCATGCAGTTTCATTAAATTTATGATTTTGAGGTCATTTGCTATTTTCACAACATTTTACCCTTGTCTATTGCTTTCTTTCTATATAGCCAACAAGACTGGACTTGGTCGCTTTTAATACATTTTTATATTTGTCTGTTCTGTTTTCGCTTGGGGTGGGAAAATTGTTGCAAAGTTACTTTAAGGAGAAATGAAACAAAAAAAAAAAAAAAAAAATTCAGCCAATCAGATGTTTTCATTTTGCTTTATTGGCACGGAAAGAAAAGTTCTGCAGCTCTTATGTACTACTCTGATTCTGCACTATCAAGTGTAATGATTTTACATTTTTGAGTTTCTCAGAGCAGAGCACGAAAAAAATTCACCCAGTCAAGCATTCTTTTCTAACCTGTGATAGAAAGGCTGAAAATGTAAGTAAATTTATTATTCCAGTTTTCATTAGTTTACACAGGATGGACCATTCACAAACAGAGGCAGACTGGTCATAAGACTTACCGGGGTTTCCCTGGTGGGCCCGAGGCCGATGTGCAATTACATGGCCATAAACACTGTTGTGAGGCAGCTAAAAGTTTTCCCCGGTAAGAATTTTTGACCCAGTCCACCTCTGTTCAAAAATCTTGAATGATCCTTTATGTCTGCTATAGTCAAAAAGTTTGTCCAGTTTTGATAATAATTACTCATTGTAGATTTCTTATTTTTTTTTTTACTATTCTTTGCATTTTGTTACAACTTCACAGAACAATCTGTAATGTTGTTACTCTGGTGTCAGTATTTTTTTTTTTTTTTTTTTACCTGTTGCTGGATCATTTACAGATTATATAGAAAGATGTAATATGAATTTCAAAAAGTTATTTTTCACAATTTCAAAAATTTGAAGGGATTTTATTTTGAAGTTTTGTATGAATTGAGTATTAAATATTTAATATCTTCCATAGTATTTATATTCTACATTTCTTATCATAATTACCGTATTTCCCCATGTATAAGATGCACCTTAATTTGGGGCCCGAAATTTGAAAAAAAAAAAAAAAAAAAAATGTATTACATAAAGTTATTGAACTCAAGTTTTATTCATCATAAAATTCATACAACTCATCACTGTCAAAACTCCCATCCCATAGCTTGTCCTCATCTGTGTCTGATGACGAATCACTGTCTTCATATATTGCCTCGTCCGTTCCATCTATGTCATTTGAAATGCCACACTTCTTAAATGACTTGACAACGATCTCAATCTTGATATTATCCCAGGATCTTTTCACCCACGTACAAACTTCTCCTATAGTTGGTTTCTTCACTCTTCCTGCTGGTGTCAAATTGTCCCCAGAAGACTTCATCCATTGGTTCCATTCGTCTCTCATGGCAGCTTTGAAGGGTTTGTTAATGCTGAAATCAAGTGGTTGGAGCTGGGATGTCAAGCCTCCAGGTATGACGGCAAGTTTTGTTTTTTGCTCTGCAGCAATCTTCTTTGTAATTTTTGTTATGTCTGCCCTGAACTGATCAAACACCAATAGGGCAGGTTTGCATAAGAGCCCATCTGGTCTCTGCTCCAAACTTTCTCAAACCAGATCTTCATCCCATCCTGATCCATCCAACCCTTGTCATGAACATGGACAATCACTCCTCGAGGAATGTCTTCTTTTGGCATTGTTTTGCATTTGAAAATCAGCATAGGAGGCAGCTTCGTTCCATCAGCACAACAAGCTAGAACCACTGTATAATGGCTCTTTTCGTGTCCACTTCTCTTCACAATTACAGTTTTCACCACCTTATCAACAGTTCTGTTACTTGGGACATCAAATTGAAGGGGGACTTATTTGCAATCTGTCCCAACTCAAACTGATGTGTCTTCCAACATTGAATGACAAAACGATGAAATTCAAGGCCCTTCTGCTCATAGCTTTCAGGCATCTTTTGGGCAAGTCTGGCGCGTGCACGCATGCTTAGTCCATTCCATTTCATGAACCTGAAGCACCAATTGTGTCCTCCTTTGAAATCAGTAACTTCTTTTTCATCAGCAATTCTTCTTGCCTCCTCATGCTGAACCATCTTTGTGGACACAGGAATTCCAATTGCCCTTTGCTCTTCAATTCCCTCTTTAAATCAGATCATTTTGCTGACTTGCCTCTCATGGCCTTCTTCTGCCATGGCGTTTTCATTAGGGTTTCTTCTTCCCATAGCCAGTCTCTGATTGTTTTCTCAGTTGGAGGAAGACCAAACTTACGTTCAGCAGCACGATTTCCATTCACTTTTGCAAACTGGATCACTTTTAACTTGAATTCAGCACTGTATGAAAATCTTTTCTGAGCCATTTCTGGGCAGAACGTGGCAAAATGTAACCTAATATACTGGTAACAAGTGCGAAACAATGAGCGCAAAGACAAGTGCGAAAAAGCGGGAAATATAAGTAAAAAAAATCTACAACCATTGTATAAGACGCACCCAGTTTTTAAACCCCAAATTACAGGAAATACGGTATGTTGACTTCATCCGACAGGACACAAAAACAGAATTCTAAGCAGAAAGAAGGGTGCACATACAGTTGGACCTCTATATAATGAAATTGATAGTTCCCTTGAAAAAATTTGTTAAACTGTAATTTCGTTATAAAAAAATAAACGCTGGGCTTCACGGCCGAATCAAGTTTTCAGGGGCCCAGATATTTCTGTTCAGACAGAAATTTTGTTAGGCGTCACAAGAGGAAAATGGAGAAAATGCTAATAGAAAATATTGCTGTTTTGAGTGAACAAGTAAGGATATCTGAAAACAAATAACATCAAGGACCTTGCTCCTGTGCCTATTCCGAAGCACCCTCCACTTCGACCAGCTACTCAGCATACTCACCACAAATGTCCAGTCACAGAGATGGCCAAAGGAGGAAAATAGAGCAACAGTATTACAATTAACAAATTTAGAGAATGAGGAAGTAGATCATTTCAATTTGTACAACTCATAACAATTTCTTACAAGTTCAGTTTTTAGGGTTCAGAAGCAGTTTTTTGTTATTAAATTTCATTAAAATTTTTTTGTATTTTGACAGAATAAATCCTTATTCAAAATTAAACTTGCAGTATTTCAACTTTCCTAATTTTTCCTTAGCACTGACTGAATTTCGAAATTGCATGTTTTGCCCTTGTATGTCATCCTCTTCTAAGTCTTCTTAGATTCATCCTCTTCTAAGTCCTGCAGTAAATGACGGAATTCACCCTTTTCTGTTCTCTTCCAGTTTATGTCATGTATCCATTGCAATACTCTTGTTTTCTCGGCTATAAGAAAAGCACTTGCATTTTCTAAATCTTTTACAAAATCTGAAGAAAAGGATGAACTGTGGCAAAACTCAGGTGGTAGATGACTTTCATCAACCGGTGAAATACCACCACTTTGCTTATTGGAGGCTTGAAGTGGTGAAACCCATGTTTAGTCTCTAGAGCAAAGTTTCTGGCCTTTCGATATCTTTGATACCTTGATACCTTTCGTGTTTGGGGTTTCCATAAAAAAAAAAAAAAAAAAAAAATCATTTCGCTTCAGCATTCCTCAAAAGAGAATAACACATACATGTTACAGTAGGGTTGCCAGACATAACCCATTTTGGGGTACAAACCCCTTTTTTGGAATTATATTTCCAAGATATCCCCCTTTTTTTTAAAATTTGAAATGGGGTATTTGAAAAAAGCAGAAATCATAAAACACCCTGTTTAGATGATTATTTAGGAAGAAAGAATTAACTGATGATAAAGTTGTCATTGAAATGCACCTTAAAGACTAAAAAAAAAAAAAAATGACATTCTATCCTATTTACAAAGAAGGTTACAGAATATTTATATTATACTTTGTAACCTTTTACATTCTACTTGACTTCTTTTTTATTGCATTATAATATTTTAAGGCTCAGGCAACAAACTTTTTTTAAATTTAAAATTCCAAATATCAATTTGCTGTATGAAAAATATGTTCTGTCCAAATCATTCAATAAAAATATTGACACAAAAGACCTCAAAAATACCAGATATTTTGATAAAATTTTTAAATGCATATGAAGTACGTAATACAGAAAAAAATATTAATTTTGATTTTGCTTTGCCTCACTCAAATGCAATAAGTGATCAAGTATTTGGCATAATGTTTAACGCATGATAACCCAGAATGTTGAAGAAGAACTGGTGATGAAAACCAATCACGATATGTCATGCAAAGAATTTTACGTATATGTACTAAAAATGAAACTTAAAGGAAATTCACTCAAATGAAAAGTATTGTTAGGTAAATATTTTCTTTTTGATAAAATAAATCAAGTTTATTGAATATGTATTGTAAACAATTATGTAAAACATTTTGATGTTAATATTTATAAAAGTTTACTTTAGTGTTTATAACTCTTGCGATAAAATTTTCCGAATTAAACAAATTAAAGCACAGGCTATAATTCGGTTAATTTTATTAAAATTTGACTAATTTTGCATTTCATGAACTTGTAAAAATCAAAATATATAGAAATAAAATATTTGTTATTAAAATTCTTTGTTTTTTTTTTAAGATATGAGAGTACCCCAAAACGAGGAATGAATACCTCAAACATAAGCATAAGTACCCCGAGATCAAATTTTTAATCTGGTCACCCTACGTTATAGTGATGCTTCACTATACAGTTTCAGTTTTCAGTCTTCACGTTACAGTTTACACTAAATAGTGACATGACGAGAGTCCCGTGATGTGATAATAGTGTGTTTCTGCCTTAAAGTGCAGGATTACCGTAGCATGTTCTCTTAAATGATAATGTACATCACATTAATTATAGCAATACTACTATTAATTAATAGTAGTTTACTACCGCTACTTCTAAATTATTAATATGTATATAATATTTTTTTGTGTTATTGTCTTTTTTTCAGATATAAAAGTATACATTATAAATCATTTCTCCAAAATGTATTCTCACAAATCAGGAGCCCAGAAAAGATAAGGAAGAAGAGGAAAATGAAAAAAAGGGATCAACAAATGCTCTTTCAATTTGGATTAAGTGTGGCTTCAAAAATTTTTTCATTGAACTCACACCTATAGAATTGGAGCAAGAAGAAATTGTTGGAAATCCCATTTCCAAACAAGGAGCAGTTGATTGGGGTAATCATGTACAGGATTTTGATAAAGGGGCAGATGCAGAAAATGAAAATGGAAAACAGAAAGAAACAGACACACAGGAGAATGTGGAAGTGAATTTAGAAAACGAGAGGAGTAACCATAATGTAGGCCTTGACATTGGATGTATCACAACTGAGTTTCCCACCTCAAAAGGAAATAGAAAAGTATGTTATGAATGGTCACATCCCTCTGCCTAAAACATTCCCAAAAGATATCTGCAATCAAGTTTTCCCAGAAAGCATACTGAAATTTCAAAGCACCAATGGAGAACTACATATAAGAGACTGGCTTGTCTGAAGCCAACAGAAACAAGCATTATATTGCTCTTAGTGTCGATTATTTTGGCACAAGAGTCAATAGTCTCAAGACTAGCACTTCTGCATCTAAATCTGCACTGGTATCCGCTGAAGGCTGGGATTCTAATGGGAAGTGGCAGAAAATTTCCTACAGTATCCCAAAACATGAAAAAGGCAATAGTCACAGAGAATGTTACCTAGCTTGGCAAGACCTAGAAAGGCGCCTGCTGTCTGGGACAGGAGTTGCCACCATCTTAAAAGCGTCAATTAAAACTGAAGCTGTGAAATGGTACAATCTTTTAAAGCGCATCATCGATGCTGTACTCTTCTTGGAAGAACGTGGTCTGGCATTCACTGGTTCATCTAATCGAATTGTGTGATTCAAACAATGGACACTTTTTAGGACTCATTGAACTGCTCTATAGGTGGGACCCCATCCTTCAGGAACATGTGCTAAGTGTAGAGGAGTCACAGAAAAGGAGTGAGCGGCTTCAAGTTCATTATCTGTCCCCTGACTCACAAAATGAATTTATTGCAGAATGCTCGAATCTTGTGAAACAACACATTTTGCTGAAAAGGCTATCTGCAAAGTACTTTGCAGTAATAGTAGATGCCACACCAGATTCCTCCCATATTGAACAAACAACATTTCTTTTGAGATACGTACTTTTAAAAAAAAATGCAGTATGAGATTAAAGAAAGATTTCTTAAGTTTGCAGATTGTAGCAGCAAAAGAGGGGAAATTTCTCAGTTGATAACTGATACATTGAAAGAACACGCTATTCCTCTCAGTGATTATAGAGTTCAAGCCTACGATAATGGGGCAAATATGGCTGGAAAATACAATGGCGCACAAGCAAAAATACAAGGACAATGCTCAACAGCAATTTTTTCACCTTGCGGTTGTCACACACTCACATGGAAATGATGCTGCTGAATGCATACCTGAAGAGTCTACAGTGTCTCAGGAACCTTTTTCGGAACAATTCAAACTGTGTTGTTGTTTGTTATTTGGTTTATAGGAGCATTAGCAACTAAGGCCATATTGCTCCGGGATATGCGGTGGTCATTCCCTGACCTTTCCGCATCCTCCGTATTTGGTAGTGATGGGCCCTAACCCCAGTCTAATCAAAAAGCGTGTGCTACGCACTGCTGCTCCTTCCCACCTGGCTACGGAGGCAAACTTCAAACTGTGTACTACCTGTTCAATTCCAGTCCTAAGTGGTAGGAATTACTACAAAACTGTATTGGTGGTTCTCTTCATGGTATGTCTGAAACAAGATGGTCAGATTGTGTTGAATGCGTAAAGCCTTTTGCAGCTCACTTGCCTGGCATTAAATTAGCACCAGAAGACCTCCTAGAACTAAATTTGACGGCCAAAACAAAAAATTAAGTCCATGGAGTTTTATTATATGTGACATCTTTTGCCTGTGTGTTAATGTCAGCTGTGTGGTACAAAATATTAGCTGGCATAGATATTTGCAACAAGGTCATCCAAGCTAGGGATGCCACACTGGATGTTGAAGTAGCAAACATAGAAACTCTCCTCACAGATCTGACAAAACTTCAAAACAACTGGAAATGCATGTGGAATGAGCCAAATTGATTGCATCACACCTAAAAATAGAAATAAAACTTTGCCATAGATGTGGTGGAGTTAGGCACAAGGGGGCAAGGCTGCATGATGATAGCATGCCTGGTGCTAACGTGGAGGAAATGAATGACACAGAACACCAGAAGATGCCTGCTTCAAGAAAGTGTGTTTTACGTTTTGGTAGACATTGTTATATCAGGATTAACTGTCCGCTTCAATGCTATTAAGCAGTTGACAGAAAAATTTGATTTCCTGTGGAAATATCTCACTGTGCCTGAAAGTGATGTGGAGAGAAAAGCTTTATCTTTATCAGAGCAATATCCTGCTGACCTTAATGGTGATAATTTTGGAAAAGAAATGCAACATTTACCCTCAGTACATAAAGCAAATTTTGTAAAAACACAGTTAAAGCCATTAGATCTATTGAACTTGTTAACAGAGTACAGACTTGGTGAGCTGTTTCCAAATGTGTGTGTTAGCTTAAGAGTACTATTAACAATTCCAGCAACAGAGAGGTCATTTAGCAAATGCAAAATAATTAACAATTATTTAAGGTCTACAGTGTCTCAGGAACATCTTGTGGATTTGGCCAGGCTAAGTATTAAATCAAACATTGACAGAACAATTAATTTTCATGCTGTGATTCGAAATTTTTTTACAAAACAAGGCCAGGAAAGCGCTCTCTCTTTTTTTTCTTTAAATTAAAGTAAATACTATACTAAGTCTATCTACCTTTTTTTTTACTTTTTACTAATAATTACGTCTTCTGATGATCTGCATTGCAATATAAAATCAATGTGAATTCTTTCTCCTTATCTGTATTGTAGCATAAACAAAGATGCTCAAATGAATTGTGCTTTCTTCTCTCTGATCCTCTTTCATTTTATTTATATTTATGATGGAGGGAGTATAGGAGCATAAGGCCTCAAATGCAGAAAATCAACAGAGCGTCCATTCCACCCCGCCCCCTCATCTTCCATACCCGTTTTAGCCCAAAAGAAACTTTGTACCCTCTGATAAAATTCCTCTCAGAGGCCCAGACAACAGCCAATATGGCAAAAAAAAAAAATACATTCTGAGGGTGACATTTAAAATGAACAGGAACACAAAACTAGGGAAACAAGCCTAAATAACTTCAAGGGAGCATGTCAGAGTAGTCAACTACAGAAGAATACTCAATCTTAACTGTCTATAGTAATGTCAGGAGCACTGTCAAAAATGGGTGAATTTGAACTCCCACTTGAGGAAACTTATGCTGACACAATAGGGATAAGAGACATGGTGCTGTCTGAAAACTGAGGCAGACAAGTTATAGTATGGTATGTATAACATATTTAAGGAAAATAGGGAAAACAGAAGGGGTGGTTTTGTCATGGTTCTTATCAAAATATGTCAGAGTGCAAAAAAAAAAACCCCACCCATTGCTAGTCAGAAGTTACATCCAAAAGCAGAGAACCTGTGTGGTGCAAGTTAGTTGAAGACAAAATATAATGCGAGTGGGAGTATCTACAGACCAAGTTAATGACAAATCTTTATATGCAGATGGAATGGGCAAGCAAGTGTGAATGTCTTATTATGGTTGATGTCAATTTGCCCCTAAATAATTAGAATAAGTGCAAGGGAAGCTCACCACATGAAACAATTTTTATATGAGGCATATGATGCAAGAAAGCAAGCTTATACAGCATCAGCAAAAAAAAAAAAATTCCCGTTTCACCTTTTCAAGTTACTCAGAAAGAGAAAGAGAAAGAGAGAGAGAGAGAGAGAGAGAGAGAGAGAATGATGATATCCAGCTCGGGACTCTGGGTGTGCCAAACCCATACTCACCAGATGTGAGCCCCTGGGGTTGTTAAACTATAAATTGTATTATTATCATTTGAACCAGAATGTTATCGAAACTACTAGGAGTAAGAATATTCTTGACCTCATTATTACCCATGAATCAGATGACATCACAGGAACTCAATGGCAGGTAACTACCATGCAGTCATCAGTTAAAAGATTAAGAAAAATATTGCAGTGGTTAAGAGACTATGCCAATTTAAGATGCTATATGGCATTCTTCCCTCCTGCAATCTTGTCTAGTATTGCAGGATCATCTAGACAAGATTGCAATAATAATTCAGACACAGAATGGGTTTGTTAAAGGGAAGTCTTGTCTGACAAATCTGATTTGATACTATGATGTGGAAACAAAGGAACTGGATGCAAAAAATAATTTTAATATCATATACAGCGGATTCCAGTTATTTGGGCAAATCTTAAAAAACAGAACCCAATCGAGAAAATAGCCAGGGTTCACTTCACTTAATTGTGACAACATGCTGTTTGATTGGGGCAGGAGACAGCAGTACTGGAGATCACTCTACGATTGTCTTCAACCGTACCACGTGGTTCGGTCGGATTTCTGGAGGTCACAACCATAAAACAATTAGCAATCACCTGTTTATTGGGCTTTTCTGTTAGTGCAATCTATCATAAATGGATAATAAACTCGATCTTATTGAATTTGCAATAATACCGAAAGCTGGAATTATCTGGGTTATTATGGTAAAATGTGTTTACACTTCCATGAAATCTTCAATCATATAAAAAAATTAAATTTTCATAATCTTCTCTTCATTCCTATTTTTAAAGATTCCTAACTTGTTACTCCGTTCTCACATATCTTTTTACTGTTTTGAATTTTAACCCCCACCCACAAATGTCAATGAACAGAAATGTCAACTAGTTAGTATGTACATATCACAGTGCATATTACTCATTCCGATGATCACACATATTCTTCCAATTTTCATGTATCATTTAATTTTTTTATTGATAAGGTAATAAAGGATAAATTTGTCCTTAATATATCTTTACTTTTATAGCCTGTGGATAATATTCCTCCTATTTTTCACTAATTAGAATCACTGTTTAATAGAATTAAAATTGAATTCACAAACATGATCACAACGACCGGCTCTTACTACACATCATATAGTGAACGGTACTTTACTATGGGGAGTCCATCGTAACGTGATTTGATTGTACAGTCAACCAATTGTAAAGTGGGTGTCCATTGTATTTTTAACTATTTACGTGAAACTTCGGATAATTGGGGCAGCCGTTTAATCGGGCCAAAATGCACAAGTTCCGATGCGTCCCAAATAACAGGAATCGACTGTACTTGGATTTCAGGAAAGCTTTTGATACTGTTGCACAAGGAAGACTACTGTACAACTTGGAGAATTATAGCAGTAAGGGCAAGTTGCTACAAGGAATAAAAGGATGGTTGAGAGGGAAATGACAGAGTAATCAATGGACACCGCTCTTCATGGAATAATGTTATTAGTGGAGTCCCCCAGGGCCCAAACAAAGTTGTTGTTTTCTATATTTATCAATGATATTAATGAAGATATAAAGGTGAAGGTAAACTGCAGCCATTATCAACTCACTGCAGGATAGAAGCAATTCATACTGAGGGTAATGGACCATAACCTGCCACGCTGGTCCAGTGTGGGTTAGCAGATCGACTGTATTTAGCAGTCAAGGGCTTTAACCCCGGTCTACTCAAAGGGCGTGTGCTTCCACTCCTGACCACTCGGCTACGGAGACAAAGAATGAAAATAAATCACACTTAAATGTCCAAGTTTGCAGTGATACAAAAGTTGGCAGGGTTGTTAATGACAGTATATTACTGGAACAAGATCTAGAAAATCGGCTGAGAAGTAGGAACTGAAGTTTAACATTGACAAATGATAAGTACTGGATATGGGTAGAACCTCAAAGAAATGTACAAACTGTGAGGACTACACTCGGTGGTAGAGAATGAAAAAGACATGGGGGTAATTATGCAGTCAGATATGAAGTTTTCTGAGTAGTGCAGACAGGCTGCTAGAGCAAGTCATGGGGTCTTGTCAATGATATACAGGAATTTTGCTAGTAAGGAGAAGGAGGTGATTATTCCTTTGTATAAGGCAATGGTCAGGCCACGCCTTGAATACTGCATACAGGTCTGGAGGCCTCATTTTAATGAAGGATGTAGAGTTGCTAGAAGGGCAAGATTGGTGAGGGGAACAAAGGGGTTCTCTAACCAAGAAAGGCTTAAGTTCTGTAAATTGCAGCATCTGGAGACTAGGCACCTGCAAAGTGATCTGATTGAGGTGTATCAGGCTTTGAATGGGTTGAGAAAGTTCAATGCTGATGACATTGTTCTTCTTGCTCAGATTATGAACATAAAGGGGCATAAATTCAAATTGAAGAAAGGCAGTTATAGAATAGATGTGTAGAAATTTGCCTTTAGCCAGTGGGTTTTTCATTGCTAGAACAAACTTCCATCTGTTGCTGTGAAAGTTGATAGCTTAAATAAATACAAGGAAGAGCTGGATAAACTTTTAGAGCAAATGGATGTGTGAAATTGTTTTTTTTTTTTTTTTTGCTGATACTGTATAAGCTTGTTTTCTTGCATCATATGCATCTACTAACGCTAATGATAACAAATGTCAGATATTTCTTTCACGACTCTTTTTTTAACTGCTTTATTGTGAGATTCCTTGATGTGTTGGCAGCAGGCCAGTATATGATATAAAGGTAATGGGCATGAATGTCAGAAACAAAGAAAAGCTTATTTACTTTCTTTCATGAAAATAAATTTATCTTTTGCTTTCAGTGGTGAAAGAGAAAGATACAAGGGTATTCTCTTTCCACATGTTTTCTGGGAATAAAATAATGCTTGCTTATTGCTCCTATTTTTCAATCCCATGGAATAAGCAGAGGTGAGAGAGCATTTTCAAATATGAAACTGTTTAATCCACTAACAAAAAATAAATAAAATAAAAATGAAATTTACTTATAATAAAATGCTCATTTAATATCTCCCATCTTTTGATCATTGTATATTCTTATTAATAACTGAATAATAATAATAATAACAATAAAAAAAAAAAGATTGAGTGAATTTTATTTTTGGCTGTTAAAAGATATCAGCAGTAGTAAAATTTCTACTTGATAACACTTTGTGTAAGGCAAAAAATCTTAATAAGATTTTAATTATTTATTTTTTATATGGGGTCTGGTTTTGTATATGCAAGTACTCATGAAAGGGTTAAAATTGCTACATTTACAGAGAATTCAGAAGTATAACATGACAGAACAAGCTTTATAAATAATCTTATGTAGAGTATTTAGCCAATTACCCCCTTCCCTCCAAATCCATTCAGTTATTCCTTATTTCAAATTTTCACAATCTCACTTCAGCAGTTTCATAACTTATAACTTTCTTCACTATACTGTTATTATTTTATCTAACTATTCACAACTTGTTTGCTAGTTTGGCAAGCAAAATTTTTTTCTACTCTTTCCTGCATAACTGGGCCAGATATTGAAATATTTTTATTCCTTGAAAATTTTGTTCAAAACAACCTGCTTCCATAGCACTTAAACCTTTGTTTCCTAAGATCTTTGTTAATTAACTTTTTTTTTTTCAACCAGCATCAAAATTTTACATTTTGCTTTTCTAGTCAATGTGGAGAATGAGGATTATGAACAACAGGAAAAAAAAAAACCTTCGCAGTATGTTAATTATGGTAAACACATTGTATAGGGCAAAATATTTTTGGAAGTTTTCCTGTATAATTATGAACACAATGCACCCAGAAGAGAACAATAACACCATACACCCTGTACATCGGTTCATGCACACTTTGCATTATGCTGTTACCAGTCTGCTAATCTTATGCAATTTCATAGTTTTGAAAGGGATGTTACTTAATGCAGATGTGGACCACAGTCCTTAAACTTCACCCCCCCCCAACCAACACACCCAAGAATGAAAGGAAAAAACTAATTAACTACCATGGTTAAAACTAAGTTGTGAAACAAAAATTGTGGATTTCTTCTTTAATTGTTTCAATTCTGTTATGAAATATTTTGCTAGTGCAGTGCCAAAATTTTGAAAGCTGTAGAGGGCAAAGTGGTTTTCTTTGACAAATATGGCCTATAAATTTCTCATTGCAGGTCTAGTTGCTATTATGGTAACAACATGTTTTTGTTCCCTGTTAGAACTATGATAGCTTACAACATCATTACTTTGTATAAGCAATTTTGTATCAAATTTGAAGCACGTGATAATAAATGGAATGGAGGAATTTGTCATCCTTTTCAGAAATGGTTATCTGCAGATCTGCATGTAGAAGGAAAAACACCAATAAAATAAGACGGTAAAAAACAACACAAAACAGAAGAATGTAAGAAGAATTCTTACATTCTTCTTTAATTTTAACTTTATTGCAAGATTTGAATCATTTAATAATGCTGGTAGGTATGGAAAAACATATGTAAATGTTTGCTAAATACAGCCAACCCCTGTATAACATGGTACTTCTACAACATGGTTTCACTCAACATGATTGATAGATTGCAGCAATACTCGCACAACAGGGTACTCATCACGTCGGAAAAATATAACACAGTTAAAGAATTTTGGCAAACCTTGCATAACATAGCATTTTTGAGCTTTCGAGCAGAGAAAACCCTCACTATGCAAAAAAAAAATTATTGGGAAATCCCTGTATTTAATTTTGTTTGGAAATCTCCATGTTAGGTTCTGTGCTATTGAACTTGTACTTGTTTGAGACCACACAAAAAAAAAAAGAAAAAAAGTGACTTCGAAGCATTACTAAACTTTGTTCTTAAGAACCGTATTGGAATAATTTCTTTGTTGTGTATTAAATTCCGGCCCTAAATTATGCCTAAGGAACTTAGGCATAATTCAGGTAACTGCCAATTTATTAAAAGAATGGTTTCCAAATTGTTTTGTGCCAGTTATGGAAAACTATTTGAAGTGGAAAAATCTAGGTAAAAGTCTTATTACTATTGGATAATGCTCTAGGCCATCCAAAAAGATTTAAGTCATTGAAAATGTTGAAGTACTGAATAAAAGAAGTTGAATACAACTTCTTCAACTTAGCCATTAGATCAAGGCATTATATCAACTGTTATTATATAACTCATCACATCGGAAAATTTACAATGGATTTTGGAAAAAACTGATTCCGAATCTATAGAGATGGAGGCATGGAAACATTTTCCAACTATGGACTGTATTGGAATCATAACTTTATCACTCAAAGAAATAAAACCGTCAACATTAAAACCATGTTGGAAAAATGTAGGCCAAAGAGTCAGTTCATTCAGGAAAATTGGTCGAACAAGCTGAAAATGGAATCGGTGCAATAGTAGATATTGCTAAGTTGGTAGGAAGGGAAAGGTTTGATGATATGACTACTGAAGACATTCAAGAATTACTGGTAGAAAAGAGGCTGGTGAAGCAGATTTAGTGGAAATGGCATCAGAGGCAAACCAAATCAATTCAGAGGATGATAGCGCAGATTAAAATTCTGAAGTTACAAATTTTATACTAAAAAGCATACAGGAAGGCATAAACTTAGAGGAGCAATTAGAATTTTATTATCTGAATGCAGATCCCTTGAATGAGAGGAACACAAATTTCAAAAGGGAACTTCAAAAATGCTTAGCTCCATACCATGCAATTTACAAAGATCTATCAAGCAAAAGCAAACAAACCAGATTACTGATTTTTTAACCAGAACAGAAGACAGACGAAATCTAGATACTGCAGAAGAAAATTCAGAAGGTGAAGATATTCTGCAACAGATATTGTGCTTAGCAGCAGTGAAGAGCCAGAAAATTAAATGAGCGTACATTTGACATATATCGTCGATCCCACAAATCTGCAAAAATATAATTTTGAGAAAAACACATTTAAAGATTCTTTGATTTTAGAAAAATCAAGTTTAAGTTATTTAACTACATGTAGTTATTGTAGTAATGTAGTTACATTTAGTTATTTAATTACATGTTGTAAGTATTTGGAAAGTGGTTTGATGTTTAGATTTAACACATGCAAAAATTGCATGTTAAAAAAGGGCCACAAGATTGGCAAAGTCAACCATCTTTGCAAATGTTGCGTACTGAGAAGAAAAAAAAAAATGCTTTAGTTAGTATGTTTTTAAGAGTTGTTTGAGTTTTTTTTTTAAATGGTGCTAAAACATTTGGTAAACAAATATTTCATTCAGTTATAAGAATCTTGGAGTTGCCTTTTCTATATAAAACTTACTTTATTATCCCATTATCCCATGCTTAACTAAAATATAATTTTGGTGAAGTTTCATTATGTGACTGTGGAAAATTGATGTTCAGAAATGATTTGATGTAGTAGGGGGCTTTCTTTCCTCATGAAATGCCCATTACTGCCTCATCAGTAGGCAGAAACCCTTATAATATCACATTTTATATAGACTGTAGTCAGTGGTCAGGAGCGGGAGTGCAGGAGCACATGCTCTCCAGTAGACCAGGGTTCAAGCCTCTGACTCCTAAATACGGTCCATCTGCCAACCTGCACTGGACTGGCAGGGCAGATATGGTCCATTTCCTTCAACATGAATCGTTGAGGAAGCTTCCGTTCTGCAGTGGATAGATAATAGCTGCAGTTTATGTTGTTTTACAAGTACCTTCCGAAATCCATATTGGTAATTTAAGATTGCCATTATATAGGGGCTTAAAAAACACTTTCGGCGTTGTGAAGTTTGAAAGTTTGTCAGATTCATAAAGAACTAAAAAGGCGGGAAAAAAAATTTAACATATTTTTGTTGGTCAGAAATGAATAATTTATTAATAAAATGAGGTTAGAATAACATATACTAGTACATATAAATAAACGAAATATAAATTAATTACACAGGTTTAATTACAATAACATACAAGTTGGTATAAATTAATTTTCAATATCTTCTTCATATTCAGATTCTTCACTTAAATTTGGTGCTGGTAATATCCCTCATTTCTACTGATGCTTGTAATTTTAAATAGAATTTGTGATACTCCTTCGGTATTGTCAAATCTTGGCATATTTTGATTAAATCTTTAGGCTTTGCTTGATATATACAAAGTTCCTCATTATAGACTTTGGAAAGGTTAGGTTGCTCATTGCTGGATCTTCCTCTAGGTCTTTTTAGGTTTACTGTTATAAATTCATCTTTGTAGTTTGTTTTGTAAAACACTGTGACATGCCTGTCCTGTCCTTTTTGGAATTCAAGGCAGCAGATTTTTCTCCAAGAAACAGCACCTTTAAGTTGTTTGGCAAGAAAAATAAAATCACAAAAGTCATCGCACTGCCTGATGTTTACACAGAATGGTGTAGGTTTTAATCTTTTGCCTCTAATTATTTGGGCAAATCCCTCAGGGACATACACAAGTACATATTTGACTTTTCTCTCAAATTTAGAGTGCACTGAGTCACGTTCCACTTTTGAATGGCCTGGCTCAAAAAAAAAAAGAGTGTCTAACAGTTTTAAAACTGGGGATAATTTTTAAAAAGTACATGCACATCGAAACCAAAAGTTACGAGTCACTATTGTCATTGGTGGTTCCATAATTTTTTATTGTTGTCTGAAACTGCAAAGTCATTCAAGGGATTGAAATCTTCATCTTCCAAATCAGATTCCATTTGAAGTGAGGAATGCATTGCAAGAATTTGTTGCCTTCTTCTACTCATTATTCCAAATTTCACTGTTGACTGCAAAATTGAGATGTTACAAAGGACAACTACATAATAATACTGATTGGCAAACTGAGACAAACAAAACCATACACATAATAGCATGCACGAGCTGGCCTCCCACAACCTATTGTATATGCAAAAAAACAGCAATTCACAAAAGTGGTACTTATGTGAATTGCTTTGTCAGTATTTACCATGCCAAACCAACGAAAGTGCCACATTCGTGAATCTGCATGGTGAGAAGTTTTTTTTTTTTTTTTTTACAGATAAGTGAAAATGCACGTAACCTTTTCAACTCCTTGGCCTTGAAATACACATCCGATCTTTGGCAGGATAGTTGACCAATTAAAAAAAACCCTTAAGAATGCATTTAGTTAAAAATGTGCCAAATTGTTACATTCGTGTTTCCGACGATATGTATCACAGTTTGCAAAACATTTGTTTAGTTATTACTATTTTTAAGAAAATAGTAAGTTCCCAATAGTTATAAAATGATGTAGTTTTGTTAGCTTTTGGAACGTAACCCACCCTTTTTGTACTGGTTCTTAGTCCCATATAACACAGTTTCACACTATATGAGATTTTATGGGAACCGAACTACTGTGTCATATGGGAGTTATTTGCATATATTTTTGGAAGGAAAGTTATAGTTTATCTATTAGAGTGCACCTAAAGTCAAAATACATATGCTAGGTAGAATTCTAAGCAATATTGTTAATTTTATCATTCTCTGATTTCGAATTTGTAAGTTTATCTTTCTAAAAAATTATAAATAAATTAGCTCTGCATTGTGCAGTTACATTTATTGATGTTAAAACAATAACATTAGTAGCTTGAAGTGCAAATCAACAGTGAGAAATTTTAAAGGTGAGAATGATTAGAACTCTTTACTTGGGCATATAAAAAAATTTTTAGAGAAAAATCGAGTGACAGCAGATGAAATAGTAAAGCATGTAATGTTAGCATTAGAAAGGACACATGATGCAAGAAAGCAAACTTATATAGCATTAGCCAAAAAAAAAAAAAAACCCCAGACCCCCCCCCCCTTCATTTCACCTATCCACTCACTCCATGTTTCTCTAGTGATGCCTTTGAATCTGTTTAAGCTATCAACTACTACAACGACAGATGGAAGTTTGTTCAAGCAATCAACGCACTGGCTAAAAGGAAAACTTCCGCACATCTATCCTACAACTGTCTTTCCTGAATTTGAATTTATGCCCTTTCAGATGATTATTCTGAGCAAGAGGGAGAATCCTATCAGCATTGACAATCCTCAAACCATTCAAGGCTTAATACACCTCAATCAGATCACCTCGCAGGCACCTAGCCTCCAGACACTGTAATTTGCAAAACTTAAGCATTTCTTCGTAAGAGCAACCCTTTGTTCCATTCACTAATCTTGTTGCCCTTCTCTGTACTCGTTCCAACAGCTCTACATCCTTCTTAAAATGAGGCCTCCGGACCTTTGGCATTAGTAGAGACATATGATACAAGGAAGCAAAGCTTATGCAGCATGAGGCAAAAAAAAAAAAAAAAAACTTTCCACTTCACCCCTCTTTTGCTCGAAATAACTGTCCAGCTGAGCCTTAAATTTATTTAGGCTATCAACTTCCACAACAAGGGATGGAAGTCTGTTCCACCAACCAAATAACCGCTGGCTAAAGGCAAATTTCTGCACATCTATCCTACATCTGACTTTCCTCAATCTGAATTTATGCCCTCTCAGGTGATTATTCTGAGCAAGAGGAAGAATCCCATCGGCATTGAGCATGCTCAAACCATTCAAGGCTTTCTACTTCTCTTTTTTTTTTTAGCCATATTTAGCCGCTTATTGAATATTTTTACATCAAATTATTTTTTGTAAGTAGCTTATAGACCTAGTAAGGATCGTTAGTTTATTCTGAATTGAGACAGCGAGATTTGAAACTTAATTAATACTTAAGTGTCCATAGATTACCGTTCGTAACTTCCCGCCTTTGTCATACGATCATCATATATCGAACCTAGATAGCGTTAGTATAGTACAGGTTATAATATTTTCAGTGATCGGTAAAATCTATTAAACTTCTTGAACTTCGTTGGCATTTAAATTGTACTTTTAACTAAATACATATACCGACTTAGATTACAAACGTAACATAATTAATTAATACATAATTGACACGGAAGTTATATAAAGGGAACTCTGAGATAATTAATACTTGAGACTAAAAAATACATATCCCGTTATAACTGTGTTGGGAGATAAGTTAGGGTTATAAACTGAAACTGACATTTTATTTAAATTAAAAGAAACATGACTCAGACCAGAGCAGCAAAAAAAAAGGCTCAAGATAATGGAAGTGCTGTGGCTCAGAGGAGAACTGAGGGGGGCAGTTGCCTTCTGAATCACAGCCTTCTAAAATGCACAGCTTGCATGATGTTTGTGGAGCATTCAGGTACAGGACATGACATGCCATGGGGGATGTCTTTGTGTGTGCACGATGCAAGGAGTGTATCGAAATCAGGCAATAACTCAGCGTTCCTATGGGCCTATATGAGAGCTTGAAGGACAGGGTGGATGCCCTCGAAGGAACTAAATTGAGGGAACCATCAAGCTCTCAGCTGCCCACATCAACGCCAAAGCTTGCTCTTGGTCGTCGCGCAACACAGCGGCAACTGCCAAGGCAGAATGCGCTGGTCCCAAAGGAACTAGTAGTTGTTGGTGACTATTGTCAGGGAAACGGGGAACATGCTTTGTAAAAAGGATAGGTAGAACAGGACCAGAGTATGTCTGCCAGGGGGCGAAGGTTGATAACGTTGTAGAGCAGATATCATCTTTTAAGGGCACAAAAGGTGATATAGTTGTACATGTTGGCACTAATGATATCGAGAGTAGGAGACCGGCAGAATTGCTTAACAAGTACAGGTCACTGTTGAAAAAAAGCCGTGAAATAGGGTTGAATTTGAAAGTGTCTGCAATTCTGCCCAGACACGATAGGAGGGAGTATATGATGAGAGCCTTGTCAATCAATTCGGCCCTGGAAACATTGTGCAAGGCTCAAGGGGCAGAATTTTTTTCAGCCTGGACTGTACTTGTTCACAGGAGAGATTGCTTCTACAGGGATGGGATACACTTAAATAGAAAGGGTGCAAGAATATTTGCTGATGCTATCGAGGCAGTGTTAGGTGGGTCTGAAAACTGCTAGCTTAGGGGGAGACAAAGACGAATAGATTAACAGTAGCCACTGGCAGAGGTGAAAGAGATTCTTGCACTGCTTCTATTGGAATGAGCAGAAGCCTGAAAAACAAGATGCAGGATATTTCAGAGACTACGGGGAGTCATTGCGGTACAAATAAACACTTGGGTTGTGTTAGGGTAGCTAAGAATAGAAATAGGTGCATGTATACCAATGCTAGGAGTTTAGTAAATAAATTTGATGAACTTGAGGTATTGCTCAAAACATCAAAGGCAGATATTGTTGGGATATCAAAGATGTGGTGTCACACAGATATAAGGAATGCAGAACTGGAATTTGGGGAGTACATCTACAGAAAGGATAGACTGGATAGGAAGGGAGGAGGGGTTATGCTATTAGTTAAGAAATACATAAAATCCAAGGAAGTGAAGCCAGTGGACATCGCTGGACAGTGCAGTATCGAGTCAGTTTGGTGTGACATAAGCATTGGGAGATCAAAATTGAGAGGAGGAGTGTGCTATAGGCCTAATGACTCTGATGAGTATAATAAGATACTGTACAGGGAAATAGAGTGGGCCAGTAAATCAGAGAGTCTTATAATGGGAGATTTTAATTTCCCAGATATTGACTGGAATTTGAGGGCTGGTCACTCACACACTAAGCAAGGCTTTTGTGGATTTATTGGATGATTGTTTTCTACATCAGCATGTTCAGGAGGCAACTAGAGGGAAGAATACTCTTGATTTGATTATCAGCAGTGATTCTTCATGCATTAAGAATCTGCAGATAAATGAACCACTAGGTGGCAGTGATCACAGTGTGCTGAAGTGGGATTTACTCAAAGAGGTAACTACCATTAAGGGAAGGGTTATTGCTTTCGAAAAGGCGATTACGATGGACTGAGACAGTATTTAAATTCTATACAGTGGGACCAACTGATGATGTTACCAACAGCAAATGCAAAATGGGAAGCATTCAAAGAACTTATCTTGGAAGCTACTAGGCTATACATACCAACTAAGAAATATTGTTCAAGGTTTAGGCCTAAATGGATGTCAGATGAACTGATGAGGCATATGGCAGAGAAGAAACATGCATGGGATACATACAAATTAACACGTGACACAGAAGCCTATGATAGACACAAGTTGATCTGTAACCAAGTTTTACAAAGGAGGTTAGGCAGGCGAAGGCAGATTATGAGAAATCTTTGGCAAGGGATGCCAACAAAAACAGCAAAGAGTTCTTTACTTATGTAAACTCTAGAAGGAAGGGGATAGGTAAATCAGATTGGTCCACTTGATATCGATGGGTCAACTGTTGATAATCCTGCTCAGGTAGCTAACAAACTAAATGAATATTTTGCATCGACATTCGCACATGAGGAGTTATTTAGCGAGGGGAAAGCCAGAGGTGTATTCAACTCTAGCATTAAGCTAGAGAATCTTGTAATAACTCAGAGTAAAGTGGAGGAGAAATTATTGAAGTTAAACACAAGAAAGGCACCGGGGTGGATGGGATCTATCCAGTTATATTAAAAGAGGCAGCAAAGGAAATAAGCAAACCCTTAGCCATAATGAGAGCTTCCTTGGACTCACGGAGGTACCCACAGACTGGAGATGTGCAAATATCACCCCAATTCACAAGGGAGGATCAAAGGCTGACACAAGTAATTATAGACCTGTGAGTTTAACTTCAGTTCCATGAAAATTAATGATCCTGCAGAGCTTCTTTAACTAGTTAAAGAAGCTCTGCAGGATCATTTAGACAAGACTTCAGCTATAGCTCGGACACAGCATGGTTTTGTTAAGGGGAAGTCTTGCCTGACCAGTTTGATTGGATACTATAATGCAGTCACAAAGGAACTGGATGCTGGGAATAACTTTGATATTATATACTTGGATCTTAGAAAGGCTTTTGATACTGTTGCACATGGAAGACTGCTGCACAAATTGGAGCAGTGTGGGATTGGAGGCAAATTGCTGCTGTGGATAAAGGGGTGGCTGAGAGGGAGAAGACAGAGAGTGGTAATCAATGGACACTGCTCATCGTGGACTAATGTTATTAGTGGAGTCCCTCAGGGCTCAGTGTTGGGTCCATTATTGTTTTCTGTATTCATAAATGATATTGATGAGGTATATCAAGCTTAATGTCGAAGTTTGCAGACGATACAAAGGAAGGCACGGTTGTCAAGGAGAACTACGCTGCTGCAACAGGATCTGGAAAGGTTGAGCAGATGGGCTGAGAGGTGGCAAATGAAGTTTAACATTGACAAATGTAAAGTACTACACACGGGAAACAGCAACCCCAGAGCAACGTATCAACTCTGTGGTACTACACTGACAGTGGTAGAGAATGAAAGGGACCTGGCGGTGGTTGTGCAGGCAGATATGAAGTTTTCTGAGCAGTGCAGACGGGCTGCAAGAGTAGCTCATGGTGTATTGTCGATGACATATAGGAATTTTTCTAGCAGGGATAAGGAGGTGATTATTACCTTGTATAAGGCAATGGTCAGCCACACCTAGAGTACTGTATACAGGTTTGGAGGCCTCATTTCAAGAAGGATGTAGAGATGCTGGAACGAGTACAGAGAAGGGCAACAAGATTAGTGAATGGAACAAAGGGGTGCTCTTACGAAGAAAGGCTTAAGTTTTGGTTTGAGCATGCTCAAGGCTGATGGGATTCTTCCTCTTGCTCAGAATAATCACCTGAGAGGGCATAAATTCAAATTGAGGAAAGATAGATGTAGGATAGACGTGAGGAAATTTGCCTTTAGCCAACAGGTGGTTGGTTAGTGGAAAAGACTTCCATCCCTTGTCGTGGAAGTTGATAGCCTAAATAAGTTTAAGGCTCAGCTGGACAGGTATTTTGAACGAAAAGAGGGGTGAAGTGGAAGTGGTTTTTTTTTTTTTTTTTGGCTGATGCTGCATAAGCTTGCTTTCTTGCATCGAATGCCTCTACTAATGCTAATGCTCTATCAGATCACCTCGCCGGTGCCTAGTCTCCAACTGTAATTTGCAGAACTTAAGCCTTTCTTCGTAAGAGCAACCCTTTGTTCCATTCACTAATCTTGTTGCCCTTCTCTGTACTAGTTCCAGCGGCCCTAATTCATTCTTGAAATGAGGCCTCCAGCCCTGTATACAGTACTCAAGGTGTGACCGACAATTGCCTTATACAAGGGAATAATCACCTCCTTATCCCTACTAGAAAACTTCCTGTGTATCACTGACAAGATGCCATAAGCTACTCTTGCAGCTCATCTGCACTGCTCAGAGAACTTCATATCTGCCTGCACAATTACCCCCAGGTCCTTTTCATTCTCTACCACTGTCAGTGTAGTACCACAGAGTTGATACGTTGCCCTGGGGTTGCTGTTTCCCCATATGTAGTAATTTACATTTGTCAATGTTAAACTTCATTTGCCACCTCTCAGCCCATCTGCTGAACCTTTCCATATCCTGTTGAAGCAGCATAGCATCAGTAGTGTCCTTAACAACCCTGCCAACCTTTGTATCGTCTGCAAACTTGGATATTAAGCTTGATATACCATCATCAATATTATTTATAAATACAGAAAACAATAATGGATCCAACAATGAAACCTGAGGGACTCCACTAATAACATTAGTCCACGATGAGCAGTGTCCATTGATTACCACTGTCTTCTCCCCCTCAACAACCCGTTAATCCATATCAGCAATTTGCTTCCAGTGCCACGCTGCTCCAATTCGTTCAGCAGTCTTCCATGTGCAACAGTATCAAAAGCCTTCTTAAGATCCAAGTATATAATATCAAAGTTATTCTCTGCATCCAGTTCTTTTGTGACTACATCATAGTATCCAATCAAATTGGTCAGGCAATACTTTCCCTTAACAAAACCATGTTGTGTCCGAACTATAACTGAAGTCTTGTCTAGATGATCCTGCAGTGCTTCCTTAACCAGTGCCTCCATTAATTTTCCTGGAACAGAAGTTAAACTCACAGGTCTATAATTACTTGTGTCAGCCTTTGATCCTCCTTTGTGAATTGGGGACACATTTGCACATCTCCAGTCTATGGGTACCTCCCCTGAGTCCTAAGAACTCTCATAATTATGGCTAAGGGTTTGCTTACTTCCTTTGCTGCCTCCTTTAATATAACTGGATAGATCTCATCCACACTGGGTGCCTTTTTTATGTTTATCCTCAACAATTTCTCCTCCACTTTCCTCCCAGTTATTAACAAAATCATCCAGCTCACTGTCAGAGTTCACTTCACCTCTGGCATTCCCCTCCCTGAATAACTCCTCAAGTGTGAAAGTAGATGCAAAATACTCGTTTTGTTTGTTAGCCACCTGAGCAGGGTCCTCAACTGTTGAACCAATCTGATTCATCCCCTTCCTTCTAGAGTTTACATAAGTAAAGAACTCTTGCTGTTTTTCTTTGCATCTTTTGCAAAAGATTTCTCGTAATCTGCCTTCACCTGCCTAACCTCTTTTGCAACTTGGTTAAAAATCAACTTATATCTATCATAGGCTTCTGTGTCACGTGTTAATTTATATGTATCCCATGCATTTTTCTTCTCTGCCATATGTCTCATTAGTTCATCTAACATCCATTTAGGCCTAAACCTTGAAGAATATTTCTTAGTTGGTATGTAAAACCTAGTAGCTTCCAAGATAAGTTCTTTGAAAGCTTCCCATTTTGAATTTGCTGCTGGTAACATCATCAGTTCGACCCACTGTATTGAATTTATATACTGTCTCAGACCATCGTAGTCTGCCTTTACGGAAGCGAAAACCCTTCCCTTTATCCCTGATGGTAATTACCTCTTTGAATAAATCCCACTTCAGCACACTGTGATCACTGCCACCTAGTGGCTCCTTTATCTTCAGATTCTTAATGCATGAAGAATCACTACTGATAATCAAATCAAGAGTATTACTTCCTCTAGTTGACCCCCGAACACGCTGATGTAGAAAAAAATCATCCAATAAATCCATAAAAGCCTTGCTAGTGTGTGAGTGACCAAACTACAAATTCCAGTCAATATCTGGGAAATTAAAATCCCCCATATCAGATTCTCTGATTTACTGGCCCATTCTATTTCCCTGGACAGTTTCTTATTATACTCAGAATCATTAGACACTGCACTGTCCAGTGATTCGACTGGCTTCACTTCCTTGGATTTTATGTGTTTCTTAACTAATAGCATAATCCCTCCTCCCTTCCTATCCTGTTTATCCTTTCTGTACACATTGTACTCCCCAAATTCCAGTTTTGGATTCCTTATATCTGTGTGAAACCATGTCTTTGATATCCCAATATCTGCCTTTTGCATATCTCAAATTCATCAAATTTATTTACCAAACTTCTAGCATTGGTGTACACGCATGTATACATGCACCTGTTCCTATTCTTAGCTACCCTAACACAACCCATGTGTTTACTTGTACCACAACGACTCCCAGCAGTCTCTGATATATCCTGTATCATGTTTTCCAGGCTGCTCCTCATTCCAATAGAAGCAATGATAGAATCACTTTCACCTCTGCAAGTGACTACTGTTAATCTATTAGTCCTTGTATCCCTCCAAGCTAGCAGTTTTCCGACCCACCTAACACTGCCTCGATAGCATCAGCAAATATTCTTGCACCCTTTCTATTTAAGTGTATCCCATCCCTGAAGAAGCAGTCTCTCCTGTTAACAAGTACAGACCAGGCTGAACAAAATTCTATCCCTTGAGCCTTGCACAATCTTTCCTGGGCCGAATTGATCGACAAGGCTCTCGTCATATATATTCCCTCCTATCTTGTCTGGGCAGAATTGCAGACACTTTCAAATTCAACCCTAATTCACGGCTTTTTTTTCAACAGTGACCTGTATTTGTTAAGTAATTCTGCCGGTCTCATACTCTTAATATCATTAGTGCCAACGTGTACAACTATATCACATTTTGTGCCCTTAAAAGATGATATCTGCTCTACAACATCAACCTTTGCCCCTGGCAGATATAATCTGTTCCTATTCCACCTATCCTTTTTACAAAGCACGTTCCCCATTTCCCTGACAATAGAGTCACCAACAACTACTAGTTCCTGTGGGACCAATGCATTCTGCCTTGGAGGTTGCCGCTATGTTGCATGATGACCAGGTGCAAGCTCTGGCATTGATGTGGGCAGCTGAGAGCTTAATGGGCCCCTCAATTTAGATCCTTCGAGGGCATCCATCCTGTCCTTCAAGCTCTCATATAGGCCCATAACAATGCTGAGTTGTCGCCCGATTTCGTTACACTCCTTGCATCACGCACACACAAAGAAATTCGCCATGGCAATATCATGTCCCGTACCCGATTGCTCCACAAACATCATGGAAGCAGTGCATTTTAAAAGGCTGTGATTCAGAGGGCAACTACCCCTCTCAGTTCCCCCCTGAGCCAAACACTCCCATTAGCTTGAGCCTTTTGCTTTGCTGCTCTGATCTGAGCCATGATTTCGATTTAATTTCAATAAAATTTCAATTTTAGTACGAAATTATAACCCCAAACTTGTATCCCAACACAGTTATTACGCTATATATATTTTTCAGTATCGAGTATTATCTACGAGTTCCGTTTATATAACTTCCGTATCAAGTTAGGTATTAATTAATAATTTTACGTTTGTAATCTAAGTCGTTATATGTCTTTAGCTAAAAGTACAATTTAACTGATAACGAAGTTTAACAAAATTAGTAGATTTTACTGATTAATTGACAATATTATATTATATACTGTACTATACTAAGCTTACGCTATCTAGTTCGGGATATAATGTTATGTCGTATAACAATGGCAGCAAGTTACTAACGGTAAATCTACGGACACTTAAGTATCAATTAACTTCCATATCTCGCTGTCAATGCAGAATAAACTAAGGATCCTGAGTAGGTCTATAAGCTACTTATAGAAAATAATTTGATGTAACAATTGGTCAAAAAAGTGGCTAAATATGGCTAAAAAACTTCTCATTCGGCGGAGCTGCAACACTTAACACGTGCGTGGATTTGATACCCTTACCGATACTTTTATGCAATTAAAAGTCCGAGTAAAGAATAAATACACCAGATTAATCAGAATATCACAAAATAATGCTATACTACTAAATTTAAATCAAAAATTTTAGAAAAATAATAATTTCAAATCAATAAATAAGAAAATCCACTTAGTGGCTCTGAACACGTCTGACTCCCACTAGCCTTGTCCAAGCCCACTGCCTGTATACAGTTCTCAAAGTGTGGCCTAAATATTGCCTTACACAACTGGATAATCACCTCCTTATCCCTGCTAGAAAAATTCCTGTATATCATTGACAAGACAGCATGAGCTACTCTTGCAGACCATCTGCACTGCTCAGAAAACTTCATATCTGCCTACATAATTACCTCCAGGTTCTTTTCACTCTTTACCACTGTCAGTGTATTACCACACAGTTGGTATGTTACTCTGGGTTTACTGCTTCCCATATGCAGTACTCTATCATAGGCTTTTGTGTCACCTATTAATTTATATGTATCCCATGCATTTTTCTTCTCTGCCACATGTCTAATTAGTTCATCTAACATCCATTTAGGCCTAAATCTTGAACAATATTTCTTAGTTGGTATGAAAAGTCCAGTAGCTTCTAAGATTATTTCTTTGAATGCTTTCCAATTTTGAATTTCCTGTTGGTAACACCATCAGTTGGTCCTGCCATATAGAATTTAAATACGGTCTCAAACCACCATAGTCACCTTTACAAAGGCAAAAATCTTCCCTTTACCCCTGATGGTAGTTACCTCTTTTGTAAATCCTACTTCAGCACTCTGATCACTGCCACCTAGCGGTTCCTTTATCTGCAGATTCTTAATGCATGAAAAATCACTACCGATAATCAGATCAAGAGTGTTATTTCCTCTAGTTGCCTCCTGAACATGCTGTAGAAAACAATAATCCAAAAAAAATCTACAAAAGCCTTGCTAGTGTGTGAGTGACCAACCCACAAGTTCCAGTCAATATCTGGAAAATTAAAATCCCCATTATAAGACATTCTGATTTACTGGCTCACTCTGTTTCTCTGCACAATTGCTCATTATACTCATCAGATTCATTAGGCCTATAACACACAACTACTCTCATTTTTCCTTTCCCAATGCTTATGTCACACGAAACAAACAACCTTGCATTGTCCAACCATGTCAACTGGATGCATTTCCTTAGATTTTGTGTTTCTTAACTAACAGCATAATCCCTCCTCCCTTGCTGTCCTGTCTATCCTTTCTGTACATGTGCTCCAAAATTCCAATTCTGCACTGCTTATGTCTGTGTGACACCACATTTCTGATATCTGAACAATATCTGCCTTTGATGTCTTGACTAGCACTTCAAGCTCATCAAATTTATTAACTATACTCCTAGCATTGGTGTACATGCACCTGTTTCTACTCTTAGTTACCCTAACACAGCCCATGTATTTACTTGTTTCCACTATGACTTCCAGTAGTCCTGGATATCCCCATTGCCTTTCTTTCCAGACTGCTGCTGAACTGCATTTCAATTGAGCAGCAGCAGTAGTGCAAGAAACACTTTGGTGTGACATAAGCATTGGGAAAGGAGAGTGATCATACTCTCTCCTATCGTGGCTGGGCAGAATTGCAGACACTTTCAAATTCAACCCTAACTCACAGCTTTTTTTCAACATCGACCTGTACTTGTTAAGTAATTCTGCCCATCTCCTATTCTTAATATCATCAGTGACAACGTGTACAAAAATATCACCCTTTGTACCCTTAAAAAGATGTCTGCTCTACGTCATCAACTTTTGCCCCTGGTAGACGTGTTTCATATCAGAGTGCAGATTAAGAAACCAGTGGTTCTCACCAAGTGGGAAAATTGCAGGAGAATAATGTGGCACTTGGAGGATACAGAAAATCAGACATAAGGTTACAGAAAAATGTCAAAAAAGTACAATAAAACACAAAGATTCTGAATAATGTTATATTAACTCAATGCCCATTTGTAAGAATCTTTAGAAGCGTTTGAGGACCATATTATGAAGGTAACTGGTCTTTTGCATCTCATCCTCAGTCTCTGATTTATGTTTGAGATCACAAGTTGCAGCTTGGGCTCCAGAATCTGTTTTTTATTGTACTTTTTTAGTTCACAAATATTACTTTTAGTTTCCAGGGATGAGTTGTATCAACCTTTACAACTTTTTTTTTTTTTCTAAATTGTCTCAGATTATGCTTTCTGATAAGTTCATAGTACCTATAATGGATGAGAGATCAATTTATAAAGAAAACAACCTTGAAGATAAGCTACAACCCAAAGGCTGAATGTCAACCTAGCAGCAGTCGTGCCCTGAATCATAAGTCATGTAGAACCTAAGAGTGCCCATATTCTTTTCATTTCTGGAAAAAGTTTTTGATATATTTTTTAAAATTCTGCTCACAGAATGCTTGACCTTTTTAATGGATTTCATATGGAATAGTGTAACGTATATCCTGAACTTGATAGCGTAAAGTGTAACGGAACACTAGGTAGCATAATAGTAGCACTGTATTGGGAATCTGTTAGCTTAGTATAGTATTATCAATTAATCAATAAAATTTATTAATCTTAACGAATTTCACTTTAAATACAATTAACTAAATTGTATTTAAAACGGAATCATGACCCAGACTAAAGCAGCAATGCAATGAGCACAAAGTAGTGGGAGTGCTGCAACTCGAGGGAGAACCGAAGAGGGCAATTCTCCAAAGCATCACAGTCTAAAAAAATGCACAACATGTGAAATGTTTCCGGACCTTTCTGGAACAGGACATGATCTAGGCAATGAGGATGACTTCGTGTGTACTAGGTGAAAAGAGTATGAAGAAATTAGGCACCAACTCAGTGTTCTGACGACAGTCTGAGGTTTAGGGTAGATGGCCTCAAAGAAATAAATATGAGGGCTCATCAAGCTCTCAGCTGCCCAACTCAAACCCAAAACTCACTCCTATGCATTAGGAAGCACAGTGACAATCTCCAAGGAAGAATGCGCTGGTCCCACAGGAGCTAGTTATTGTTGGGGAGACGGGGAATATATTACGGAAAAAGGATAGGTGGAACAGGGCCATGGTATTTCTGCCAGCAAACTTTGATGATGTTGCACAGCAGATGTCATCATTTAAGGGAACAAGGAGTCATACTGCTATATATGTTGGCACTATTGACCTTAAGAGCAAGAGATTGGCAGATTTACTGAACAAGTACAGATCAAGGTTGAAAAAAAGTTGCGAGTTAGGGTTAGATTTGAAAATGTCTGCAATTCTGTTCAGCCATGATAGGAGGGAGTATATCATAGTCGGCCTCCGTAGCCAAGTGGTCAGGAGCAGGAGTGCAGTAGCACACGCTCTTTGAGTAGACTGGGGTTCAAGCCCCTGACTGCTGAATACGGTCAATCTGCCAACCCGCACTGGACCAGCGCGGCAGATTATGGTCCATTTCCCTCAGCATGAATTGTTGAGGAGGCTTCCATCCTGCAGTGGGTTGATAATGGCTGCACTTTACTTTTTTATATCATGAGAGCCTTGTCAATCAATTTGGCCCAGGAGGAATTGTGCAAGGCTCATAGGGTAGAATTTTTTTCAGCATGGCCTGGTTAACAGCAGAGACTGCTTCTACAGAGATGGGATACACTTAAATAGAAAAGGTGCAAGAATATTTCCTGATGCTATCAAGGCAGTGTTAGGTGGGTCGGAAAACTGCTAACTTGGGAGGGAATTCACAGACTAAAAGATTAACTGTAGCCACAGGCAGAAGCGAAAGTGATTCTTGCAATGCTTCTACTGGAATGAGCAGCAGCCTGGAAAGCTGGTTTACTGGTGATTTAAAGAACTGCTGGGAGTCATCATGGAACAAGTAAATACATCAGGCTGTGTTAGGGTAATTAAGAGTAAGAACAGGTGATACATACAGGTGCATGAACACCAATTCCAGAAGTACAGTAAATAAATTTCATGAATTTTTGAGACAATAAAGGCAGATATTGTTGAGATATCAGAGACATATGTTCCACAGATATAAGCAGTGCAGAATTGGAATTTGGAGAGTACAATGTGTACAATAAGGATAGACAGGGTAGGAAAGGTTATGCTTTTAGTTAAAAAACAAAATCTAAGGAAGTGCAACCAGTTGACTTTGGTGGACAGTGCAATGTTGAGCCAGTTTGATGTAACATAAGCACTGGGAACGGGAAAATGAGAGTAGGAGTGTATTATAGGCCTAATGACTCTGATCAGCACAATGAAAAGTTGTGAAGAGAAATAGTGGGCCAGTAAATCAGAATGCCTTGTAACGGGGGATTTTAACTTTCCAGATATTGACTAGAACTTGTAATTGGTCACTTGCACACTAGCAATGCTTTTGTGGATTTATTGGAGGATAATACTCTTGATCTGATTATCAGCAGCGATTATTCATGCATTAAGTATTTGCAGATAATGGAACCAATAGATGACAGTGATCGGACTGTACCGATATGGAAATTACTTAAAGAGATAACTACTATCAAGGGTAAAGGGAAGGGTTTTTGCTTTTGTAAAGGTGACTATAGTGGTCAGACAGTTTTTAAATTAGATACAGTGGGATCAACTGATAATGTTAAAAACAGCAAATCCTAAATGGGAAGCCTTCAAGGAATTATTCTTGGAAGCTACTAAGTTTTTCATACCAACTAAGAAATCTGTTCAAGATTTAGAACTAAACAGATGTCACATGAACTAATAAGGCTTGTGGTAGAGAAGAAAAACACATGGGATATATATAAATTTTCAGGCAACACAGAAGCCTATGGTAGATATAAGCTAGTCTAATCAAAGAAGGTTAGGCAAGCAAAAGCTGATTACAAGAAATCCTTGGCAAAGCATGAAAAGAAAGATTTCTTTATTTATGTAAACTCTAGAAGGAAGGGGATGAATCAGATTAGTCCACTTGATATTGATGGTTTGACTTTTGATGATCCTGCTCAGATAGCTGACAAACTGAATGAGTATTAGGTATCTACATTCACACAAGGAATTCTGTAAGGAAGAAGAGGACAGAAGTTTACTAAACTCTAGCGGGGAGCTAAATGATTTTGTAATAACGAAGAGAAAAGTAGAGGAGAAATTGTTGAAATTAAGTATGAAAAAGGCACCTGGGGTGGATGGTATCTATCCAGTTATATTGAAGGAGGCAGCGACAAAGTAAGAAAACCCTTAAGTAAACCATAATTACAAGAGCATTCTTAGATTCAGGGGAGGTCCCCATAGACTGGATATGTGCAAATGTATCGCCAATTCACAAAGGGGGATCAGAAGGTGACACAAATAATTATAGACCTGTATTATAGACCAAATAATTATAGACCTCGGAACAGAAGTTAGTTTAACTTCTGTTCCAAGGAAAATTTTGGAGTCACTGGTTAAAGAAGCAGTGCAGGATCATCTAGATAAGACTGCAGTAATAGTACAGACCTAGCATGGGTTTGTTAAGGGGAGACCTTGTCTGACCAATTTAATTGGATACTACGATGTGGTCACAAAGGAACTGGATGAAAAAAATTATTTTTATATCTTATACTTGGATTTCAGGAAAGCTTTTGATACTATTGCACATGGAAGACTACTGTACAAATTGGAGTCTTGTGGACTAATGTTATTAGAGGAGTTGCCCACGGTTCGGTGCTGGGCCCATTGCTGTTTTATGTATTTATCAATGATATTGATGAAGGTATATCAGGCTTAATATCCAAGTTTGCAGATGATACAAAGGTTAGCAGGGTTTTTAATGTCAGTATGCTACTGCAACAGGATCTAGAAATGAAAAGCACATGGGCTGAGAAGTAATTTTCCTCAGTATTTCAAGTCGAAATACTGAGGCTTTTGCAATTACTAATGACATTGCAATTCTTCATTTACTGACCCAGAATACCAGACAATCCTAACCATGCAGTCAACACGCTTTATTTTTTTCTTGCAAACAAACATTACGTACAGAGTGGAGGTGGGTAGTCCTATAGGCACCTCAGATCACAACTTGGTGACGGTCTTGTCTCCAATGGAGCCTTTATCACATGGCATTCTCAACCTCTAGTTGTTTGACATTACAAGAATGTAAAATGGGATGCTCCGCAAGATTTCTTTTCTTTTCTTCTTTTCCTTGGTCAGATTACTGTTTCTATTTTTCTGATGTCAACATTTACTCAGATCGTATCACTGAAATTATTCTTCTAGGGAGGGAATCCCTTATTCCACAGTCCACCTTAAAAGCCCATCATTTAACTAACCTTGATTTTCCAATAAATGTGTTAAGACTGTTACATATCGGTTGTTAGATGGACAGTGCAATGTTGAATCAGTTTGGGGTGACCTAAGCACTGGGAAAGTAAAAATAAGGGTAGGAGTGTGTTATAAGTGTGTTATATTAAAGGAGGCAGCAAAGGAAGTAAGCAAACCCTTAGCCATAATTATGAGAGCTTCCTTGGACTCAGGGGAGGTACCCATAGACTGGAAATGTGCAAATGTGACCCCAATTCACAAAGGAGGATAAAAGGCTGACACAAGTAATTATAGACCTGTGAGCTTAACTTCTGTTCCACGAAAATTAATGGAGGCACTGGTTAAAGAAGCACTGCAGGATCATTTAGACAAGACTTCAGTTATAGCTCAGACACAGCATGGTTTTGTTAAGGGGAAGTCTTGCCTGACCAACTTGATTGGATACTATGATGCAGTCACAAAAGAACTGGATGCAGGGAATAACTTTGATATTATATACTTCGATCTTAGAAAGGCTTTTGATACTGTTGCACATGGAATACTGCTACACAAATTGGAGCAGTGTGACATTGGAGGCAAATTGCTGATATGGATAAAGGAGTGGTTGAGGGGGACAGAGAGTGGTAATCAATGGACACTGCTCATCGTGGACTAATGTTATTAGTTGAGTCCCTCAGGGCTCAGTGTTGGGTCCATTACTGTTTCCTGTATTTATAAATGATATTGATGATGGTATATCAAGCTTAATGTCCAAGTTTGCAGACGATACAAAGGTTGGCAGGGTTGTCAAGGACACTACTGACACTATGCTGCTGCAACAGGATCTGGAAAGGTTGAGCAGATGGGCTGAGAGGTGGCAAATGAAGTTTAACATTGACAAATGTAAAGTACTACACATGGGAAACAGCAACCCCAGAGCAACGTATCAACTCTGTGGTACTACACTGACAGTGGTAGAGAATGAAAGGGACTTGGGGGTGGTTGTGCAGGCAGATATGAAGTTCTCTGAGCAGTGCAGACGGGCTGCAAGAGTAGCTCATGGAGTATTGTCAATGATATACAGGAATTTTTCCAGCAGGGATAAGGAGGTGATTATTCCATTGTATAAGGCAATGGTCAGGCCACACCTTGAGTACTGTATACAGGTCTGGAGGCCTCATTTCAAGAAGGATGTAGAGCTGCTGGAATGAGTACAGAGAAGGGCAACAAGATTAGTGAATGGAACAAAGGGGTGCTCTTACGAAGAAAGGCTTAAGTTTTGCAAATTACAGTGTCTGGAGACTAGGCACCAGCGAGGTGTATAAAGCCTTGAATGGTTTAAGCATGCTCAATACTGATGGGATTCTTCCTCTAGCTCAGAAAAATCACCTGAGAGGGCATAAATTCAAATTGAGGAAAGTCAGATGTAGGATAGACGTGCGGAAATTTGCCTTTAGCCAGCGGGTGGTTGGTTGGTGGAACAGACTTCCATCTCTTGTGGTGGAGGTTGATAGCCTAAATAAGTTTAAGGCTCAGCTGGACAGGTATTTTGAACGAACAGAGGGGTGAAGTGGAAGTGGGTTTTTTTTTGGCTGATGCTGCATAAGCTTGCTTTCTTGCATCAAATGCCTCTACTAATGCTAATGCTAATAAGCCTAATGGCTCTGATGAGTATAATGAACAACTGAATAGAGAAATACAGTTGACTAGTAAATTAGAATGTCTTATTAATGGGGGATTTTAACTTCCCAGATATTGACTGGAACTTGTGGGTTGGTTACTCACACACTAGCAAGACTTTTGTGGATTTATTGGATGATAGTTTTCAGCAGTAGCATGTTCGAGAGGCAATCAGAAAGGGTAATACTCTTGATCTGGTTATCAGCAGTGATCATTCATGTATTAAGAATTTGCAGATAAAGGTACCACTAGGTGACAGTGATCACATTGTACTGATGTGGGATTTCATGAAGGCGACTACAGTTGTCTCAGACAGTTTTTAAATTCTGTACAGTGGGACCAACTGATGATGTTACCAACAGCAAATTCTAAGTGGGAAGCATTCAAGGAATTAATGATGGAAGCTACTAGACTTTTCATATCTAATAAGAAATACTGTTCGAGGTTTAGGCCTAAACGGTTGTCAAATGAACTAATGAGACTTGTGGTAGAGAAGAAAATGCAAATGATGCACATAAATTGTCAGGCGACACAGAGGACTATGGCAAATATAAGCTAGTCTGTAATCAAGTCAAAGGAGATGGGCAAGCGAATGCAGATTACGAGAAATCTTTGGCAAAGGATGCTAAGAAAAATAGCAAGGATTTCTTTACTTATATAAACTCTAAAAGGAAGGGGATGAATTGGATTCGTCCATTTGATATCGATGGCTCAACTGTTGATGATCCTGCTCAGAGAGCAAACAAACCGAATGATTATTATGCATCTACATTCACATATCAGAAGTTATTAAGGAAGGAATATGCCAGAAGTTTACAAATTGTAACAGGTTGATTTTGTAATTACTGAGAGCAAAGTGAAGGACAAATTGTTGAAGTTAAACAAAAGAAAGGCACTGGAGTGGATGGGATCTATCCAGTTGTATTAAAGGAGGCGGCAAAGGAACTAAGCAAACCATTAGCAATAATTAAGAGAGCATCCTTGGACTCGGGGGAAGTTCCCATGGACTGCAGATGTGCAAACGTTTTCCCAATTCACAAAGGGGGGATCGAAGGGTGACAAGAGTAATTACAGAGCAGTTAGTTTAACTTTTGTTCCTGGTAAAATAATGGAGTCGCTGGTTAAAGATGCATTGCAGGATCATCTAGACAAGACTGCAGCAATAATTCAGACAGCATGGGTTTGTTAAGGGAAAGTCTTGTCTGACAAATTTGATAGGATATTATGATGTGGTTACAAAGGAACTAGATGCAAAAAATAATTTTGATATCATATATTTGGATTTCAGGAAAGATTGTGACACTGTTGCGCATGGAAGACTATTGTACAAATTGGAGCAGAATGGTATTAAGGGTAAGTTGCTACAATGGATAAAAGGATGGTTAAGTGGGAGAAGACAGAGGGTGGTAATCAATGGGTGCTGCTCTTCGTGGACTAATGTTATTAGTGGAGTCCCACAGAGTTTGGTGTTTGGCGCACTGTTGTTTTGTATATTTATCAATGATATTGATGAAAGTATATCAGGCTTAATGTCGAAGTTTGCAGATGATACAAAGGTTAGCAGGGTTGTTAGTGACAGTAATGACAGTGTGCTACTGCAACAGGATCTAGAAAATTTGGGCAGATGGGCTGATTAGTGGCAACTGAAGTTTAACATTGACAAATGCAAAGTACTGCATATTGGCAGAAGTAACCCCAGAATAACGTACCAACTGTGTGGTACTACACTTAGGGTGGTAGAAAATGAAAGACCTGGGAGTAATTGTGCAGTCAGATATGAAGTTTTCTGAACAGTGCACACAGGCTGCAAGAGCAAGGTCATGGGGTTTTGTCAATGATATACAGGAATTTTACTAGCAGAGAAAAGGAGGAGATTATCCCTTTGTATAAGGCAATGGTCAGGCCACATCTTGAGTACTATGTACAGGTCTGGAGGCCTCATTTTAGGAAAGATGTAGAGCTTAAAGTAGTTGCTTGTTTGTTGCTTGGTTTTTGGGAGCATTAACAACTAAGGCCATATGCGGTGGTCACGAGCTGAACCCCGGTCTAATCAAGAAGCGTGTGCTACGCACTGCTGCTCCTGCCCACCTGGCTACAGAGGCGCCTTGATGTAGTTGCTTGAGTGTGTACAGAGAAGGGCAACAAGATTGGCGAGGGGAATGTAGGGATCCTCTCTTACCAAGAGAGGCTTAAGTTCTGCAAATTGCAGCAGCTGGAGACTCGGCACCTGTGAGGTGATCTGATTGATGTGTATAAGGCCTTGAATGAGTTGAGCACACTGTATTCTGATCAGATTCTTCCACTTACACAGATTACGAATCTAAAAGGACATAAAATTCAAACTGAGTAAAGACAGTTGTAGAAGAGATGTGCGGAAATTTGCCTTTAGCCAGCGGGTGGTTAATAGCTAGAATAAATTTCCAGCTGTCCTTGTGGAAGCTGATAGCTTAAATAAATTTTAAAAAAGTGGACAAAGTTTTAGAGGGAATGGTTGTGTGAATTTTGTTTATTTTTTATTTATTTATTTATTTTTTTTTTTTGGCTGATGCAACATAAGCAGGACTTACAATACTGGTCAAAATCTTAATACCGGTATTAATACAGGTTTGTTTTTGGAATATCAGTATTCCAAAAACAAACGTTTTTCTCAATAAATTTTGATGACAGTTAGGTGCAATACAGTAAGGAAAAAAACAAGTACTGTAATTACTTGGATTCAAGTTTTAAATAAACATTTATTGCAATAATAAATATTCTGAAAAAAATTGTTAAAAATAGTTATTCTAAAAACAAAAAAAAATACATATTGTTACTGCAAAGTTTAGTTATGTTTAAGCATCCACACTACCTGTCCTAATAAAGTGAGCTCTTAACTTTTTTAGCAAAAATAGTTAAAAAAAGTATTTCATTAATTTCTGACTCAAGTTCATCTTTTAAAATATCATTGGAGTCAGGCAATTTCTTATTTTGGAAAGAATTTGCGGAACACTGATGTTCTGTTCCATGTTGGTCTTCCTTGGTTGAATTATGTTCATCATTTTTTGAAGGAGAAAGAAGGGATATAATTGCGTGGGATACAGTTAGGTACCCCAACTGATGTTGCAGATGAACTCGACAGTTACTTTGTATCGATATTTGCAGAAGAAAAACCTTTCACGTCAATGAGAAATTATGGGAGTGAAGTTGAAAAAAAATGTAATTAATGATGCTGAAATTTCATATGTTGATTTAATGAGAAAACTTTCATGCCCACATGCGAGAAAGGCTCTTGTGGTTGATGTCATATACCCTATAATCTTAAAGGTGGCGGCAATTGAGCGTATTGAACCATTAAGGCTAGTTATGAGAGCATCACTGGACTCAGGAAAGATTCTGCTGGATTGGGTGTAAATTGGAACATAAAGCGTTCTAGGAGTGATTTTTTTTTTTTTTTTTTTGATTTGGTAGTTGTTGGCGCATCGGCTTCTGTGGCCATATTGCACCTCCCAAGGTTTTTGCAGTACTTTGATCCAAGCCCGAGGCGGGAATCAAACCCGCAACCTTTGGGTTGCCGTGCAGGTACTTTACCCACTCGGCTATTCTAGGAGTGTAACGGGAAATTACTGACTGGCCAGTCTAACTTCAGTTGTAAGGCAAATCATGGAGGCAATGATCAAGGGTAGAATTCGGGATCATTTAGATGGAAATGGAATTCTGTAGGATACACAGCATGGTTTTGTAAAGGGAAAATAATGTTTAACAAATCTGGTTAGCCATTTTGACAGGTCACTCATGAGCCGGATTTAGAGAATAATTTCAATATTGTTTATTTAGATATCAGCAGAGCATTTGACTCAGTCCCACATGAGTGGTTATTTTATAAGTTGGAGCAGGCTGGAATCATAAGAAAAATCCTTAGATGGATAGCACAATGGCTTGAGGGTGCTGGGGACCGGGTTGTGATAATTGATTAATCCTCAGACTGAGTTAATGTAAGAAGCGGGGTGCCCCAAGGATCAGTATTGCGACCACTGTTGTTTTTGATTATCCTAAATTACATCTATGAAGGGATATAGGGTGTGATGTCTAAACTTTCAGATGATGTAAAGATCAGTAAAGTAGTTAATGATCACCGCAAAGCAGGGCTTCTTCAGAGTGGCCTAGATAGACTTCTGGGATTGTCAGAAAAGTGGCAGCTATAGCCTTTAATTCAGCAAAATGCAAAGTCTTACTCCTGGGGAACGGCAACCCCAAAATAACTTATATACTTGGTGGAGTTGAACTAAAGTCAGTAGTGGAGGAACGAGACTTGGGAGTTACAATACAGTCAGACATGAAGTTGTCCAAGAATTGTGGACAGGTTGCAATGTTGCATGGTGTCCTATCAATGATTTATCGAACATTTTCTAGTAGAGATAAGGACGTCATAATCACATAAAGATTATAAAATCACATAAAGGTGATTTTATAACCTTTATGTGATTAAATTATAAGTTATTTTTTTTAAAATTAGTACCGAAAAACTGGTATTTTTGTATCAATACCAGTATTTGAATATCGGAAAAAAAATGACTGGGATCCTGGTATTCAGGATCTCGGTATTGTAAGCCCTATACATAAGCTGATATGCTTGCTTTCTTGCATCACATGCCTCTATTACTACTATTACTATATCGAAATTGGCTTGTCTCCAAATCTCCATGTTCATTTTTTGCCTATACCAAAGCTAGCAACAATTGTAATGCACTTATTAATCAGTGCAAACTAGATTTCAAATAGAAGAGTAGAAAACTTGCTTCCTGTTCAAATGGTTGCCAAGAATTCTGGTCTCTTTCCAAAGCTATTTCACTGCACCTTTTGCCCATCTCTATCAAAACCAGATGGGTTTATTGCCACCTCCCACCATTCCCGGTACATTCCATTCAATGCCCACTGTCACCTTATGTTAAAATGTCAGAAGGATTTTGAAAAATCTTGATAAGAAAGCTCCAGGTCCTGTTGGTATTTACCCACTTATTCTCAAACACCTGTGCTCCTGAACTTACTCCTGTTCTGTGTCGCCTTTTGTCACATTCTTATTTCAAAGGGGTTTTTGTTTCTGCTTGTAAATTTGCTAACATCCAGCCAATTCCTCCCATGAAATTATCATCCCGTTGCACAGACTTCTACTCTTTCTAAAGTAAAAGGGAAATAAATTAACTGCCAACTCTTAAACTATCTAGAAACCTTCAATCAGATCATTGAGCACCAGTATAGATTCTGTCAGTGTGAATCCACTGGTGATATTCTGGCTTAGGTTACTCATGTGTGGACAAATTCAATGGAAAAGTTTAGTGAAATTCAAGCAGTTGGTCTTGACATATCAGAGGCTTTTGATCGTGTCTGCAATAAAGGTCTTCTAAATAAGCTTCCATCTTATGGTTTGTCAACTGTTTTTTGTAATTGGGTATCTAGTTTTCTCTCTGACTGCTCACTGCAGGTGATGACAAATGGCTGTCTGTCTTCTTACTTCTCCACTAATGTGGGTGTTCCCGAAGGATCAGTTCTTTTTCCCACTCTTTTTCTCTTGTATATTAATGACCTCCTTCCCACTGACTGGTAATCCTATCCATAGTTTTGCTGATGATAGCAGAATGTGTTCCACTTTGAGAAACCTTACCCTGCAGAAACAGCTTCAACTTCTCGAATATCTACTACAAATTCCTGAAATGCTGGATTCCAGCATTTAAGGAAGATAACTTAGTTCGTTCCAAAACCTTCTTCAGATCTGTCATATATCGTGCAAAAAAGGATGCTTCTGCTCCTATGCTTATCTTCGATGACACTCTGATTTCTAGGCAAGATCACAGATTGCTATTGGGGATTACCCTGACTTCTAATGTCGCTTGGTATGAGCACATCACTAATATTGCTTCCTCTGCATCTAAAAAACTGGGTTTTCTCTTTTGCTCTTGGCTTACTTTTCTTCCAAACAGCTGTTCACTCTGTACAAATCACAAATCTGGCCTGTCATGGAATATATTGTTCTCACACCTGGGGCAGTGCCCCCAAAACCTCTCTCAGGCTTCTAGATTCCATTCAAAAAAGGGCAGTTAGATTAATTAATGACTCATCTCTAACAGAATCTCTTCACTCTGTCTCATAGACATTCTGTTTCTGCTGCATGCCTTTTCTATGGATACTTCTATGAGCACTATTCTTCTGAATTGGCTTCTATAATTCCTGCTCTCTCTTCAAAAGCAGTTTGAACATATGCTGCAACCAATCAACTTCCTCTTACTGTTCAACTTCAAACTCAAAGAACCAACTTTCCTCCTTCCTGATTTATTCATTTTCTTCAACTTCCATTTTCCTTCATACACATTTCCCGAAAATTGCAATCTACAGAAATTGAAGTCTAATGTCAATAAATATCTTCTTTCATCTTCGTAAAAAAAAAAAAAAAAAAAAAATTTAATTGTTTTTTACAAAAATCTACCCCACATGAGATTGCTTCTGCAGAAGAAAAAGTGAACTGTGTCCTCTGGATACAAGAGCTTAAGTCCATATAAGCAGAAGAAAGTTTGACACATCAAGTCAGGGGAGCACCACACAAAAATTCAATTCCAAACCAAATGAAGAAGTTTAACCAGACTGGTTCTGTTAATGATAAGCCACAAACTAAAAGGCCCAGATTAAATGATGAGATTGTGACAACAATCAAGGAAATTTTTCAGCAAAGCCTATAAAAGTCACTATGATGAGCATCTCTGGACTCCTAAAGCACAAATTGTGTGAAATTGGTCAAGTGACCTTACAAGATTGAGGTGCATCATACATTACTAGAAGATTACCATACCACAACTTTGCTTATTGAAGGCTTGAAGTGGTGAAACCCATGTTTAGTCTCTCGAGCAAAGTTTCCGGCATCCCCCTCCCCCCCCTACTTCTCCTTCAACCCATGCACGGTACTAAGTACTATAGGTTTTGATACCTTTCATGTTTGGGGTTTTCATAAAAAAAAAAAAAGGTTCAAGCATCGTGCTGGTTTCCAAAACATTGACGTGTGCGGTGAAGTTGCCAGTGCCGATTCTGCAACTGCAGAGAAATTTTGCGATGTGTTGGAAAAAAACCCTTCTAAATCTGCACAGCCCTCAATAGGTGGTAGATGACTTTCATCAACCGGTGAAATACCACCACTTTGCTTATTGGAGGCTTGAAGTGGTGAAACCCATGTTAAGTCTCTAGAGCAAAGTTTCCGGCAACCCCCCTCCCCCCATACTTCTCCTTCAACCCATGCACGGTACTAAGTACTATAGGTTTTGATACCTTTCGTGTTTGGGGGTTTCATAAAAAAAAAAAAAAAAAAAAATTCAAGGTTAGCTTTCTATCAAGAGTTTAATGAAAACTGCTATTTTATGTCTTGACAATCTAATATTTGCTGATGAAGTTACATTTCACTTAGTGGCAAATGTTAACTGCCATATTTGGAGGACAGAGAAACCACAAGAGGGATTCCCCCTAAAGTCAATTTGTGGTGTGCCCTGGGAAAAAACATGTATAATTGGTCCTTCCTTTTTTGTAGAAACAGCAGTTAATGGTGATAATTATCTTGCAATATGACAGGATTTTTTTATTTTTGAACTAAGTCAATTAAGAATTGAAGCCAATATGATTTTTAAGCAAGATGGAGTACCTTCCCACTTTGCCCCGGACCAATTGCTTGGCCAGCTTGCTCACCAAATGTCCTCACTGGACTATTTTCTTTGGGGCAAACTATTTTTAAATTATCTTCATACCAGGATCCCAAATGTAATTAATGCCATAACTAAAAGACAAATGAAGAATATGTTTATGAAACTGCAAAACTGAAATGTACTTTTTATCTTAATGATTGACATTATGTTGAATCTTAAAAATCTTGTGATTACATACCCTAAAAACTAGAATTACATTTCAAATGAATTTTGCATATTTTTATCTTGTATAAAACAGAAGTAATCACACAGTTTTAAAGTGCACAAGGACTTTATGAACACCCTGTATACATATGAAGTTTTGTCAGTCACTTCCACTTTCAAATTTTACATACTGTTAAGCATGTAAAATTTAAAAATTATGCATTTGAACATATTGCTGTTTATATATTTGAAATAATAATAATTTAAAAATGTGTATATAGACTTGCACATATACATCTTATTTTTATTAAAAAAAAAAAAAATTCTGAAAAATAACGGTGATTAGTAGTCATGCGACGTACCACATTACTAATCACATAAATACAGTGTTTTCACATAATTACTCTGCAAGTGATTTTGCTGGTGATTTCTCATAATCTGTCTTCACCAGCCTAACCTTTTCTGTGGCACTATTACAGATAAATTTGTAGCTGTTATAGGCTTCAGTACTTTTTATTGCTTTGTAACTTTTCCATTACATCTTTTTCTGCTCAAGTAATATGACAACTTCCTTTTTCATCCAACTTGGAATCTTCCTCATGGAGTATTTTTTTAATGGTATATAAGCATTCAAGGCTTGCTGTGAATAATGTATTAAAGCTATACCACAATTCAGTTGTATTTGCTGTCTGTGCGATATCTACTCAATTAATAGAAGCTGTGTAGCACTTTAAGCCATTGTAATTTCCTTGTCTGAAATTATAATCGATTCCTTTGCCTTAAGGTGCTACTGGTTCACATACTGTCCTACTTCTGTACTGTGAGCCTTATTATGTCATTGGTTCATGGGTGATGATGAGGTCTAGAGTATTCTTTTCCCTAGACATGTCAGAGAAAGAAGTATACTTTCCCTGACATGTTGATACAAATAGCAATCATCTAGTTCAGTGGTTCCCAACCGGGGGGTCGCGAAAGGGTTCCAGGTGGCAATAAAAATTCTGTAATGGCTTCTGCTTAGATTTACATAGGTATATTATTGTAAACTACAAAATATAAATAATAATAAACAATAAAGTAAAATAAAAGTAAAAATTGCCAAAGAAAGAAATCACACCTCCTACAATTTCTTATAATTAGTTTACTATCTTACAGTATATCATGTTAAATAAATGTTTTCCATTCTAATTTTTTTTTCATTCTCAAGAACCATTGTTATGTATAGGTACTTTTTTTTTAGAACCTATAGTACTTAGTATGTGCATGAGTTGAAAAGATTAAAGATACTAACATTAGACTTGAACTTCTGTATATTGTATTTTTCAGGAAATACTTATGAAGGAAGATTGTGCCAGAAAACAGAAGTTGAATGAATAAATGAGGAAGAAGAAAAATTGGTTCTGTGAGTTGGAACTTGAACAGAAAAATGATGTTGAGCGGTTGCGGCACGAGTTCGGACTGCTTTGAAAGAGAGAGAGAGAGAGAGAGAGAGAGAGAGCTGGAATTATAGAAGCCAATTCAGAAGAACAGAGCCCATGCAAGTATCTATAGAAAAGGCATGCAACAGAAACAGAAAGTCTATGAGACAGAGTGGAGAGACTCTGTTAGAGATCAGACGTTAATTACCCTAACTGGCCTCTTTTAAATGGAATCTAAAAGCCTGAGAGAGGTTTTGGGGGCACAGAATGTGGGAACAATATTCCATGGTAGAGCGAATTTGCGATTTCTACAGAGTGAACAGCTGTTTGGAAGAAAAGTAACTCCGACAGCAAAAACCCAGTTTATTAGATGCAGAGGGAGCAATATTTGTAATGTGCTTTATGCCAAGAGAGATTAGAAGTCAGGGTAATCCTCAAGATCTTGCCTAGAAATCGGAGCGTCATCGAAGATAAGCACAGGAGCAGAAGAATCCTTTTTGCAAGATATAAGGCAGGATTGAGTTTTAGAAGGGTTGGAATTAAGTTATCTTTAGCCCCACTGGAGAATTATTAGGAGATCAGCATTTAAGGATTTGGCAGTTGTTACTCAAGAAGTTGAAGCTGTTTGAGCAGGTAAAGGTTTTTCAAACTGGAAGGTGGAATGCAATGTGCTATCATTAGCAAAACTATGGATAGGATTTCCGGTCAATGGAAGAAGGTCATTAATATACAAGAGGAAAAGAGTGGGGAAAAATAACTGAACCTTGGGGAACACCAGCATTAGTGGACAAGTTAGAAGCCAGAGAACTATCTACCATCAACAGCAGTGAGCAGTCAGAGAGAAAACTGGATACCCAGTTACAAAGAACAACTGGCACAGCATAGGATGGAAGTTTATTTAGAAGACTGTTCTCCCCAGGACCTGTCGAATGGGCGCAAGGCCCAGTGAATTTAACTGACAGCCAGGCTAAAATTTAAGCGATTCTCGCGGTACCATAAAGAATACCATATGGTACTGCTCGCTGATCTCGATCAATATTAATTCGAACATACTATGCGATCGAGGTCAATGCGACAGGAGCATGTAATGTTAAATTATGCAATTAATTTTTGCTCTGAATCGCTTAAGTCACATTTATAAATAAGAGAAAATTTTAGAATATTGCAATGTTTTACACTTCCCCACCTGACTACTTCATGTGGCCACCTGTCTGGCAATGGCTTGAGTTACACCAAACTTTTCTATTGAATTTGTCCATAAATGGATAACATAAGCCATAATATCATCAGTGGAATGACACTGATCCGTACTGGCGATCTTTGATCAGATGAAAGATTTCCAGATAGTTTAACAGTTGGCAGTTAATTGATTTCTCATTACTTTGGAAAGAGTAGAAGTAATCGCAATGCGGCGATAATGGGATGGAAGGGATTTGTCACCCTTTTTATGAACTGTCTAGATATGGGCAAATTTCATTGCAGAAAGAAAAACACTTTTGGAATAAGAAAGTGAAAAAAGGTGGCAAAGAAACAGGAGTAAGTTTAGGAGCAAGCACAGATTTTGAGAACAAGTGGAGAAATACCATCGGGACCTGGAGCTTTCTTAGCATCAAGATCCGTCAAAATCCTTCTGACGGAAGACCACAGGAGGCATTGAATGGAGTGTGTTGGGAATGGTGGGGGAGTTTTACCAAGATCATTAATACATGAGTTGGAAGAAAAATGGGATGGTAGCAAGTCAGCTTTATCCTTGGCTGAAGTGGTAACAGAACCATCTGGTTTTGACAGAGGTGGGAGCAGAGATGGGCAAACGTTGCGGCCAATAGCTTTGGCAAGAGACCAGCATGCTCAGCTACCATTTGGACAAGAAGCAAGTTTTCTACTCTTAGCCTGTTCGAAATATAGTTTGCCTTTATTAATAACTGCTTTACAAAGTATAAATAATACTTATTTATATGATTTTTATTTATTACGCAATGTTGCTTACAAAAACTTAGTACTGTAAATATTTTATAATAAAAATTCAGAAATATTATACAATTTCAGAGAATTTCAGCTTAGTGGTTCACATTAAAAATATTATGTTAAAAGGAGTTTGCGAGTCAAAAAAGGTTGGGAACCGCTGATCTAGTTGATTTAAAAATTGTCCTCCATGTGGAGTTTCCTTCCCATTTGCTCCAATCAATTAGGGGCAAATTAAAATCACCTAGAAATAACAAGACATTGACGCTTACTTGCCCCTTCCATTTGCATGTAGAGACTCATCATAATCTTCACAATCACCTGGCCTATAGATTACTCCCACTCTTCTATACTAGCATGCGAAATGTCTGAATCCGGGAAAAGGCTTTTGTCGCGCTCAGGCTGCTTTTGATAAGAAACATGACTCTACCACCCCTTCTATCTTCTCTGTCCTTCCTAAATACATTATACATACTGTACTAAAGTCATCATCCTGTATCTCCGGATGGCACCACATTTCTGTATTCCCTATTATGTCAGCGTTACTTGTCCTAATCAGCAGTTTAAATTCACTCATTTTATTGACAACAAGTCTCACCTTACTGTATAAACAATTAAGACAGTGTTCTTGTATAGTTAAGTACCCCAACACAATCAAGTTATTTAAGCTAGCTTCCCACTAATTCGAAACGTTTCTATCCTGAGAACATCTTGCTAATATGTTCTGTTGCGGTAAAAAAAAAATTGAGATATGTGCAAGTGTTACTTTGACCAATATTATCAGATAAATGCATATCTTTATTACCTTGTCTCCCCCAAACTAGCAGTTTCCCTGAACCTCTATATTTTGACATAACCAAAGAGTCAGAGGAGTTTACAATTAATTATTTTGAAAATGAATACAATTATTATTGTTGTTATTTGGTTTTTAGGAGCATTAGCAACTAAGGCCATATTGCTCCGGGATATGCGGTGGTCATTCCCTGACCTTTCTGCATCCTCCGTATTTGGTGGTGACGGGCTCGAACCCCGGTCTAATCAAGCAGCGTGTGCTACGCACTGCTGCTCCTTCCCACCTGGCTACGGAGGCGCCTTACAATTATTAACCATATTACAGTACAAAATATATAAACATTGACAGTACTACAATTCAATTTGTTTTGAAGTATTTTATAAGCTCTTCACACTTTTCATATGAATAATGTTCTGGTGATGGATATTCTCAAATGATTCCTTCCCAAGCTTCCTGTAGGTCACCTGACCAATCCCCCACTGACTGTTTTCTCACAACTTGTTCATCGATGTATGTCAACTGTAATCCTAAATGTTGTATTTTCTGCCAAATTCAAGTTGCTTGACTGCAATTATATACCTGCTTGGGGAAACTGACAGTAACACACCTATCAATGGGGCAGGTCACCGTTATGACAAGTGCGTGTAAGATGTATATTAGGTCATATGCAATTATGGCAAGTGACCATTAGTGCTTCTGAGATTAGGGCAAGTGAGGCTTGGTAGTTGGTCAGTTAATTAAAAAAATCAGTTAAAGTGGGGAATCATAAAATGTACACATCATCATCATCCATTTTCAATCCACTGCTAACCCTGTGAATATGTTAATAAAAAATGAACTGTACAGCTTAAGTTACATAAGCTTCCACTGACTGGAAATCCTATCCATAGTTTTCTGATGATGGCACATTGTATTCCACTTTCCATTTTGAAAAACCTTGCCCTGCTCAATCAGCTTCAACTTCTCGAATATCCTTAAATGCCGATCTCAAGGTAATTTTCCAGTGGGGCAAAGACAACATTGTTGATTTCAATCCTTCTAAAACTCGGTCTTGTCTTATATCTCGTAAAAAAGATTCTTTTGCTCCTATGCTTATCTTTGGTGACACTCCGATTTCTAGACAAGTTGATATATCTCTTTTGGGCATTACCCTGACTTCTAATCTCTCTTGGCACAAGCATATTATAAATATTGCTTCCTCTGCATCTAAAAAACTTGTTCTCTTTCGCTCTCAGCGTTACTTTTCTTCCAAACAGCTGTTCACTCTGTAGAAATCACAAATCCGCCCTACCATGGAATATTGTTCCCACATCTGGGGCGGTGCCCCCAAAACCTCTCTGAGGCTTTTAGATTCCATTCAGAAGAGGGTAGTTTGGTTAATTAATGACTTCTCTCTAACAGTCTCTCCACTCTGTCTCATAGACGTACTGTTTCTGCTGCATGCCTTTTCTACAAATACTTCCATGTGCACTGTTCTTCTGAATTGGCTTCTATAATTCCCACTCTCTCTCTCTCTCTCTTTCAAAACAATCTGAACACATGCCACCACCAGCCAACATTCTTTTACTGTCCAACTTTTTATCTTCCTTGTTTATTCATTCAACGTATGAAGGAAGGTTGTTTTCTGAAACAACCTTCCTTCATACGTATTTCCTGAAAATTACAGGCTACAGAAATTGAAGTCTAATGTCAACAAATATCTTCTTTCTTTTCAACCTCCAACCCAAGCACAGTACTAGGTTCTAATACCTCTCGTGTTTGGGGTTTTCATAAAAAAAAGAAAGAAAAGCAACTACACAGAAAATTTTAAACTGGATGAATTAATAAAACCCTATGGTTTTAGCATTTTGCACTTATTTCCATACCATGCAGATCTTAATCCAATATAATTAATATGGGGTTTCACGCCATATTAACAACTACTCCCTCATTCCACTTAAACAGCTACCAGTGGGGCAGGTCACCATTATGACAAGTGTTCATTAGGGTACTGATATTAATCCAACTGCTCTTGATAAAAAATAAGTTGAGGATATTAGCAATAAAATCCTTTATAGTGATCTAAAAAATTATTCCTATTTAAAATTTTCCAGCTCTTACCTTAAAAATAACTCTTACCCTACTGTTTTGAAACTTAAGTCTGCACTCTAACTGTATTCCATATCAATGGTATTTTATTTACATATACCCTCTAATGTTTGTATTGTTAAAGTATATTTGTTTTTCATTTTATTAAATTCAAATATTTTGTTACATTTTGTCTAATGTTAGCCCTGTGTGCCAATCAGGGCATGTAATATGTGGTTATCTTTCAAATGGACTGACATTTTGTTAATTTTTTTTACTAAGTGCATTGGTCAGTATGTCATTTCTAATCAGTTATATAGTTGACATTAAATTCTACATATTGGGCACACATACAACCCCTGGCTTTTTGGATGTGAAGGGCATTAAAGATTATCTTCCTCTCTCTACCTTATGGAAAATTGACATTTTTAACCTAAGTAAAAAAAAAAAAAAAAAAAAAAAACTTTTCTGCGATAAAAAAACAGGAGTATTCTCCAAAATAAGTACCAGCATTTCCTTAAAGTCTTATTAATTTTACTTCGGCTTTTAACATATTTATATTGAATTATTTAAATAACTTAAATTTCAATGAAGCCCTTAAACTTAGAGAAATTTTATCCTTTAGTTATTACAATATGAGTAATATTCCCTATACTTAATATTAACATCATGGTCACATGAGGTAAATTGGCTCTGCAGTGGGGGCAGGCCATTATTGTCATTTGAATGTATATTTTTAGTTTGCTTTCAATTGGCATATAATTATTGCATGTATTAATTGCTCGCGTTTTACAGTTTAAAAGAAAACTTAAAAGTAGGAGTTTTGCCATTCTTGCATTGACAATATGGCCAGGAGGATGAACTGGTTTATTAAACGTTTAGTTTAATCTTTAGATCACTGAAATATGCATTGAAAAGGCGGGGGGGATAAAACGAAAACATCCATTTGATTAAAATATTCATTTACACTGTGTTGAACATGACAGACCGTTACAGGTCTTCGATATCAACAGTTTATTAGGTTGTATACAACTCAGTTGTATACAACTGAGACTATTCATGAAAGGCATCTGCGATGCCTTTCATGAATAGTCTCTACAACGGACCTTTAAAAATCATAAATACCTGCGTCATTAGAATCGTCTCTCGTTTGCTGCTAGCAAACCAGACGATCCTGTGTAAGTGACCACTGCTTTGATAGAGTATAACTTAAAATTTATAATATCCAATAATACTAGATGAATTAAATGACAAACGGTACACATGTTTTCCCAATTCCAATAGCTAAGCCTATTCGAAAGAAGTCGTAGGTAGATCTGGTAACTAAGATACAAGAGTTCTTCGAATACACACCTTTCCCGCCGGCATACGGATCTGAATAAGAGTTCATACGGCTAATATAAATCTGACAGTATTCAACTTCAGTTCTTAACAATATATATTAGTATGCATCAAATTGGCGTCACACACAAAATAACATTCTTACCTTTAAATGTGATCTCAACCAACGGTAACAAGGTTCTGTGTACGAAATGAAAAGGTTAGAGTTCACGACCCCAAGTAGTGATACATACGCAAATACTTTACGAATTGCGATTGGTTACACACGGAGCACTTACGTCATACCAATGCATGGGCATAAGAGGAAAAGGCGAATGTGTAGTTTTTATAATAGAAATATTATTTGAAAAAAGTCACATCATATATGATAGACACAATTTTATTTTTGACCACAACTTATCAATTTATACCCACCTTTTTTCAGGGTACATAATTTTTCTGGGTGCAATATATAACATCAAAATTTTAAGTATCTAAACTTGACATTCGTTTCACCTTTTTTGGAAATAGCATATGTTATTTAACACGTGAAATATACTTACAATTAAGTTTATATGTACTGTATTGATTTTGAAGTCTTGGCGGGAGGGTTATGTTCATTGCAATTCATTTCGTCGTTTAGAAAGGGGGAAAAAAAAAAAAAATCTGAACAGTAGAGTGAATTTCATCAGAATGAAATTCAGACGAATGATTTTTATTAGAATTCACAGAAAAGCAGCAAAAGTTACCCATGGAAGCAGCAATTTTTATAGTGTCGCTCTCAATATCTCTGTGAGTAAACTTCGTGCTAAAATGTCCAAGCCAAGTTTCTGTAGCAGTCGAATAATATCGCCGTTCATCTTTCGTATGTAGAGGTATAGATTTTAATCCGTCCTGCCCGCGCCAGCAGAGAACTTCGTTTTACAAAAATGCTCCTTGCGAACCTTTTTAACTAAACGGTAAAAAAAAAAAAAATCTTGTCAACACTGGCGTATCTACCCTTTTTCGGGCCCGGAGGCAAAGAACATGTTCGGGCCCCTACGTAATTAACCGTATTCCCGTATGAAAGTTGCAAAAAGAGGAGACAGCCAAAGACGTCGGGCCCGGAGGTAATTGCCTTGCCTGCCTACATGGTAGATACGCCACTGCTTGTCACTTGACAGGTATAAATACGTTACAGTAAAAGGAAACGGTGTGGCCGTGCATTTCAGCCATATGCCGCTAAATTACCCTTTCCAAACTCTGAAAAAAAAAAAAGTATACAATCGCTACTCAATTTAAAAAAAAAAAAAAACCGCCTAGTGTCTGTGACACATTCCTTGTTGTTTTAATTATTAGTGAATTTAAAACGGCGACTTATTAATTATATTCTGCTAAACCCAATTTTAAAAAAAATAAACGAAAACCAATAATAATGAAGTTTTTATTGTATTCCTTAGAATTTTCATGGAATCAAGTACTGTTCAAGGTTTAGTCCTGAATGAACGTCAGATGAACTAATGAGCCTTATTATTAGCCATATGGTGCACGGAAGACTGAGGCATATGATGCCAACAAAAATCCCCGAGTTACCCTGAGATAGAGAGAGAGAAAGTGAGTCAGAAGTAGAAAGGAATCACCAAAAAAGAGAAGAATGATGATATCCAGCTCAGGACCCTGGTTTTGCCAAGCCCATACTCACCAGATGTGAGCTTCTGGTGTTGAATCCTTGTCTGACCAATTTCATTGGATACTGCTGCTATGGATAAAGGGATGGTTGAGAGGGTGAAGACAGAGTGGTAATTAATGGACACTACTGTTTGTGGATTAATGTTATTAATGGAGTCCCCTAGAGTTCAGTGTTGGGCCCATTGTTTTCGATATTTGTCAATGATATTGATGAAGGTATATCAGGTTTAATGTCCAAATTTACAGATGATACAAAGGTTGGCAGGATTAGGAATGATAGCAGGCTATTGCAGCAGGATCTAGAGAAGTTGGGCTACGAGGTGGCAATTGAAGTTTGACATTGACAAGTGTAAAGTACTGCATATGGATAGCAGTAACCCCAGAGTAACGTACCAACTGTGTGGTACTACACCCAGAGTAGTGGAGAATGAAAAAGACCTAGTGGTAATTGTGCAGTCAGATATGAAGTTTTCTGAGCAGTGTAGACAGGCTGCCAGAGCAGCTCATGGGGTTTTGTCAGCAATATACAGGAACATTTCTAGCATGGATAAGGAAGTGATTTTCCCATTGTATAAGGCAATGGTCAGGCATATCTTCAGTACTGCATACAGATCTGGAGGCTTCATTTTAGGAAGGATGTATTGCTGTTGTAATGAGTACAGAGATGGGGAACAAAGGGTTGCTCTTACCAAGAAAGGCTTAGGTTCTGGAGATTAGGCACCTGTGAGGTAATCTGATTGAGGTGTATAAGGCCTTGAATGGTTTGAGCAAGCTCAATGCCAATGGGATTCTTTCTCCTTGCTTAGATTTTGCACCTGAGAAGACATAAATTCTAATTTAGGAAAGCGAATAGTAGAATAGATGTGCATAAGGTTGCCTTTAGCCAGTGATTGGTTGATTGCTGGAACAAACTTCCATCTGTTGTTGTGAAAGTTGATAACTTAAATAAATCCAGGGAAGAACTGGACAAACTTTTAGAGCTAATGGATGGGTGAAATGGAATTTTTTTTTTTTTTTGGCTGATGCTGTTTAAACTTGCTTTCTTGCATCATATGCTTCTGCTAATGCTAATCACTCATAATCCCCCCCCCCCCAATCGAATGACATTTAGCTCATACCAAAGCTCTACAGAAAGATTAGACACCTGTCACTGGTCCCAAGTGTGCCACATGAGAAGGGATATTGCCTAGAAGAAAGATAGATGCATTTGCTTCCTGATGTCTGTGAAACATGAAACAAAAATTTGATGTCTCATAATTCATAGTATATCAAAATGACAGCAAAATATAATGTACAACCCGTTAGAAAATACTGGTGGGCAAAGTTAAAATCAGAACCACCGGAATATATACAGGTGGTTCTGATTTTATTTACAAATTTAAAAAAACAACAGAAATATTTAAAAAAGTGGTATCTGTCAGATGCCATACTGTGAGCAGAAGATAATGATTTTAAGTTGGAAAAACATACTGGAATGTTTTCATAAGGCATATAAACAAACCAGTGTTCATACAAATCTAATTCAAGTTACTAATTTATACAGATCAGTGACAGTGTCTGTGCTATAAAATTATTTACAATTTTATGTGCATAAACCAAATTATTTTTATTATTAAAAAACAATCCTCAGAATAAAAAATATTTCCTCAAAAAAATCACGATTAAATTTCAGTGAGGAAACACAAGTGAATAAAAAAAACACACCGTTTTCTCTCCCTGTTAATAATTTGATGAATGCTTTCTTAGATTTATTCAAACAGTCCATTTCTACAACACTAGATGGAAGTTGTGCTAATAATCAATTTCCCGGCTGAAATCAAATTTTTGCACATCTGGCCTGCAGCCAATTTCTTTAAATTTATGTCACCCATTATGTATATCCCAAGAAACAGGATCCATCAGCATTTAGTTTACTTAATCCTCTTAAGAGACCTCACACTTAAATCAGGTGCCTGATTTCCAAATGCTGCAGTTAAGTCTTTCACAGTAGAAATACCCTTTTTGTCACTGACTAATCTTGTTGCCTATCTCTGTATGCATTACAACCATTCAACTTCATTCTGAAAGTTAAGCTTTCAGACATGTATGCAGTACTCAAGGTGTGACATAACCATTGCTTTATACAATAATATAATCAATTCTTTGTTTCTATTGGCAATATTTCTGTATATCATTGACAAAACTCCATGAGTTGTCTAGCATCCTTTCTGCACTGCTCATAAAACTTCATGTTGGGTTGTACTATTACCCAAGTCTCTTTTGTTCTTTACCACACTGAGTGTGGTACCACCCAAGAGGTATGTTATTCTAGGAGTACTGCTATCCATATGAACTACATTTCATTTGTCAATTAAAATTCAGTTGTCATTTCTCAGCTCATCTGCCTAATTTATCTAAATCTTATTGAATTAGCATTCCCTGATTATTTTCAGTAACCACCCTGCCAACCTTGGTATCATCTGCAAACCTAAACACTAAACCTGATATGCCTTCATCAATATCATTAATAAATATAGAAAACAATGGTTCCAACGCTGAACTCTAGAGAACTTCAATAATAACATTAACCCGTGAAGAATAGTACCCAATAATAATCACTCTCTACTTGCTCCCACTGAATCATCATTTTAACCATAGCAGTAGCTTGCTAGTAGTGTCATGTGCTGGCCCAAATTTGTATAAGTCTTTCATTAGCATTAGTAAAGGCATATGATGCAAGAAAGCAAGCTGATATAGCATCAGCCGAAAAAACACCTTCCCATTTCACCCATCCATTCACTCCAAATGTTTGTCTTGTTCTGCCTTGAACTTATTTAAGTTGCTCACCTCCATTACAACTGATAGAAATTTGTTCCTACTATCCACCACCCGTTGGCAAATTTCCGCACATCTATTCTGCAATATCTTTCCTCAATTTGAATTTATGCCCCCTCAGGTAAGTAATCTGAGCAAGAGGAAGAATCCCATTAGCATTGAGCTTGTTCAATCCATTCAAGGCCTTATACACTTCAATTAGATCACCCTGCAAGTGCCTAGTCTCCAAAAGCTGCAATTTGCAGTACTTAAGCCTTTCTTGGTAATGCCAACCATTTGTTCCACTCATCAATCTCGTTGTCCTTGTAGTACTTGTTCCAGCAGCTCTACATCTTTCCTAAAATGAGGCCTCCAGACCTGTATACAGTACTTAAGTTGTGAACGACCATTGCTTTATATAAAGGGATAATCACCTCCTTTTCCCTGCTAGCAAACTTCCTGAATATCATTGACAAGACACCATGAGCTACTCTTACAGCCTTTTAGTACTGTTCAGAAAGCTCCATATCTAACTGCACAATTATCCCAGGTTCTTTTCATTCTCCCCAACCCTGAGGGTGGTACCATCAAGTTGGTAGGTTACCCTGGGGTTACTGCTAACCATATGCAGTACTTTACATTTGTCAATGTTAAACTTCAGTGGCCACCACTCAACCCATCTGCTCAACTTTTCCAGATCATTTTGCAGTATCACCTTCGTATCATCTGTAAACTTAGACATTAACCCTGATATACCTTCATCAATATCATTGATAAATACCGAAAACAACAATGGGCCCAACACCGAAACCTGGGAATAACCACTCTCTGTCTTCTCCCACTAAACCATACTTTTATCTATTGTAGCAACTTGCCCTTAATACCATACTGCTCCAATTTGTACAGTAGTCTTCCATGTGACACAGTATCAAAAGCTTTCCTATAATCCAAGTATATGATATTCTTTGCATCCCTTTCCTTTGTGACCATATCATAGTATCCAGTCAAATTGGTCAGACAAGACTTTCCCTAAACAAACCCATGCTGTGTCTGAACTATAATTGCAGTCTTGTCTAGATGATCGTACATCATTTCCTTAACTAGTGACTCCATTATTTTCCCTGGAACAGAAGTTGGACTAACAGGTCTGTAATTACCTGTGTCACCCTTTGATCCACCTTTGTGAATTGGGAACACATTTGCATATCTCCAGTCCATGGGAACCTCATCTGAGTCCAAAGAAGCTTTCATAATTATGGCTAAGGGGGTGCTTACTTCCTTTGCTAACTCCTTTAATATAACTGGATATTTCCCATCCACTCCAGGTGCCTTCCTTATATTTAACTTCAACAATTTCTTCTCCACTTTGCTTTCAGTTATTACAAAATCACGTAACTCATTTTTCGAGTTTGATAAACTTCTGGCATTCCTGTCCTTGAATAACTCCTCATGTGTGAATGTAGATGCTAAATACTCATTCAGTTTATCAGGTACCCAAGAATGATCATCAACAGTCAAACCATATATGTTAAGTGGACCAATCTGATTCCTCAGTTTCCTTCTAGAGTTTACATAAGTAAAGAACTCTTTGCTGTTTTTCTTTGCATCCTTTGCCAAAAATTTCTCATAATCTGCCTTTGCCTGCCTAACCTCCTTTGTGACGATTACAGACTAGCTTATATCTGCCATAGGCTTCTTCTTTGTCGCATGATAATTTATATGCATCCAGTGCAGTTCTCTTCTCTGCCTCGAGTCTCATTAATTCTTCTGACATACATTTAGGCCTAAATTTTGAACAGTATTTCTTCGTTAGTATGAAAAGCCTAGTACCTTCCAAGATTAAGTCCCTGAAGGCTTCTCATTTAGAATTCACCATTGGTAACATCATCAGTTCTTCCCACTGTATAGCATTTAAAAACTCTCTGAGATCACTGTAGTCACCTTTATGGAAGCAAAAACCCTTCTCCTTACTCCCTAATGGTAGTTACATCTTTAAGTAAATCCCACATCAGGACACTGTGATCACTACTATCTAGTGGTTCCTTTATCTGCAGATTCTATACACATATAGAATCACTTGTGATAATCAGATCAAGAGTATTACTCCCTCTATGTTGCTGTAGAAAACCGTCATCCAATAAATCCACAAAAGTCTTGCTAGTGTGCGAGTTACCAATCCACAAATTCCAGTCAATATCTGGAAAGTTAAAATCCTCGGTTATAAGACATTCTGATTTTCTGGCCCACTCTTATTTCTCTGCACAGTTGCTCATTATACTCATCAGATTCATTGGGCCTGTAACACACACGTACTCTTGTTTTCCCATTGCTTATGTCACACCACACTGACTCAACATTGCATTGTCCACCAATGTCGATTGGATGCAGTTCCTTAGATTTTGTTTCTTAACTAACAGCATAATCACTCCTCCCTTCCTGTTCTGTCTATCCTTTCTGTACAGGTTGTACTCCCCAAATTCCAATTCTGCACTGCTTATATCCATTAGTCATTACATCTCTGATATTCCAATATCCACTTTTGATATCTTGACCAGCACTTAAATTTATTTACTGTACTCCTAACATTGGTTTACATGCAAGTATACATACACATATTCTTACTCTTAGTTACTCTAACACAACCCATGTATTTACTTGTTACATGATGACTTCCAGCAGACCTTGAAATCCCCAGTACCTCGCTTTCCAGACTGCTGCTCCTTCCAATAGATGCAGTGCAAGAATCACTTCCACCTCTGTCTGGCTACCTTTAATCTATTAGTCTGACCCACCCAAATCTGCCTCGACAGCATCTGCAAATATTCTTGTACCCTTTCAATTTAAGTGTATCCCATCCTTGTAGAAACAATCTCTCTCTCTCTCTCTCTCTCTCTCTTGTTAATGAGCACAGACCAAGCTGGGAAAAATCCTACCATACGAGCCTTGCACAGTCTCTCCAGGGCAAATTAATTGACAAGGCTCTTATCATATACTCGCTCCTATCATGTCTGAGCAGAATTGCAGATACTTTCAAATTTAACTTTAACCTGAAACTTTTTTTCAACATTGACCGCTACTTGTTAAGTAAGTCTGCAGTTCTCCTACACTTAATATCATTAGTGCCAACAGGTACAACAATATCACCCTTTGTACTCTTAAAAGATGATATCTCCTCTACAGTCATCAACTTTTGCCCCTGGCAGACATATCCTGGTCCTATTCCACCTTGGAACATTATGGCTGTTGAAAAAAAGCCGTGAATTAGGGTTGAATTTGAAAGTGTCTGCAATTCTGCCCAGACAAGATAGGAGGGAGTATATGATAACAGCCTTGTCGATCAATTTGGCCCTCGAAAGATTGTGCAAGGCTCAAGGGGGGTAGAATTTTTTTCAGCCTGGTCTGTACTTGTTAGCAAAAGGGACTGCTTCTACAGGGATGGGATACACTTAAATAGAAACAGTGCAAGAATATTTGCTGATGCTATCGAGGCAGTGTTAGGTGGGTCGGAAAACTGCTAGCTTGGGGGGATACAAGGACTAATAGATTAACAGCAGCCACTGGCAGAGGTGAAAGTGATTTCTGCACTGCTTCTATTGGAATGAGCAGAAACCTGGAAAACAAGATGCAGGATATTTCAGAGACTGCAGGGAGTCATTGCGGTACAAGTAAACACATGGGTTGTGTTAGGGTAGCTAAGAAAAAGAACAGGTGCATGTATACTTGCATGTACACCAATGCTGGTAGTTTGGTAAATAAATTTGAGGAATTGCTCAAAGCATCAAAGGTGGATATTGTTGGGATATCAGAGACGTCGTGTCACACAAATACAAGGAATGCAGAACTGGAATTTGGGGAGTACAATGTCTACAGAAAGAATATACAGGATAGGGAGGGAGGACGGGTTATGCTATTAGTTAAGAAACACACGAAATCCAAGGAAGTGAAGCCAGTCGACATAGCTGGACAGTGCAGTGTCGAGTCAGTTTGGTGTGATATATAAGCACTGGGAGATCAAAATTGAGAGTAGGAGTGTGCTATAGGCCTAATGACTCTGATGAGTATAATAAGAAACTGTACAGGGAAATAGAGTGGGCCAGTAAATCAGAGATTCTTATAATGGGGGATTTTAATTTCCCAGATATTGACTGGAATTTGTGAGTTGGTCACTCACACACTAGGAAGGCTTTTGTGGATTTATTGGATGATTGTTTTCTACATCAGCATGTTCGGGAGGCAACTAGAGGGAGTAATACTCTTGATTTGATTATCGGTAGTGATTCTTCATGCATTAAGAAGCTGCATATAGAGGAACCACTAGGTGGCAGTGATCACAGTGTGCTGAAGTGGGATTTACTCAATGAGGTAACTACCATTAGGGGTAAAGGGAAGGGTTATTGCTTTCGTAAAGGTGACTACGATGGTCTGAAACAGTATTTAAATTCTATACACTGGGACCAACTGATGATGTTACCAACAGCAAATTCAAAATGGGAAGCATTCAAAGAACTTATCTTGGAAGCTACTAGGCTTTACATACCAACTAAGAAATATTGTTCAAGGTTTAGGCCAAAATGGATGTCAGATGAACTAATGAGACATATGACAGAGAAGAAAAATGCTTGGGATACATATAAATTAACGCATGACACAGAAGCCTATTATAGATATAAGTTGATCGGTTGAAATCTTTGGCAAAGGATGCAAAGAAAAACAGTAAAGAGTTCTTTTCTTATGTAAACTCTAGAAGGAAGGTGATGAATCAGATTGGTCCAACTGTTGATGATCCTGCTCAGGTAGATAACAAACTAAATGAATATTTTGCATCGACATTTACACATGAGGAGTTGTTCAGCGAGGGAAAAGCCAGAAGTGTATTCAACTCTGGCAGTAAGCTAGATAATCTTGTAATAACTGAGAGTAAAGTGGAGGAGAAATTGTTGAAGATAAACACAAGAAAGGCAGCTGGGGTGGATGGGATCTATCCAGTTCTATTAAAGGAGGCAGCAAAGGAAGTAAGCAAACCCTTAGCCATAATTATAAGAGCTGTCTTGGACTCAGGGGAGGTACCGATGGACTGGAGATGTGCAAATGTGACCCCAATTCACAAAGGAGGATCAAAGGCTGACACAAGTAATTATAGACCTGTGAGTTTAACTTCTGTTCCAGGAAAATTAATGGAGGCACTGGTTAAGGAAGCACTGCAGGATCATCTGGACAAGACTTCAGTTATAGCTCGGACACAGCATGGTTTTGTTAAGGGGAAGTCTTGCCTGACCAATTTGATTGGATACTATGATGCAGTCACAAAAGAACTGGATGCAGGGAATAACTTTGATATTATATACTTGGATCTTAGAAAGGCTTTTGATACTGTTGCACATGGAAGACTGCTGCACAAATTGGAGCAGTGTGGCATTGGAGGCAAATTGCTGCTATGGATAAAGGGGTGGTTGAGGGGGAGAAGGCAGAGAATGGTAATCGATGGACACTGCTCATCGTGGACTAATGTTATTAGTGGAGTCCCTCAGGGTTTAGTGTTGGGTCCATTATTGTTTTCTGTATTTATAAATAATATTGATTTATAAATAATATTGATACGAAAGTTGGCAGGGTTGTTAAGGACACAAATGACAGTACACTGCTGCAAAAGGATCTAGAAAATTTGAGCAGATGGGCTGAGAGGTGGCAAATGAAGTTTAACATTGACAAATGTCAAGTACTACATATGGGAAACAGTAACCACAGAGTAACTATCAACTCTGTGTACTACACTGACAATAGTAGAGAATGAAAAGGACCTGGGGGTAGTTGTGCAGGCAGATATGAAGTTTTCCCGAGCAGTGCAGAAGGGTCTGCAAGAGTAGCTCATGGTGTCTTGTCACTGATATACAGGAATTTTTCTATCAGGGATAAGGAGATAATTATCCCCTTGTATAAGGCAATGGTCCCCACACCTTGAGTACTGTATACAGGCCTCATTTTAAGAAGGATGTAGAGCTGTTGGAATGAGTACAGAGAAGGGCAACAGGATTAGTGAATGGAACAAAAGGTTGCTCTTATGAAGAAAGGCTTAAGTTTTGCAAATTACAGTGTCTGGATACTAGGTACCGGCAAGGTGATGTGATAGAGGTGTATAAAGCCTTGAATGGTTTGAGCATGCTCAATGCTGATGGGATTCTTCCTCTTGCTCAGAATAATCACCTGAGAGGGCATAAATTCAAATTGAGGAAAGACATGTAGGATAGATGTGCAGAAGTTTGCCTTTAGCCAGTGGGTAGTCTGTTGGTGGAACAGACTTCTATCCTTTGTTGTGGAAGTTGATAGCCTAAATAAATTTAAGGCTGAGCTGGACAGGTATTTGGAACGAACGGAGGGGTGAAATGGGAGCGTTTTTTTTTGTCTGATGCTGCATAAGCTTACTTTCTTGCATCACAAGCCTCTTCTAATGCTAATGCTAATAAAGAATTAATAAGATCTTATTTTGGTCGTGAACGTTTTAAGCACCAAAACAACTAAGGCTCCAGTATACTGTGTTCACAAATGGAATGCATTCTGTGGTTCTGGATGAAAGACTGGGACTTCCAGAAGATAAAACCATGCAAATGTAGCCTGAAACGAACTAACTCAGTCACACTGCGAAATAGGAAAAAAATTTCCCACATTTACAGCATCCAAACCCAGTTAATTTCTACCCAATGTAGTGAAGACAGTAATTATATCCAAAATGCTGCCTGCAAAAGCCCCTTAGTCTGGGAAAAACTCCATTCTCGCTTCTGTTGTGGTAAATTTAATATAAACAAGTAATATAAAAAAAAAATTTTTAAAGTCAATTCCTACTTAGGCCAACAAAGAAAAATTTTATTTTAGTTACTTTTTATTAAATAATTACAATTAATATAAATATGTATATACATATGACAGAATCACAATATTAAGTGGCAAAATAGAAAGCGAATTTCCTTGCAATATTCCATTTTCCTTTCTATATATGGTGTTGGACTATTATTTTTATTCACTTGTTTCATTTTCCATTTTGTTCCCTCCTTGACTCAGACTAGAACCCAGAATGAAAAAAGAATCTGAAAAAGAAATTTTTTTCCAGCGATCTACACACTTCGCCACTGACGGTATTTATTCCTAAATTTATATCCTGCTAAATATCTTATATAAGAGAAATTTTTTTCTCCCATATAAAACTAAAATTAATTAATTAAATTTAATTAATGAATTAATATTTGAAAAAACTGTATTAACATCAAGTGTCATCCAGTACAAGTTTAAAAAAATTTATTTGAACTTGAGTGGATGAATAAAAAGTATTTTATTAACGATTGAAAATTTGAACAAGATATATAAATATATATAGGGAGAGTGTGAACTAATAGTAGGAATTGAATAAAAGAAAATACAACTTGGCAACATTTAAGTATGCCAGTATATATTAATTCTGGTAATAACTCCATTCCAATTTCTATTAAGGTAATTTTAATGGATATAATAAAAGTTGGAGAAATAGCTAGAAATTCCATGTTCAATATATCAGAAACAAATGTTTTAGATTACTCTACTTATTAATTAACTATTATCCTAGGATAATCACAGTAGTTCTAAAGGGAGAACCAAGGGGATTCTCCAATGCATCACAGCCTAAAAAAATTGCAACTTGTGGAATGTTTGTGGGCTTTCTGGAACAGGACATGATCTAGCCAATCTGTGTGTGCTAGGTGTAGAGAGTGTCAAGAAATTAAACACTAACTCAGCATTCTGCCTGGTATCTATGAGAGCTTGAAGAGTAGGGTAGATACCCTTAAAGAATTAAAATGGGGGGCATCAAGTTCTCAGCTGCCAACTCAATGCTAGAGCTCACCCCTGTGCATCAGGCAACACAGCAGCAATCTCTATGGCTGCTTCGATTGGGGGCACCTAGATCAGAGGGCTCCTGGTGCAATGCATCCCCCCATTTGCTGCCATTGATGCCATAACAAAGGAACCAGATGCAAAAAAAATTTTGACATCATAAACTTACATTTCAGTAATGCTTTTAGCATTAGCATTAGTAGAGGCATATGATGCAAGAAAGAAAGCTTATGCAGCATCAGCCAGAAAAAAAAAAAAAAAAAACTTCCACTTCACCCCTCCGTTCGTTCGAAATACCTGTCCAGCTGAGCCTTAAATTTATTTAGGCTATCAACTTCCACAACAAGGAATGGAAGTCTGTTCCACCAACCAACTACCCGCTGGCCAAAGGCAAACTTCCGCGCATCTATCCTACATCTGTCTTTCCTCAATTTGAATTTATGCCCTCTCAGGTGATTATTCTGAGCAAGAGGCAGAATCCCATCAGCATTGAGAATGCTCAAACCAATCAAGGCTTTATACACCTCTATCAGATGACCTCGCTGGTGCCTAGTCTCCAGACACTGTAATTTGCAAAATTTAAGCCTCTCTTTGTAAGAGCAACCCTTTGTTCCATTCACTAACGTTGTTGCCCTTCTCTGTACTCGTTCCAGCAGCTCTACATCCTTCTTGAAACGAGACCTCCAGACCTGACCATCGCCTTATAGAAGGTAATAATCACCTCCTTATCCCTGCTAGAAAAATTCCTGTATATCATTGATAAGACACCATGAGCTACTCTTGCAGACCCATCTGCACTGCTCGGAAAATTTCATAGCTGCCTGCACAATTACCCCTAGGTCCTTTTCGTTCTCTACCATTGTCAGTGTAGTGCACAGAGTTGATAGTTACTCTGGGGTTACTGCTTCCCATATGTAGTACTTGACATTTGTCAATGTTAAACTTCATTTGCCACCTCTCAGCCCATCTGCTCAAATTTTCTAGATCCTATTGGAGCAGCGTACTGTCATTTGTGTCCTTAACAACCCTGCCAACTTTCGTATTGTCTGCAAACTTGGATATTAAGCTTGATATACCATCATCAATATCATTTCTAAATACAGAAAACAACAATGGACCCAACACTGAACCCTGAGGAACTCCACTAATAACATTAGTCCACGATGAGCAGTGTCCATTGATTACCATTCTCTGTCTTCTCCCACTCAACCATCCCTTTATCCATAGCAGCAATTTGCCTCCAATGCCACGCTGCTCCAATTTGTTCAGCAGTCTTCCATGTGCAACAGTATCAAAAGCCTTTCTAAGATCAAAATATATGATATCAATGTTATTCCCTGCATCCAGTTCCTTTTTGACCACATCATAGTATCCACTCAAATTGGTCAGGTACGACTTTCCCTTAACAAAAACCATGCTGTGTCCGAGCTATAACTGAAGTCTTGTCTAGATGATCCTGCAGTGCTTCTTTAACCAGTGCCTCCATTAATTTTCCTGTACAGAACTGAGTCCAAAGCTCTCATAATTATGGCTAAGGGTTTGCTTACTTCCTTTGCCAACTCCTTTAATATAACTGGATAGATCCCATCCACTCCAGGTGCCTTTTTTATGTTTATCTTCAACAATTTCTACTCCACATTCCTCTCAGTTATTAAAAAATCATCTAGCTCATTGCCAGAGTTTAACTCAGCTCTGGCATTCCCCTCCCTGAATAACTCCCCGTGTATATGTAGATGCAAAATACTCATTTAGTTTGTTAGGCACTTGAGCAGGATCATCAAAAGTTGAACCATCAATATAGAGTGGACCAATCTGATTCATCCCTTTCCTTCTAGAGTTTACATAGGTAAAGAACTCTCTGCTGTTTTTCTTTGCATCCTTTGCCAAAGATTTCTCGTAATCTGCCTTTGCCTGCCTAATCTCCTTTGTGACTTGGTTACAGACCAACTTATATCTATCATAGACTTCCGTGTCATCCATTGATGTATACGTATCCCATGCATTTTTCTTCTCTGCCATATGTCTCATTATTTCATCTGACATCCATTTAGGGCTAAACTTTGAACAATATTTCTTAGTTGGTATGTAAAGCCTAGTAGCTTCCAAGATAAGTTCTTTGAATGCTTCCCATTTTGAATTTGCTGTTGGTAACATCATCAGTTGGTCCCACTGTATAGAATTTAAATACTGTCTCAGACCACTGTAGTTGCCTTTACGAAAGCAAAAACCCTTACCTTTACTCCTGATGGTAGTTACCTCTTTGATTAATTCGCACTTCAGCACACTGTGATCACTGCCAACTAGTGGTTCCTTTATATGCAGATTTTTAATGCATGAAGAATCACTACTGATAATCAGATCAAGAGTATTACTCCCTCTAATTGCCTCCCAAAGATGCTGAGGTAGAAAACAATCATCGAATAAATCCACAAAAGCCTTGCTAGTGTGTGAGTGACCAACCCACAAATTCCAGTCAATATCTGGGAAATTAAAATCCCCCATTATAAGATACTCTCAATTTTGATCTCCCAGTACTTATGTCACACCAAACTGACTCGACATTGCACTGTCCAGCGATGTCGACTGGCTTCACTTCCTTGGATTTTATGTGTTTCTTAACTAATAACATAACCCCTCCTCCCTTCCTATCCTTCCTGTACACATTGTACTCCACAAATTCCAGTTCAGCATTCCTTATATCTGTGTGACACACCACATCTCTGATATCCCAACAATATCTGCCTTTGATGTTTTGAGCAATACCTCAAATTCATGAAATTTATTTACTAAACTCCTAGCATTGATGTATATCCAAGTATACATGTACCTGTTCCTATTCTTAGCTACCCTAACACAACCCATGTGTTTACTTGTACCGCAATGACTCCCAGCAGTGTCTGATATACCCTGCATCTTGTTTTCCAGGCTGCTGCTTATTCCAATAGAAGCAATGCAAGAATCACTTTCACCTCTGCCAGTGGCTACTGTTAATCTATTTGTAGAGAAGGGATACACTTAAACAAAGGTGGGGCAAACGTTTTTGCCAGTATTATTGGGGATACCTTAAAGGTTCAGGGAAACTGCTAGTTAGGGGGGGATGTGGGTAATATCACTCTTTTATCTGATAATATTGGTCAAAGTAACTCTTGCACATACCTCAAGAGTTCTTATCTGTTTCCCCTAACACAACCCATGTGTTTACTTGTACCGCAATGACTCCCAGGTGTCTGATATACCCTGCATCTTGTTTTCCAGGCTGCTGCTTATTCCAATAGAAGCAATGCAAGAATCACTTTCACCTCTGCCAGTGGCTACTGTTAATCTATTTGTAGAGAAGGGATACACTTAAACAAAGGTGGGGCAAAAGTTTTTGCCAGTATTATTGGGGATACCTTAAAGGTTCAGGGAAACTGCTAGTTGGGGGGGGGGGATGTGGGTAATATCACTCGTTTATCTGATAATATTGGTCAAAGTAACTCTTGCACATACCTCAAGAGTTCTTATCTGTTTCCCCCAACTGGACATATTATCTAGATGTTCTGGGGACAGAAATTTCAATGAACGGGTAGCTAATGCCAGGGAAGAGAGAGCCTAAAAAACTTTAAGGGTTGTGTTAGGGTTGTTAACTATACAAGAACAGTAATTCTTAATTGTTTATATAGTAATATAGTAATTGTTTATATAATAATATAGTTTATATAGTAATATAATATTAGAAGTGTCGTCAATAAAATGAGCGAATTCAAACTGCTGGTTAAATCAAGTAACTCGGAAATCTGGTGCCACCCAGAAATAGGGGATGATTAGTTTCAGTACGGCTTGTATAATGTATTTAGGAAGCATAGGGTAGATGGAAGGGATGGTGAAGGGGTGGTCGCACACAGGATGCTTCTTATCAGAAGCAGCCTGTGTGCGACAATAGCTTTCCCGCATTCAGACATTTCATGTGCTAGTATAGAATCTGTATGGTGTGAGATTGTTGGAAACAAAGGTATAATGCAAGTAGGAGAAATCTATAGACCAGGTGAAGATTATGAGAAAAGCCTCTACATGGAAATGGAATGGGCAAGTAAGCTTGAATGTCTTATTATGGGTGATTTCAATTTGCCTCTAATTGATTGGAGAAAATGGGAAAGAAAATTGACATGGGGAACAAAATTTTTAAATTAACTAGATGACTGTTATTTGTATCAACTTGTCAGGGAAAGTACTAGAGAAAAGAATATCCTAGACCTCATCATCACTCATGAATCAGATGACATAACCAGCGTAGTTATAGTTACGCTGGTTATTTTTATTTTTATTTAGATAAACAGTTTTTGTAGATATACGTAATACTTAATAACCGTTATTTCGTTCGAATCGTGCAGCCATTGTTTTTGTATATAGTGGTAGGGAATTCAAATTTTTAATTGAGGTAGTTAGGTAGCTCTAACGTATAATTTATGGAGTATTACTGTTTCACTGTTTCTATTAGATAGCATAGTATTGACATTTAATTAATTTAATTTATTGATTTTATTAATTTAAAGTATCATGCCCCAAACTAGAGCAGCAAAGCAACGGGCTTAAATTGGTAGCAGGAAGTGATCATGGAGTTCTACTGTGGATGATGAAGAGAGAGGTAGCAGTAGTAAAAGGCAAAGGAATTGGTTATAATTTCAGAAAAGGAAATTACGATGCCTTAAGGTGATACATAAAAAAAAAAAAAGTAAAGTGCAGCCATTATCAACCCACTGCAGGATGGAAGCCTCCTCAACAATTCATGCTGAGGGAAATGGACCATAATCTGCCACGCTGGTCCAGTGCGGGTTGGCAGATCGACCGTATTCAGCAGTCAGGGGCTTGAACCCCGGTCTACTCAAAGAGCATGTGCTACTGCACTCCCGCTCCTGCCCAGTCGGCTACGGAGGCCGCAAGGTGATACATGAGCTCTATTAACTGAGTAGATATCGCACAGAGAACGAATACAATTGAACTCTCTTTAAACATTACAGCTGTCAGTTGCAGGCTCCGAAAAAAACAATAAGTGTTTGCCTTTTTATTTACATAATTGTTATTTTATATTGTACTTAATACGCAGTCTTATAGTTATAGTTACGCTGGTTATTTTTATTTTAATTTCGATAAACAGTTTTTGTAGATATACGTAATACTTAATAACCGTTATTTCGTTCGAATCTTGCAGCCTTGTTTTTGTATATAGTGGTAGGGAATTCAAATTTTTAATTGAGGTAGTTAGGTAGCTCTAACGTATAATTTATGGAGTATTACTGTTTCACTGTTTCTATTAGATAGCATAGTATTGACATTTAATTAATTTAATTTATTGATTTTATTAATTTAAAGTATCATGCCCCAAACTAGAGCAGCAAAGCAACGGGCTTAAAGTGGCAGGAGTGCTGTGACTCGGGGGAGAACTGAGGGGGGGGGGGCGATTCTCCAACGCATCACAGCCAAAAAAAATGTGCAACTTGTGAAATGTTTGCCGAACTCTGGAACGGAACATGACATTGCCATGGGGGATGTCTTTGTGTGTGCGCGATGTAAGGAGTGTAAGGAAATCAGGCGACAACTCAGTGTTGTTATGGGCCTATATGAGAGTTTGAAGGACAGGGTGGATGCCCTCGAAAGATCAAAATTGAGGTGCCCTTCAGGCTCTCAGCTGCCCACATCAACGCCAGAGCTTGCACTTGGCCATCACGCAACACAGCGGCAGCCCCCAAGGCAGAATGCGTTGGTCCCACAGGAACTAGTAGTTGTTGGTGACTCTATTGTCAGGGAAATGGGGAACGTGCTTTGTAAAAAGGATAGGTGAAATATGAACTGGGTATATCTGCCAGGGGCAAAGGTTGATGACATTGTAGAGCGGATCTCATCTTTTAAGGGCACAAAAGGTGATATAGTTGTACATGTTGGCACTAATGATATTAGGAGTAGGAGACAGGCAGAATTACTTAACAAGTACAGGTCACTGTTGAACAAAAGCAGAGAATTAGGGTTGAATTTGAAAGTGTCTGCAATTCTGCCCAGACACGATAGAAGGGAGTATATGATGAGAGCCTTGTCGATCAATTCGGCCCTGGAAAGAATGTGCAAGGCTCAAGGGGTAGAATTTTTTTCAGTCTGGACTGTACTTGTTAACAGGAGAGACAGCTTCTATAGGGATGGGATACACTTAAATAGAAAGGGTGCAAGAATATTTGCTGATGCTATCGAGGCAGTGTTAGGTGGGTAGGAAAACTGCTAGCTTGGAGAGATACAAGGACTAATAGTTTAACAGTAGCCGAAGGCAGAGGTGAAGGTGATTCTTGCACAACTTCTATTAGAATAAGTAGCGACCTGGGGTGTTGGGGGTTTCAGGGATGGATGGCAGTCATCCTGAAATAGGTGGGTATATGGGATGTGTTAGGGTAACTAAGAATAGGAGTAGGAGCATGTATGCTTGCATGTATACCAATGCTAGAACTATAGTAAATAAATTTGATGAATTTGAAGTGTTGGTCAAGACATCCAAGGCGGATATTGTTGGGATAGCAGAGATGTGGTGTCACACAGATATAAGGAATACTGAACTAGAATTTGGGGAGCACAATGATACAGAAAGGATAGAAAGGGAGGAGGTGTTATGCTGTTAATTAAGAAAAACATAAAATCAAAAGAAGTGCATCCAGTTGATATAGATGAACAGTGCACTGTTGAGTCAGTTTGGTGTGACATAAGCACTGCGAAAGCAAAAATAAGAGTAGGAGTGTGTTATAGGCCTAATGACTTGAATGAGTACAATGAACAATTGTACAGAGAAATAGAGTGGGCTAGTAAATCGGAATGTCTTATAATGGGGGATTTTAACTTCCCAGATATTGACTGGAACTTGTGGATTGGTCACTCACACACTAGTCAGACTTTTGTGGATTTATTGGATGATTGTTTTCTGCAGCAGCATGTTTGAGAGGCAACCAGAGAAAGTAATACTCTTGATCTGGTTATCAGCAGTGATCATTCGTGTATGAAGAATTTGCAGATAAAGGAACCACTAGGTGGCAGTGATCACAGTGTACTGATGTGGGATTTACTTAAAGATTTAATTACCATCAGGGGTAAAGGAAAAGGTTTTTGCTTCCGTAAAGGTGAGTACAGTGGTCTCCAACAGTAAATTCTAAGTGGGAAACATTCAAGGAATTAATCGTGGAAGCTACTAAAAGTTTCATACCTATTAAGAAATATTGTTCAAGGTTTTAGGCCTAAATGGTTATCTAATGAACTAATGAGACTCGTAATAGAGAAGAAAAATGCATGGGATGCATATAAATTATCAAGCGACTCAGATGACAAAGGAGGTTAGGCAGGCGAAGGCAGATTACTAGAAATCCTTGGCAAAAGATGCTAAGAAAAACAGCAAGGATTACTTTACTTATATAAACTCTAAAAGGAAGGGGATGAATCTGATTGGTCCACTTGACATTGATGGTTCGACTGTTGATGATCCTGCTCGGATAGCAAACAAACTGAATGAATATTTTGCATCTACATTCACACATGAGGAATTATTAAGGTTTGAAAATGGCAGAAGGTTATCAAATTGTAGCAGGATACTTAATGATTTTGTAATAACTGAGAGCAAAGTGGAAGAGAAATTGTTTAAGTTAAACATAAGAAAAGCATCTGGGGTGGATGGGATCTGTCCAGTTATATTAAAGGAGGTGGCAAAGCAATTAAGCAAACCCTTCACCATAATTATGAGAGCGTCCTTGGACTCAGGTGAGGTTCCCACGGACTGGAGATGTGCAAATGTATCCCCAATTCACAAAGGCGGATTGAAGGGTGACACGAGTAATTACAGACCAGTTAGTTTAACTTCTGTTCCGGGAGGTTAAAGATGCACTAGTTAAAGATGCATTGCAGAATCATCTAAACAAGACTGCAGCAATAATTCAGACACAGCATGGGTTTGTTAAGGGAATGTCTTGTCTGACAAATTTGATAGGATATTATGATGTGGTTACAAAGGAACTGGATGCAAAAAATAATTTTGATATCATATATTTGGATTTCAGGAAAGCTTTTGACACTGTTGCACATGGAAGACTATTGTACAAATTGGAGCAGAATGGTATTAAGGGTAAGTTGCTACAATGGATAAAAGGATGGTTAAGTGGGAGAAGACAGAGGGTGGTAATCAATGGGTGCTGCTTTTCTTGGACTAATGTTATTAGTGGAGTCCCACAGGGTTCGGTGTTAGGTTCACTGTTGTTTTGTATATTTATCAATGATATCGATGAAGGTATATCAGGCTTAATGTCGAAGTTCGCAGATGATACAAAGGTTGGCAGGGTTGTTAATGACAGTAATGGCAGTGTGCTACTGCAACAGGATCTAGATAATCTGGGCAGATGGGCTAAGAAGTGGCAACTGAAGTTTAACCTTGACAAATGCAAAGTACTGCATATGGGTAGAAGTAACCCCAGAGAAACGTACCAACTGTGTGGTACTACACTTAAGGTGGTAGAAAATGAAAAAGACATGGGAGTAATTGTGCAGTCAGTTATGAAGTTTTCTGAGCAATGCGGACAAGCTGCCAGGGCAGGTCATTGGGTTTTGTCAATGATATATAGGAATTTTTCTAGCAGGGAAAAGGAGGTGATTATCCCTCTGTATAAGGCAATGGTCAGGCCACGCCTTGAGTACTGTGTACAGGTCTGGAGGCCTCATTTTAGGAAGGATGTAGATTTACTTGAGCGTGTACAGAGAAGGGCAACAAGATTGGTGAGGGGAATGAAGGGATCCTCTTACCAAGAGAGGCTTAAGTTCTGCAAATTGCAGTGGCTGGAGACTAGGCACCTGCGCGGTGATCTGATTGAGGTATAAAAGGCCTTGAATGGGTTGAGCACGCTGAATTCTGATGGGATCCTTCCACTTGTTCAGATTACAAATCTAAGGGGGCATAAATTTAAATTAAGAACAGACAGATGTAGATTAGATGTGCGGAAATTTGCCTATAGCCAGCGGGTGGTTAATTGCTGGAACAAACTTCCATCTGTCGTTGTGGAAGTTGATAGGGTGAATAAATTTAAGGAGGAACTGGACAAGCATTTGGAGGGAATGGTGTGATTTTTTTTTTTTTTTGGCTGATGCTGGATAAGCTCATACACTTTCTTTCTTGCATCAAATGCCACTGCTACTACTACTACTACTAGTAACTGTGGTGTGCTTTTAAAACCTTAATCATAGATGCCTTGAATGTGTATTTAACATTAAAAAAATACTCCACAAGGAGGGTTCCAAGTTGGATGAATAGTGAAGTTGCTACATTACTTGAGCAGAAAAAGGTGGCATGGAAAAGTTATAGAGAAATAAAAAGTACTGAAACCTATAACAGCTACAAGATGATCTGTAATAGAGCCATAGAAAAGGTTTGACGGGCAAAGGCAGTTTATGAGAAATCGCTAGCAAACAGAACAAAGAGAGGGGAGAAGGAATTCTTCACATACATAAATGTTAAGAATAGCAGGATAAACCAGATTGGACCTTTATGTAAGGGAAAGGGGGATAGTATTAAATACACTAGCTGCCATTGCAGATGAACTCAACAGTTATTTTGTATCAATATTTACAGAAGAAAAACCTCTTGTGGCAATGGGAAATTGTGGGAGCGAAGTTGAAAAATATGTAATTAATGATATTGAAATTTCGCAAGATTATTTAATTAAAAAACTTTCAAGCCTACAGGCCAGTAAGGCTCCTGGAGTTGATGGAATATACCCTATAATCTTAAGGGAGGTGGCAAGTGAGTGCATTGAACCGTTGAGGCTAATTATGCAAGCATCACTAGACTGGGGAGATTCAGTTGGATTGGAAAAGTGCCAATGTATCTCCCACACATAAGGGTAGTTCTAAGAGTGAAGTGGGAAATTATCAGTCTGACTTCAGTGGTAGGAAAAATCATGGATGCAATGATCAAGGGTGGAATTCAGGGTCATTTAGACAGAATCGAAATTCTCAAGGATACGCAGCATGGTTTTGTAAAGGGAAAATCATGTTTAACAATCTGGTTCGCTATTTTGAAAGGGTCACTCACGAGCTGGATTTAGGGAATAATTTCAACATTGTTTATTTAGATTTCAGCAAAGCTTTTGACTCAGTCCCACATGAGCAGTTGCTTTATAAGCTGGAACAGGTTGGAATCACTGGAAAAATCCTTAGATGGATAGAAGGATGGCTTCAGGGCAGGAGGCAGAGGGTTGTGATAAATGGCTAGTCATCAGGTTGGGTTGATATAAGAAGTGGGGTTCCCTCAAGGATCATTATTAAGACCAGTGTTGTTTTTAATTTTCATAAACGACATTGATGAAGGGATAGAGGGCATGATGTCTAAATCTGCAAATGATGATGTTTAAATTAGTAGAGTAGTTAATGATCACTGTCAAGCTGAGCTTCTTCAGAGAGACCTAGATAGACTTCAGGAATGGTCAGAAAAATGGCAGCTATGCTTTAATCCAACAAAGTGTAAGGTATTACACCTGGGAAACAGTAATCCCAAAATAACCTATTCACTTGGTGGAGCTCAACTAAACTCAGTACTGGAGGAAAGGAACTTGGGTGTTACGATATGGTCAGACATGAAATTCTCTGAGCATTGTAAACAGGTTGCAAGGAAGGCCCATAGTGTCAAATCGATGATCTATCGAACTTTTGCAAGTAGAGATAGGGACGTGATAATACCATTATATAAGGCTTTTGTTAGTCCACACTTGGAATACTGTGTTCATGTATGGAGACCACACCTAAAGAAAGACATCGAGCTTCTTGAAAGGGTGCAAAGACGGGTAACTTGCCTGGTGAGATCGGCAAAACGGCGTCCTTACGAAGAAAGACTGAATATATGTGGGTTGCAGAGTTTGGAAACTAGGCACCTTAGAGGAGACATGACTGAGGTGTTTAAGGCTCTGAGAAACAAAAGTAAAATGAATGAGGACGAAATTTTCAAGATTATAAATGATGCTAGAATTAGGGAACATAAATTCAAGTTACGTGGGGGGGAGATGTTTAGATTGGACTGCAGGAAGTTTTATTTTAGCCAGCGAGTTATAAATTACTGGAATAAGTTGCCTACATGGGTGGTAGAGGCTGACAGTTTGGGGAAATTCAAAGGACATCTGGATAGTACCTTCAGGTGAGGGAAACGCATAGGATGATAGGTTTAATTTTCTTTTCTTTTATTACTAATTAGTTGGGTTTTTTTATCATTGTTTTATTCAGGGTGGTTTTTTTTTTTTTTTTTTTGGGCTGGTGCAGCATAAGCCATAGGCTTTCTTGCACCATGCGGCCAATACTAATACTAAATAAACTAGGCCCCCAAGTATCTTTGCACTGCCCTGTTGAAACAGATTTAGAAGATCTCTCCTTAAGAAATCCATGCTATGATTTCCATATTACTCCATTCCTGTGAAGATATATATAATAACATTAATCCACAAAGAGCAGAACACTATATAAACACCTCTATTTTACAAAATAAGAAAATACAAAAAAGAGGAACAGTAAACACCGAGATACCACTGTGTTTGTAAACCCTGGTTTACAAAGGGAAGCCACAGTATCGATCTCTTTGATTAATTTACTTTAGTTATCAAACTAAACATTGGATAAACAAACATTACATGCATTTTCCTGAAATTTCAATAATATAGACTTAACCTCAGAAACATGGAACTTGGAATTATACCATTGTTTGCATATAATATTATACAATTTAATCATCTTAATACCAACAAAAATAAAAAACTGATTAGGCTTAGCTATTTTTGTGCCTTTCTCAATACCTTGTAGATATACATTATATAGTTTATACCTTATACAGTATATATTGTTTTGTGCCTTTCTCAATACCTAAATACCCTACAGTCTGACAGCAGGAATTTTTCCAATAATTTCGACATTGTTTGCTATTCTGTTACAAAGTTGTCAATACTATTCATTTGTAAGTTGCCAATGAAGGGTAAATGGAATATATTGAAGTTGATATTAGCTGAGTACGAGATTTCGTTTTTGGCTGTTTGGTTTTGAAAGTAGCCCATTTAAGCAGGCCAATATTCAAAATCTAAAATTTGCAAGATAGTAGATTAAACTGATGTAGCACATCTTAAACTGACATAGAAGCATATATAAAAATGGAGACTGCATACATGTTAGTATATTTTATTATTGTAAGATGATCATTATCATATATAAGGTGTAATTTCATATCAAGATATACTATATAAGTTTTCTTCTTAATATGAGGGCTGTACAATAAAGAATGATAATAATTTTTCAAGAACTGCGCTGCTTTTTATTTTTAGCTGAGCTAAAATTTAACACCAAATGAAGCTACATCACATAGCAATTGTGCAGTCGACTGTGTGCACAGTGGGACCTTCGCAGTCAGGCAAGTTTATGCCTGTTCAGTTTCACCTATGTAACAATGGACGTGACACATGAGGAACAGTATGCTGCTCTCATATTCTGCTTCTGTCTCAAGAAACCAGCTGAAGCTTAAGAAATGTTAAAAGAGGCTTATGGTAAATGTACACTGCCAAAAAGTGCCACTCGCAGGTGGTTTAAAATGTTTAAAGATGGACGTGATTCAATCACAAAATCAGCTGTCCTGGACATTGCTTCTGTAAGGAAGCTAAACGATTTTGAGATAACTGAGAATAAAGTAGGAGAAAAATTATTAAAGTAATAAATAATGCATTGGGACTGATGGAATCTATCCAATTATATTAAAAGAATCAGCAAAACCTTCAGTCACAATTATAAGAGCATATTTGGATTTAGGGCAGGTGCCTATGGATTGGAGATAAGCAAATGCCTCTCCTATTCAAAAGGAGAAATCAGTAATTCCAGACTTGATTTCTGTTCTAGAGAAGATAATGGAGTCAGTAATCAAAGAAGTGATACAGGATCATTTTGACAGGAATGCAGTTATACAGTAGTTACAATACAATTTCGTCAAGGGTAGATATCATCTGACCAAACTAATTGGCTACTACAACATAGTAACAATGCAAACCTAATTTTGGCATCGTATACTTAGTTTCAAGAAAGTTCACATGAAAAGACTGCTATACAAATTGGAGCAGTGTAGCGTCAGGGGCTACTTACTACTATGGATAAAAGGATGGTTTAGTGGGAGAAGGCAGAGCGTGGTTATTTCTGTGCACTACTCTGTGGACTATTTATTAGTTATTAGTGGAGTCCCTCAGAGTTGAGTACTATGCCCTTCAGTTTTCAATATTTATTAATGATTTTGATGAAGAAATTATCAGTATCTTCAGACTCAAGCGTTTAGGGCATAAGCCTCAAGCTATGAAGGAGTCTAGACTATGTATAAATATAGTGCAAATGCATCAGGAATACATAGCTGTATCTGAATAAATCAGATTATTAATAAAACGGCATCGTTTTAAGTTATATCTCATATTGTGAATACCTTCACAACGAGTTGCCATGATATTGCACTACTTCGAATAAGTAACGCTTCACCTAAGGAGAAGACTAATGTTACTTATTCTCAGATAGGTACCACCACCCAGACGGCACCGTTTCAGGGCTATTTGGCCCTTCTTCGGTGAGTGGGTAGGTACCCAAGTGATGCAGCTTGTTCGCAGCTTGAGGCTCTAGTCCTAAATGCGCCTTAGTCTAAATACATCATACACCATCAGGCATCTCTCATATTGTGGAGTTATACTTCATAACTGTTTTTGCCATCATTGCATCACTTGGGTACCTACCCACTCACCGAAGAAGGGCCAAATAGCCCTGAAACGGTGCCGTCTGGGTGGTGGTACCTATCTGAGAATAAGTAACATCAGTCTTCTCCTTAGGTGAAGCATTACTTATTCGAAGTAGTGCAATATCATGGCAACTCGTTGTGAAGGTATTCACAATATGAGATATAACCTAAAACGATGCCGCCTTAAAAATTTTCTGTTTATTCAGAAATGGCTGTGTATTATGATGCTAAAGCACTTTATATATATATTATTCTTGATATGTAACCTTCCCATTTCCATTTTAAGTACTTTGTTCTTTCAATGATGTCACATATATTGATCTGTTGGCAAATCCATGCACATGATTTTTGGTCTCTTTTGGTTATGTTCAAAATTCGGCACTCCATACTTCTCTGTGTAATGCTCAGTCTTTGTAAAGCTTTGGCATTCAGTGTGCATGTATAATATGTTAGGAAAGGGAGGATCCATTGAACAAAACCTTTTCATTTGAGAAAAAGCAGCAAGTTTGTCTTGAAGACTATATTAAGCTTTCGAAATGTTTGCCATTATGTGCTGTTAGTTTATATCTTGATGTTTCCATCTGTTGAAATTTCTTGTCCAAGATAAATGTACCTTACCACTTCTAGTTTTTTTCCATCAGCCATGATTTTCTTTGGTCTCGTAAAAATGTTGAACATAACCTGTGTTACTTGATATTCATCTTCAAACCGAACTTTTTTGCTTTCAGGCTGCAGTTCTTCAATGTTTTGCTGTAATTCTTCCAGATCATTGGCAAAGAGAATATCATCTACAAATCATAAGTAATTCGGGTAATTTTCATATATCTTGAGTCCTTTATTAACAATTATTTGCAATTTAGCTTGCAAAAAATTTCTTCTAAATAGGCAGAAATTAGTTTTGGGGAGATTGTCTCCACTTGTTGGACTGCCTTTTTCTATATTGATCTGAACTTTATTATAGTTGACCAATATTGATGAATGCATTTTCATAGTCAACGAAGGTTATACATAATGGAAGGTTGTATTCATTGCTCTATAACTTGCTGTACAATTTTGATGCTTGTTCTTTGGGTCGTGCCACATCAAATATTTTGTCTATTCTTCTTGAAAGTATCATTGTGAAACCTTGTAGATAACTGGCAATAGATTTATTGGTTGGTAGTTTTTTAAATCTGCCTTGTCACTTTTTTGTGCAGTAGGATGGCTTCTGCATTTTTCCATGCTACAAGTACTTTTTTAAGTAGAAGGCGTTTTGAAAATAGTTTGGCTAGAGCTTTACATACGGCTTGCCTCCAGATTTCAACAGTGACTTTATTGAGTCCTGCTGCTTTACCATTTTTCATTGATTTTATGGCTTCTACCAAAATTTCTGGTATAGATTCTGCATCTGGTGGTGTTGGATCCGGAATATAATTTTTTGACTTGTTTTAGTGTTTTTTATTTGGTTTTGTTGTACCATTGTAAAGCTTCACAGCAAATATTTGGCTCTTGTGTGTAACTGTTTTCTTTTGCCTTTGATTATCTTTTAGTGTTCTTTTGACGAGATCAATTCAAAACTTGTCCATTTCTTCTTTTATGTACTTTATTATGGTCTTGCACATCTATACAAAGTATATATAAAACGCTTAGGTATGCTGCCCAAATTTTTTTTTTTTTTTTACCGTTTACAAAATTGATATTCTATATATTCACCAAAAAAAAAAATCATTACAAAAAAATTGAAAAAAAATATTGATATTGTAAAAAATTACTTTTATCTTTAAAAAAAAAAATTAAAACAAAAAATAATAAAAAAAAGAAAAGAAAGACGAGAAAACATAATCAATTTAAGTTTTAAGAAGCATAAAAATGGGTGACAGTGTGTAAGAACTTTGAGAAAACGTAGAAGAAATGCTAATGAAACATTAGAGAACAGATCTAAGAGACTGAAGCGAGACTTTACGACTACAAAGATGGAGAGAAAACATTGAAGAAAGAGAAGCAAGATTGGAAATGAGAAGATGCGCGAAATAGAACTACCGGATGCGAATAAGCAACAAACTGTAATAAAAGTAACTACCATCAGGGGTAAAGGGAAGGGTTATTGCTTTCATAAAGGCGACTATGATGGTCTGAGACAGTATTTAAATTCTATACAGTGGGACCAACTGATGATGTTACCAACAGCAAATTCAAAATGGGAAGCATTCAAAGAACTTATCTTGGAAGCTACTAGGCTTTACATACCAACTAAGAAATATTGTTCGATGTCAGATGAACTAATGAGACATATGACAGAGAGGAAAAATGCTTGGGATACATATAAATTAACACGTGACACAGAAGCCTATGATAGATATAAGTTGATCTGTAACCAAGTTACAAAGGAGGTTAGGCAGGCGAAGGCAGATTACGAGAAACCTTTGGCAAAGGATGCAAAGAAAAACAAAAGAGTTCTTTTCTTATGTAAACTCTAGAAGGAAGGGGATGAATCAGATAGGTTCACTTGATATCGATGGTTCAACTGTTGATGATCCTGCTCAGGTAGCTAACAAACTAAATGAATATTTTGCATCAACATTCACACATAAGGAGTTATTCAGCGAGGGGAATGCCAGAGGTGTATTCAACTCTCGCAGTAAGCTAGATAAGCTTGTAATAACTGAGAGTAAAGTGGAGGAGAAATTGTTGAAGATAAACAGAAGAAAGGCACCTGGGGTGGATGGGATCTATCCAGTTATATTAAAGGAGGCAGCAAAGGAAGTAAGCAAACCCTTAGCCATAATTATGAGAGTTTCCTTGGACTCAGGGAACGTACCCATAGACTGGAGATATGCAAATGTGTCCCCAATTCACAAAGGAGGATCAAAGGCTGACACAAGTAATTATAGACCTGTGAGTTTAACTTCTGTTCCAGGAAAATTCATGGAGGCATTGGTTAAAGAAGCACTGCAGGATCATCTAGACAAGACTTCGGTTATAGCTCGGACACAGCATGGCTTTGTTAAGGGAAAGTCTTGCCTGACCAATTTGATTGGATACTATGATGCAGTCACAACAGAACTGGATGCAGGGAATAACTTTGATATTATATATTTAGATCTTAGAAAGGCTTTTGATACTGTTGCACATGGAAGACTGCTGCAAAAAATTGGAGCAGTGTGGCATTGGAGGCAAATTGCTGCTATGGATAAAGGGGTGGTTGAGGGGGAGAAGACAGAGAGTGGTAATCAATGGACACTGCTCATTGTGGACTAATGTTATCAGTGGAGTCCCTCAGGGTTCAGTGTTGAGTCTAATATTGTTTTCTGTATTTATAAATAACATTGATGATGGTATATCAAGCTTAATATCCAAGTTTGCAGAGGATACAAAAGTTGGCAGGGTTGTTAAGGACACTACTGACGCTATGCTGCTGCAACAGGATCTGGAAAGGTTGAGCAGATGGGCGGAGAGGTGGCAAATGAAGTTTAACATTGACAAATGTAAAGTACTACATATGAGAAACAACAACCCCAGAGCAACGTATCAACTCTGTGGTACTACACTGACAGTGGTAGAGAATGAAAAGGACCTGAGGGTAATTGTGCAGGCAGATATGAAGTTCTTTGCGCAGTGCAGACGGTCTGCAATAGTAGCTCATGGTGTCTTATCAATGATATACAGGAATTTTTCTAGCAGGGATAAGGAGGTGATTATTTCCAATAAACAATTTCCTTGTATAAGGCAATTGTCAGGCACACATTGAGTACTGTATACAGGTCTGGAGGCCTCATTTCAAGAAGGATGTAGAGCTGCTGTCACAAGTACAGAGAAGGGCAACAAGGTTAGTGAATGGAACAAAGGGTTGCTCTTACGAAGAAATGCTTAAGTTTTGCAAATTACAGTGTCTGGAGACTAGGCACCGGCGAGGTCATCTGATAGAGGTGTATAAAGCCTTGAATGGTTTGAGTATGCTCAAACTGATGGGATTCTGCCTCTTGCTCAGAATAATCACCTGAGAGGGCATAAATTCAAATTGAGGAAAGACAGATGTAGGATAGATGTCCGGAAATTTGTCTTTAACCAGCAGGTAGTTGGTTGGTGGAACAGACTTCCATCCCTTGTTGTGGAAGTTGATAGCCTAAATAAATTTAAGGCTAAGCTGGACAGGTATTTCAAACGAACGGAGGGGTAAAGTGGAAGTTTTTTTTTTTTTTTTTTTTTCTGGCTGATGCTGCATAAGCTTGCTTTCTTGCATCATATGCCTCTACTAATGCTAATGGAAGAGAGCATGAAATAGGAAATATGTTTTATTTATTTTTTATTTTATTATTATTATCCATATGGTGCAAAGAAGCCTGAGGCTTTTGCTGCACCAGCCAATAAACAATTTCTGAGTTACCCTGAGAGAGAGAGCACAAAAGTCAGAAGTAGAAGGGAATCAACAAGAAAGAGAAGAATGATGATATCCAGCTCAAGACCCTGGGTGTGCCAAGCCCATACTCATGAGAGTGTTACAACTGGTAGTATTGCAAAGCAAGATATTGGGGACATGAATTAAACACATCAAATAAATACACTAAATGCTGACATGATGGAAAGGTTTCACTCGAACCACTGTCTGAGACACCTACTCTATTACGAGAGCTAGTTACAGGGGATACACATCAAGCAAATAACCACAGAGAACATGTACGAGAGCACAACTGAGCAATGGCATTCACATCAATGGGCGCAGAGATTAAATCACTGCCTGGAAATGATCCATACTGTTTTAGAATACACAGCCAGATTTACCATTTGGTGTCACCGTTATATCCAAACGAGGCAAATAAGCCAGGATATGGACAACTTTATATTTTCAATTCTGCCGAAGCAACAACAAAACAGCTTGAAAAACAATCAAACCAAGGGACTATGGCTGAAGTAATGCAACAATTGGACAAGATGTTGTGACAAGTTAACCCGTTTGCTGAGTGATATAAACAAATGGCTGATTATGGTCCATTTCCCTCAATATGAATCATTGAGGAAGCTTCCATCCTGCAGTGGATAATGGCTGCAGTTTACCTTTACACGTGATACTATACTATTTAATACCACACCACATGTACAATTACATAGATTGCAATGAAGCATTAGGGACAAGTTACTACTCTTGATAACAGGTTGGGTAAGCGGTAAGTGACAGAGTGATTATAAATAATCACTGCTCTTCATGGATTAATATGACCAATGGGGAACTACAAGGGCCATTTTTAGGCCCCCTTACTATTTTTAATATTTATTAAAGATATTTATGTAGACAGGGCTTTTCTATCAGAACAGTGTTCCGGAAGTTATAAAGAAATAAAAAAAAAAATTATATATTCGTACAAAAATATCATAAAAAAAAAAATTATATATTCGTACAAAAAATATCATAAAAAAAAACATATATTCATTAAAAATATACTAAAAAAATTATTTTAAAATAAAAATTATTTATTATTACTAATGCCGTTGGCATGGCAGAGAGTTAAGGGAGAGCAGAAAAAGCAAGAGGCCAAAATGATAAAATAATTTGTTTTCTTTAAATCTCAAAAATATTTCAAACTATTTAAGACTGTAAAAACTCTCGAATTCAAAAATTTGGCTTACCACAATTGTCTAAAAATTTTCCCAGGAGAGAACACCTATATCCCCTCCCTCTTTTCTAAGGGGATTTCCTCAGCATTTCGAAAGTTTATATTTTACAAAAAAAGAACCCTGAATGCAGGTATTTCAAGTTTGATGCTGATCAGTCAGGGTGGTTAATGACACTAATTAGGGTAGGCCTCTTCAACAAGATCTAGATAAAGTAAGTGGATGGGGTGAAAAGTGACAACTGAGCTTTAACATTCTTAAAAGCAAAGCACTGCATTTGGATAACACTAATTCAGAATAACATACTACATCAAACTCAAATTCAGGTAGTAAGGATAAGGAAAAGATCTAGAGGTAAATGTAGAAGCTGGCATGAGATTCTCTCAGCAGTGCAAACAGGCTGTTATAATGGCTAATGGGACTCTGTTAATGACATACAGGAATGTTGCTAGCAGAGAGAAAGAGGTGATTGGTCCATTATGGTGAAACAATGGCTAATGTTCTGTCTCTCTGGAATGCTGCATATAGGTTTGAAAGCTTGTTGTTGTTTGGTTTTTAGGAGCATTAGCAACTAAGGCCATATTGCTCCGGGATATGCGGTGGTCATTCCCTGACCTTTCCGCATCCTCCATATATGGTGGCGACAGGCTCGAACCCCGGTCTAATCAAGAAGCGTGTGCTATGCACTGCTGCTCCTTCCCACCTGGCTACGGAGGCGCCTGGTTTGAAAGCATATAGGTTTGAAAACCTCTGGTGAGTATGGGCTTGGCACACCCAGAGTCTCAAGCTGAATATCATCATTCTTCTCTTTCTTGGTAATTCTCTTCTACTTCTGACTTTCTCCCTCTCACAGGGTAACTCGGAAATTTTTTTTTTAGCTGGTGCAGCATAAGCCTCAGGCTTCCTTGTACTATATGGCTAGTAATTATAGTAACAATAAATGCATCAAATAACCCAGGCCAATCCAACAATGAATGTGTGCATGGTATTTATAGAAGATAGATGATATAATACACCTACATCCAAAACAGAGGTTGCTGCAATATTTGTTGGAGAAGATGGGGAACCACCTGCAAATAGAGACACATGCATATATCCCACAGGTGACTGCTGTAAAATTATATCACCGCTAAACAAGAATGGAGATCCTATGGTGTATCCGTTGCTATTCCTGTGCGGAGAGGGTGGTTGACACAAGGAACTACAGGAAAGTCAAAGAAGAAGAAGAGAGAAAACGCAAAACATATTACAGTAACAGAGTTGAAATTCTTTGCTTATAGACTTGCATGAGACCTAGTTTTAGCTTAATTCATAGCAGTGGGAAATTATTTCAGCAATACATTGTAGACGCCTATGTGAAGACTGAAGGATCTAGATTAAATTATTTATGCCATAATGAGAAAGATCTATGAGTGGAAATGTACCGTGGACTGTTGGATGCAGTAGAAGCATGAGCTCAGAAGCAAAACTTGAGAGCAGGGAAGATGATAATTCTGCCTTCGACTTTCCAAGACGGCCCAAGGTATGTGCAACAAAACTATCAAGGTGCTATGGCAATTGTATGAAAGTTTGGGAGACCTGATCTATTCATTACATTTACTTGCAATCTTGCCTGGCCTGAGATTGTGAATGCAATGAAAGGAAAGCCATAACCTGAACACAGACCAGACATAACTGTGTGAGTGTTCAAAATAAAACTTGCAGAACTGCTTGACAACATTCTCAAGTGGAATCTTTTTATCTTTTTGGTACTGTGATAACCTTCATCTACATGATAGAGTTCCATAAACGTTAGAGTTTTATATCACATGCAGACATACTCCTTATTCTGTCTACAGATTCTAAAATATGCACAAAGGATCACATTGACAGAGTCGTAAGTGCAGAGCTACCATGGTTAAAAACAAATCCAAGGTTGTTTGAAATTGCCACAAAGTGCATGCTACATGGTCCGAGCTGCGCACTCAGTGCACGATCTCTGTGCATGAAAGAAGGTGTATGCAGTAAGGGATTTCCGAAAGAGTTCAGAGATACAACAGAAGAGAATGTTAATGGCTATCCGATATATAAGAGAAGAGGACCTGCTGTTAAAGTAGCAATGTGGATAATAGATGGATTGTACCTTATGATCCATGGTTGTTGAAGAAATTCAATGCACCCATTAATATGGAAGTGTGTGCCTCCATGAAGAGTGTAAAGTACCTCTATAAATATATTTATAAAGGTCATTATGCGGCATCTGTACGATTACAGAGGGAAGGTACTGATGGTAGTTTGGTCTTTGATGAGTTTCAAACTTTCTTAGACGGATGGTACATTAGTGCACCTGAAGCAATGTTGCGTTTGATGAGTTTCCGATGTCAGAGAAGTTGCACTCCATTATAAGGTTGGCAATGCACCTACCTGATCAACAGCAAGTGATCTTCTAATAGGGCAGGAAAGAGGAGGCCTTGCAGCAGGAAATGTCTACAAAGACCATGCTTGAGGCATATTTTGAATTAAACAGAACAGATGTGCAAGCAATGCAATTCAGTTACGCAGATATACCAAAGTACTACAAATTTTAGAAAAAATCAGGTGAATGGAAATGTAGGCAAAGATGTGGAGATGATGTTATTGGATGCATGCCTGTTGTAAGTATTCAAGACAGCGAGTGCTACTATCTATGCATGCTTCTTACAAGAGTTACAGGAGTTACAAGTTTTGAGCATTTGCAAACAGTCAATGGACAATTCTGTGAAACATTTCGGCAAGCTTGCAGAGAACATGGACTTTTGAAAGGAAATAGGATACGGCACAACACACTTTCCGAGGCAATCGAGGCATGTACACCAAGTTATATACAGTTACTGTTTGCAACGATATGCGGCTTGGAGAACCAGATGTATCTTAACTGTGGGAAAGACATAAGCAGGGCATGGGTGTTTGGAACCCAAACACGGTACTAAGTACCGTGTTTGGGTTCTAATACCTCTCGTGTTTGGGGTTTTCATAAAAAAAAAAAAAGAAAGAAATGAGTGAAGATTTCATAAGATATTATTTGAAGAAACTGGCCCTCTGTATGCTCTTGCAGAAATAAACAAAATGTTGAAAAATTATGGTCTGAACCTTCGAAAAGTGTATCTACCAGCTGTTCAAATCATGACAACATCTCTGCATTTGCAATCATTTGACATTCTGGAAGAACAAGCCAAAGTGATAGCAAATACAGAAAAATTAAACAATGAACAAAAAATGGCATTTGACATTATTCTTGATGCCACCTACAATAAGTCAAACACTAATCATAACTGTTTATTTTAGATGGCCTGTCTGGAACTGGAAAAACATTTATTTACTCAACTACACTACACACCATATGAGGCAAGGGAGATAGTGTTACTCCTGTTGCATCTACAGGTATCGCAGCAACTCTGTTAGCAGGAGCCAGAATTGCTCACTCTGCATTCAAGTTACCTCTGCTTCTGAATTCAACTTCAACATGCAGTTTAAACCTGAACAGAGAGGAAGCTAAGGCACTTCTACAATCAAAGCTGATAGTGTGGAATGAAGCACCAATAATTCACATTCATCTCTTTCAAGCAGTAAATAGCCTACTACACAATCTGACAGGATTAGACAAGTCTTTGGAGAGAAATTTATACTACTAGGCAGAGACTTCAGGCAAGTCCAACAGGTGATACTACAAGGCTCAAGATCTCTAACAGTTGCCAGTTGTATAAAGAAACATAGGCTATGGATCCAATTCCATGTACTGAAACTTAAACGTAATATGCGAACAATAGGAAGTGAGTAGGCGATGGAAGAAGTGGTGCAACTATAATTTTGCCTACACCCTGTTTTTCAAACACACAAGACCCTATAGAACAACTCTATGGTGACATTAACTTCAACACTGTTACTGCTCAGCAACTCAAAGGCAGAGCAATACTAAGTGTTACAAATGATTCTTTGGAACTGAACAACAAAGTGTTAAACTGTATTCCGGAAGAAAAGACTGTGTACAAAAGTGTGGATACTGTAGCAAGCAATGAACCATGTGAGCATCTGGCATACATTGAAGAATTTCTCAACAGCTTAATACCAACAGGAATGCCTCTTTACAAGCTAAAACAGAAAGTAGGTGGTGTAATCATACTACTACAGAATCTTATGCCATCAAGGGGACTCTGCAATGGAACAAGATTGATAATTACGTATCTCGTGTAATAGATGGATTGAACTTAGATACTGTTCTCATACCGTGCATACCTCTTATTACATCCGATACAAATATGCCTTTCAAATTCAAATGAGGACAGTTTCCTATACGTTTAGCATTTTCAATGAAACCTGTATTTAGTCACAGGCAACTATATGTTGGTCTCTCAAGAGGTAGATCAGTGGACTTATTAAGTGTTGTAATATCTTAGAAGAATGAAATTTTTGTGTTTATAATGAAATTTATGAATAAATGAAAAAAAAAATGTCGATATTTAACTAATAACCTTTAAGATATGACGCTGATGGTGTATGTTATGCCAGGTACAACTAGTTTCTACGTATTCGCTCTTGTTCCTATGGCGCCTCGGTAGCCAGGTGGGCGGGAGCAACAGTGCGTAGCACATGCTTCTTGATCAGACTGGGGTTCGAGCCCGTGACCACCAAATACGGAGGATGCGGAAAGGTCAGGAAATGACCACCACATATCCCCGGAGCAATATGGCCTTAGTTGCTAATGCTCCAAATAACAATAACAACCATCTTGTTCCTATTGTTACTACTTTGCTTCATTTCTCATTGCTTTTTCATCATGGCTGTTGTTTCTTTTGATATTCTGATGATTGGTTTTTCTTGTTTTACAGTAGATGCAAGGACATAGGCAGCATCTACAATAATCGCAATGACTTTGTCACTATTGGTTGAAATATCTGTGTCAGGAAGTCTTGCAGCACACAAAAACAATTGAACAGTTCTAGTTCAAAGTTTTGATGATTTTTCAATAGTTTACATACAATGTTAATTTTCATAAACTTGCAAGAGAATGAGTTTACCTGAATGACTGAATGGTGCATATCCAACAGAACTGATGTGCACCAGCCTTTTCAATACAAGGAAGTTGAATCATTAATACCATACTTTATGCATAATTGAGGAAGCATTATTTCTATTCATACAAACGAAAACTGAATTCATGGGCAACTTTATCATAGCTACATGAAAGTCTTCCTTTTCTGTACAATTTGGAGGGATCTGGATTAGATCATACAAATTAAGTTTCATAACATCCTCCATTTTGTAACTTACTAGCAGTTAGTTAGTGCAAACAATCAATGATGACAGCATCGCCTGGAGAAATTTGGTGGTTCTCCTCCCAGAAGTGTTCAGCCATTGCACATTTCCCATAAATGTAACCCCCATATGATCTTTAACCTTATGTGTTGTCTCTCTAACATAACACTCCCCACAATCTGGAAATTTGATTTCATATTTGTACCTTCAATAAGTATAGTATCTTTGACAGAAATGTGTGCAGTCTCTGCCCCGGTAGCCACAAACACAGCGGGTCTGACAAGACTGTAATATTCTAGAGATCTGCTCTGTTAAGTCTGGATAGTAGGGAAGTATGCGTAACAGCGTAACGGCCTCCGTAGCCGAGTGGGCAGGAGCGGGAGTGCAGTCGCACACGCTCTTTGAGTAGACCGGGGTTCAAGCCCCTGACTGCTGAATACGGTCGATCTGCCAACCCGCACTGGACCAGCGTGGCAGATTATGGTCCATTTCCCTCAGCATGAATTGTTGAGGAGGCTTCCATCCTGCAGTGGGTTGATAATGGCTGCACTTTACTTTTTTTTTTTTTTTATGCGTAACAGCAGGTAAGTATGCCTTGATACAAATGTGTGCAGTCTCTGCCCCGATAGCCACACACACACAGCTGACAAGTCTGTAATATTCTAGAGATCTGCTCTGTTAAGCCCGGATAGCAGGAAATGTATCTGGTAACAGCGGGTAAGTATGCCTTAATCATTCTATGACTGGATGAAAAAAAACCCCTGCCAGTGCATGACTTAGGTCTCTCAGACTCATGGTAAAAAAACTATGATTTGGTCCTTGAGATTGTCACAGACATTCTCTCAGATATGCCAGACAAGCTGTACTTGCTACCTGCACGTCTAAAATGCTTTTGGAACTGATATTCAAGTCAAGTGGACCCAATTTCGGCAAAGTCAGGACGGTCTGTGACAGCCAGATCCTCTGCAAGCACCTTCACGATGGTGGGACTGTTACTAATCCTGGTTATAACCTCCATGCACAAACACACTGTGGGTGACCACCCAGGTGTGAACCAACATAAGCAGAGGTCGAGGTGTGGTGCCCACACCACAGGGAAGAATGCCGCCCCTCTGTGTCACCAGGCAATAATAGGGGTAGATGACTCTCATCAACATTGACGGTGCAATACCACCACTTTGCTTATTGGAGGCTTGAAGTGGTGCAACCCATGTTTAGTCTCCAGAGCTATGTTCCGATCAACCCTTCCCATCTCTTCTATCATGCAGTATGACGATGACTTTTGATGTTATGATGAACATCATGGCAAGATCCAATCTTCCTTACATTTCGAGGGTACAGCTTTACGGAATTCGCAGGCCAGCCGGTAGTTAGTACACCAGACTGTACCTATTGGTAACTCTTTAGGAGGCTTCCGGATCAGCTAGTGTATATAATTTTGCTACCTCTACTCTGCCAGATAGTAACTGGAGGGAGTCCGAGTAGTGTGTATGCGGGGAGCATTGTCGAGGCCACGTTATGTCAAGGATCTGGGTATATTCTTACCATGTGTATGCCATATACAAAAATTTCGTTACTTCATACAGCATGTCCCCCCCCCCCTCACTTTTTCTTACTATTGAATACACCATAAATTGTCAAACTAATAGAGTAAGCTTATCTGGGAAAAGATCTAAACCTCCCAAACACTTCCTAGTTCATTTCACAAATATACGTGGTCTCAATTCTAATCTCAACGACGTCCATTTCCAATTGCAGTTTGCCAAACCCCATGTACTTTTTCTGACAGAATCTCAGTTATCGGTTGATTCAACTACTGCTCATCTCAGTTGCCCAAATTATTCACTGTATGATTCCTTTCATCTCAAAGGTGGTACTTGTGCATATGTCCATTCTGATATATCCTGTCAGAGACTTGGTAATTTGGAATCTCCCCTTTTCGATCTTCTCTGGCTTAAAATCTCTCTACCTCATTGTGTCATATTCATCTGTTGTCTCTACAGTTCTCCCAACTCCACTAATCACTTGGAGCTCTTTGACTTTCTCTCTTTGCAACTTGACTTCCTCCAGTCCAACTTTCCTAACAGTGAGGTAATTTTCCTTGGTGATTTTAATGTTCACAACTCCAGCTGGCTTCCATTTTCTATTCACAGCGACCCAGCTGGTCAAGATGCTGAGGCTTTTGCAATTACTAATGACCTAGCGCAGATTGTTCATTTACCTACAAGAATACCACCATCCTAACAATACAGCCAATACGCTTTATCGTTTTCTCACAAACAACCCTTCTAAGTACACGGTCAAAGTGAGTGGTCCTTTAGGCACCTCAGATCACAACTTGGTGATTGTCTCTTCTCCAATGGAGCCTTTATCTCATGGCTATTCCCAACCTCGTATTGTTTGGCATTACAAGAGTGCAAAATGGGATGACCTGCGAGATTTATTTTCTTCTTTTCCTTGGTTGAATTACTATTTAAAAACTTCTGATGTCAACATTTTCTCAGATTGTGTCAGTGAAATTATTCTTGCAGGAATGGAATGCTTTATCCCACACTCCACTTTAAAATCTCATCCTTTATCTAAACCTAGGTTTTCCAATAAATGTGCTAAGGCTGTTCAAGAGAAGAACGTTGTGTATCTTAATTGGCTTGTTTCCAATTCTTCAGTTTCATTTTCTGCCTACACCAAAGCTCGCAACAATTGTAAAGCAATTATTAATCAGACCAAACTAGATTTTGAACAGGCTAAGAGTAAAAAACTTGCTTCTTGCCCTAATGGTAGCCGAGCATTCTGGTCTCTTGCCAAAGCTACTGGCCACAAATTTTGCCCTTCTCTGCTCCTCCCCCTCTGTCCAAACCAGATGGTTCTGTTGTCACTTGGGCCAAGGATAAAGCTGATCTGCTAGCATTCCATTTTTCTTCCAACTCATATTAATGATCTTGGTATAACACCTCCCACCATTCCCAGCACGCTCCATTCAATGCCTCCTGCGGTCTTCCATCTTCCGTCAGAATGATTTTGACGAATCTTGATGCTAAGAAATCTCCATGTCCTGATGGTATTTCTCCACTTGTTCTCAAAAACTGTGCTCCTAAACTTACTCCCGTTCTTTGCCGCCTTTTTTCACTTTATTATTCCAAAGGTGTTTTTCCTTCTGCTTGAAAATTTGCTTATATCCAGCCTGTTCCTAAAAAGGTTGACAAATCCCTCCCATCCAATTATCGGGCCATTGTAATTACTTATACTCTTTCTAAAGTAGTGAAGAAATCAATTAACTGCCAACTCTTGAACTACCTAGAAACCTTCCTTCTGATCACCAGTATGGATTCCATCATTTTCGATCTACTGATGATATTCTGGCTTATATTACTCATTTATGGACAAATTCAATGGAAAAGTTTGGTGAAACACAAGTAGTTGCTCTTGACATCTCAAATGCTTTTGATCGAGTTTGGCATAAAGGTTTTCTAAACAAGCTTCTATCTTATGGTTTGCCAACTGTTTTTTATAATTGGTTATCCAGTTTTCTATCTGATCGCTCACTGAGGGTGATGGTAGATGGCTCTCTCTCTTCTAACTTCTCCGCTAATGCTTGTGTCCCCCAAGGTTCATTTATTTCCCCCACTCTTTTCCTCTTGTATATTAATGACCTTCTTCCATTGAATGGAAATGCTATCCATAGTTTTGCCAATGATAGCACATTGCATTCCACTTTCCATTTTGAGAAACCTTGCCCTGCTCAATCAGCTTCAACTTCTCAAATATCCGCTACCAATTCCTTAAATGTTTATCTCGAGATTATTCTCCAGTGGGGCAAAGACAACTTAGTTGATTTCAGTCTTCTCTTATATCTCGCAAAAAGGATTCTTCTGCTCCTATGCTTATTTTTGGTGAAACTCCGATTTCTAGGCAAAATGATATATTTCTTTTGGAGATTACCCTGATTTGTAATCTCTCTCTCTTGGCACAAGCATATTACAAATATTGCTTCCTCTGCATCTAAAAAACTCCGTTTTCTCTTTTAACAAATGAAAATTATTAATATTCATGGTGATGAAATCAAAAATGCATAAATGAACAAAAATATTGAGATTTCCACAAATTGTTTGCAATGGTGTTCAACACATAGTCTCTTCAATTCATTGGTTAATGCTCAGTAATTCATTCCATGAAGGCCTGTGCAAATCATTCTAGTGTGTGTATGTATCAAATGGAGACATTTTTTACGTTTCTACTGTTAAAATGCATTAAATTTGGGACAAAGTTTTCTAAGACCTACATTTGATAATCTAACACACAGAAATGGCAAAAATAATTCTCACTTTAATGTAATTAGGGAATGATGCTACTCGATTAATTTTTATAAGTAACTGCTTTTTTTACCACATGCATAATATGTAGTTTTATTTTAAGTGCTGAATACTAAGTGCTTAAATTTATTACAATGGTGATGTTTCAGGAACATTTTTCTAGATCCCACCATCTGATACATGGGCTAGTAACAGCTCCTTGCCCCTCACTCCTTATGCAGCAGTTTTAGACAAGTGGAGGAGACAGGAGCCATTAATTGCCAATATATAGTCTGATAATATGATGCAGCATAATTAGCATTAGCATTAGTAGAGGCATTTGATGCAAGAAAGCAAGCTTATGCAGCATCAGCCAAAAAAAAAAATAAATAAATAAATAAAAAATAACCACTTCCACTCACCCCTCTGTTCGTTCGAAATACCTGTCCAGCTGAGCCTTAAACTTATTTAGGCTATCAACTTCCACGACAAGGGATGAAAGTCTATTCCAGCAACCAACCACCCGCTGGCTAAAGGCAAATTTCCTCACATCTAACTACATCTGTCTTTCCTCAATTTGAATTTATGCCCTCTCAGGTGATTATTCTAAGCAAGAGGAAGAATCCCATCAGCATTCAGCTTGCTCAAACCGTTCAAGGCTTTATACACCTCTATCAGATCCCCTTTCCGGTGCCTAGTCTCCAGACACTGTAATTTGCAAAACGTAAGCCTTTCTTCGTAAGAGCACCCCTTTGTTCCATTCACTAATCTTGTTGCCCTTCTCTGTACTCCTTCCTCCAGCATCTCTACATCCTTCTTGAAATGAGGCCTCCAGACCTGTATGCAGTACTCTAGGTGCGGTCTGACCATTGCCTTATACAAGGGAATAATCACCTCCTTATCCCTGCTAGAAAAATTCCTATATATCATTGACAATACACCATGAGCTACTCTTGCAGCCTATCTGCACTGCTCAGAAAACTTCATATCTGCCTGCACAACCACCCCCAGGTCCCTTTCATTCTCTACCACTGTCAGTGTAGTAGCACAAGAGTTGATACGTTCCTCTGGGGTTACTGTTTCCCATGTGTAGTACTTTACATTTGTCAATGTTAAACTTCATTTGCCACCTCTCAGCCCATCTGCTCAACCTTTCCAGATCCTGTTGCAGTAGCATAGTGTCAGTAGTGTCCTTGACAACCCTGCCAACCTTCATATCGTCTGCAAACTTGGACATTAAGCTTGATATACCACAATCAATATCATTTATAAATACAGAAAACTATAATGGACCCAATACTGAACCCTGAGGAACTCCACTAATAACATTAGTCCACGATGAGCAGTGTCCATTGATTACCACTCTCTGTCTTCTCCCCCTCAACCACCCCTTTATCAATAGCAGCAATTTGCCTCCAATGCCACACTGCTCCAATTTGTGCAGCAGTCTTCCATGTGCAACAGTATCAAAAGCCTTTCTAAGATCCAAGTATATAATATCAAAGTTATTCCGTGCATCCAGTTCTTTTGTGACTGCATCATAGTATCCAATCAAATTGGTCAGGCAAGACTTCCCCTTAACAAAACCATGCTGTGTCTGAGCTATAACTGAAGTCTTGTCTAGATGATCCTGCAGTGCTTCTTTAATCAGTGCGTCCATTAATTTTCCATGAACAGAAGTTAAACTAACAGGTCTATAATTACTTGTGTTGCCCTTTGATCCTCCTTTGTGAATTGCGGTCAGATTTGCACATCTCCAGTCTGTGGGTACCTCCCCTGAGTCCAAGGAAGCTCTCATAATTATGGCTAAGGGTTTGCTTACTTCCTCTGCTGCCTCCTTTAATATAACTGGATAGATCCCATCCACCCCGGGTGCCTTTCTTGTGTTTATCTTCAACAATTTCTCCGCCACTTTACTCTCAGTTATTACAAGATTCTCTAGCTTACTGCTGGAGTTGAATACACCTCTGGCTTTCCCCTCGCTAAATAACTCCTCATGTGTGAATGTCGATGCAAAATATTCATTTAGTTTGTTAGCTACCTGAGCAGGATCATCAACAGTTGACCCATCGATATCAAGTGGACCAATCTGATTCATCCCCTTCCTTCTAGAGTTTACATAAGTAAAGAACTCTTTGCTGTTTTTCTTTGCATCCCTTGCCAAAGATTTCTCGTAATCTGCCTTCGCCTACCTAACCTCCTTTGTAACTTGGTAACAGATCAACTTGTATCTATCATAGGCTTCTGTGCAAAATATTCATTCAGTTTGTTAGCTACCTGAGCAGGATCATCAACAGTTGACCCATCGATATCAAGTGGAACAATCTGATTCATCCCCTTCCTTCTAGAGTTTACATAAGTAAAGAACTCTTTGCTGTTTTTCTTTGCATCCCTTGCCAAAGATTTCTCATAATCTGCCTTCGCCTGCCTAACCTCCTTTGTAACTTGGTAACAGATCAACTTGTATCTATCATAGACTTCTGTGTCACGTGTCAATTTCTATGTATCCCATGCATTTTTCTTCTCTGCCATATGTCTCATTAGTTTATCTGACATCCACTTAGGCCTAAACCTTGAACAATATTTCTTAGTTGGTATGTAAAGCCTAGTAGCTTCCAAGATAAGTTCTTTGAATGCTTCCCATTTTGAATTTGCTGTTGGTAACATCATCAGTTGGTCCCACTGTATAGAATTTAAATACTGTCTCAGTCCATCGTAGTCGCCTTTACGAAAGCAATAACCCTTCCCTTTACCCTTAATGGTAGTTACCTCATTGAGTAAATCCCACTGCAGCACACTGTGATCACTGCCACCTAGAGGTTCATTTCCTGCAGATTCTTAATGCATGAAGAATCACTACTGATAATCAAATCAAGAGTATTACTCCCTCTAGTTGCCTCCTGAACATGCTGATGTAGAAAACAATCATCCAGTAAATCCACAAAAGCCTTGCTAGTGTGTGAGTGACCAGCCCCCAAATTCCAGTCAATATCTGGGAAATTAAAATCCCCCATTATAAGACTCTCTGATTTACTGGCCTACTGTATTTCCCCGTACAGTTTCTTATTATACTCATCAGAGTCATTAGGCCTATAGCACACTCCTACTCTCAATTTTGATCTCCCAATGCTTATGTCACACCAAACTGACTTGACACTGCACTGTCCAGCAATGCTAACTGGCTTCACTTCCTTGGATTTTATGTATTTCTTAACTAATAGCATAACCCCTCCTCCCTTCCTATCCTGTCTATCCTTTCTGTAGACATTGTACTCCCCAAATTCCAGTTCTGCATTTCTTATATATGTGTGACACCATGTCTCTGAAATCCCCACAATATCTGCCTTTGATGTTTTGAGAAATAACTCAAATTCATCAAATTTATTTACTAAACTCCTAGCATTGGTGTATACGCAAGTATACATGCACCTGTTCTTTTTCTTAGCTACCCTAACGCAACCTATGTGTTTATTTGTACCCCAGTGATTCCCAGCAGTCTCTGAAATATCCTGCATCTTATTTTCCAGGCTGCGGCTGATTACAATAGAAGCAGTGCAAGAATCACTTTCACCTCTGTCAGGCTGCTGTTAATTATTTGGTCCTTGTTTCCCCCCAAGCTAGCAGTTTTCCGACCCACCTAACACTGCCTCGATAGCATCAGCAAATATTCTAGCACTATTTCTATTTAAGTGTATCCCATCCTTGTAGAAGCAGTCCCTTTTGTTAACAAGTACAGACCAGGCTGAAAAAAATTCTACCCCTTGAGCCCTGCACAATCTTTCCAGGGCCGAATTGATCGACAGGGCTCTCATCATATACTCCCTCCTATCGTGTCTGGGCAGAATTGCAGACACTTTCAAATTCAACTCTAATTCACGGCTTTTTTTCAACAGTGACCTGTACTTGTTAAGTAATTCCGCCGGTCTCCTACTCTTAATATCATTAGTGCCAACGTGTACAACTATATCACCTTTTGCGCCTTTAAAAGATGATATCTGCTCTACAACATCATCAACCTTTGCCCCTGGCAGACATACCCTGGTCCTGTTCCACCTATCCTTTTTACAAAGCATGTTTCCCGTTTCCCTGACAATAGGGTCACCAACAACTACTAGTTCCTTTGGGACCAGCACATTCTGCCTTGGGGGCTGCCGCTGTGTTGCATGATGACCAAGTGCAAGCTCTGGCAGTGTTGTGGGCAGCTGAGAGCTTGATGGGCCCCTCACTTTTAATCCTTCGAGGGCATCCACCCTGTCCTTCAACAATGCTGAGTTGTCGCCTGATTTCCTTACACTCCTTGCATCGCGCACGCACAAAGACATCCCCCATGGCAGTATCATATCCCATACCTGACTGCTCCACAAACATCAAGCAAGTAGTGCATTTTAATAGGCTGTGATTCAGAGGGCAACTGCCCCCCTCAGTTCTCCCCTGAGCCACAGCACTCCCATTAGCTTGAGCCTTTTGCTTTGCTGCTCTGGTCAGAGTCATTATTTCGATTTAATTTCAATAAAATTTCAATTTCAGTACAAAATTAAAACCCTAAACTTATATCTCAACATAGTTATAATGCTGTATTTATGTTTCAGTATCGAGTGTTACCTATGAAATCCCTTTATATAACTTCCATATCAAGTTAAGTATTAGTTATTTATTTTTTACTAATTTTTTATGTTACGTAACCCAAGTCGTTATATGTATAATTAAAAGTACAATTTAATTGACAATGAAGTTCAACAAGATTAATTATCTGATTAATTGACAATATTATGTACTATACTATACTATATTAAGCTTATGCTATCTATTTCGAGATATTTTGTATCGCGTTACAATGGTGGCAATTACGAACGGTAAACACGTGGATTTGATACCCTTTCCGATACTAAGTAATACCTACAAAATCTCTATCTAAGTTACTTTAATCTAAGTATCGAAAATAAGAATATAAAACTACTCTAGAAAATAAGTTAATATGCCAATTTAAGCTAATAAAACAAAAAATAAATCAGAAAAAACGTCTCTGTTCCAGGAGCGGCAAAAATGTACATCTGCACAGGATAAGATTTGGTTCTGAAACAGTAACAAAAGTAATGTAATGCAACAAATTTAAGGTAATTAGGCCTGGAACCAAGTGAGATCTGTCAGGTGCCTTGTGAGAAAGCATTTTGAGCATTAATTGTTGGTTCAAGATTAATGACTGAAACTTTCTCATCCTTCTTAAATATTGGTCTAGTTGCTCAAGTTGTTTTTGAAGGATATTTTTGTTTTTCATAAAGTAATAACCAGAATTCTCCTCTTTCTTAGTGATTCCTTTCTACTTCTCTCTCTTGGTAACTCAAAAAATTTTTTTTGGCCGGTGCAGCATAAGCATCAGGCTTCCTTGCACCTTATGGCTAATAATAATTATTATTATAAATAAAGAAAGAAACTGACATGTCCCATGCAATAATGTGCTTCCTAGTTGCACTGTACCTAACAGGTTCGCTTCATTTTCATATCTATATTTTGACTGCCATTCTAGTTCAGGGTTACCCATTATTTATGCTCTAACTTTGTAAATACATCTCAACTTGGAAGGGCATTTTAGAGTTTGTGAAGAGTAATTAGCTGAAACATGAATTTATGCAACCTCAGCAGACTTTATTTCCTGCAACTCTCTCTCTCTCTCTCTCTCTTGTAATTATTTTTGTGTAGAGGTTTATATAGTGGATGAGTACATAATAAGTACTCCTCTTTTCAGTTTCTGTTGGTTTTGTTTGATTATAGTTTTGTTGTCTCAATTATTAACATTCATTTAGACTCTTTGTCAGAAAAACATTACAATTGTATCATACATGCCACCAAAATAATGCAAAGGAAAGCAAAAATTAGTAAGAAGGGTGCTTCTTTTTTTTTTTTTTTTTAACAATATGCTATAGCTCTCATTAATGATTAAGTGAAAAGGCAATTGTTAGTGACAGATGTTCCTCATGTGTGTTATTCTTGTGTCCAGCATGATGATGAAATTGATACTTTAAAAGGCAATAAATAAAAACCTGAAATCATATATTTTTAAATAATACCAGAGGAGGGATAGATGAATATGAGCAATGTATCAGCAGAAACACACCAGACTATGGCCAATTGTGATTTTTACTGCTAAACGTAGCAGGAATAAATGCACAAATAGTGTTGTTTGTTCCAAATAATGCAAAAGAAAGCAATAAATTAGTGGGTTTTTTTTTTTCCCCTTTTTTTTGCTGAGTGTGCTAGTTCTTACAAAATGACAAAGTGAAAACATGATTGCTAATGACAAATATTCCCCTTGATGCAAGGAGAAAAAAAGACAGGAAGCAGCCAGAACAAGCAATGAAATTATTGCAAATCTGAAGCCAGGCACAATGAAAAGTGTCATTTCTGTCTAATAGGAAAATATATATACAAAATCTCTATCCATCCATCCATCCACCCTTCTTTGGTTGTTGCTGTAGTTGTGTACTGGTTTAGTTTCTGTTAATCACTTACTTGGCTAGCAATATGAACGGCATATTCTTATTTTATATTCTAATTATGTTTCCACAACATGTGATAAGTATTGCTTTGCAGCCAATGTTGACTATACTGATTCTATTACCCTTTTTGTTTCTTTTTTCTTTTATATTTTCTTTATCACTTATTTAGCTCGAGTTTATTTCTGTGTATGTGTGTGTGTATATATACTAACTTTAAAATACAATAAAAAAAAATCATAATCTCTATATATAGAGTGATTATGTTTTTTTTTTTTTCAGATGCAGCAACTGTGATTTTTTTATATTTTATTTTTAATTTAGTTGTCCTGAAAAACCATACCATTTAGTGGATGAGTGAACATCCAATTCTGCTGCTCCATATATATATATATATGTTTTTTTTATTTCTGCCATTTTATTCTTTGAAATCAGTGGACAAAAAATCCTTGTTTTACTCATCACCTTCATGACATTACACATAACTATGCCATTCCTCTCCCCCCAACTCCAACAAGGATGTTGAGCTCTCCAGTCTCCATCTTCTAAGCTTCTTAAAAACAGAGACTACAGAGCTTGGCCTGTGCACATTCACAATCAATATACAATCACAATGGATATTCAGAAAATTTACCACTTACACTTTGGTTGTCCTGTAGGCAACCAGAAAAAAGGCGTGGGCATGATGTTATTTGTACCACTTGTCAGAATGGATTACGTGACTGGCTGAACAAAAGAAAAAATCCAATAACATTTGCCATACTCATGACTTGGAGGGAGTTACTTTTGTAATGCAAATGTAATAGATTCTCATTGAATAATAAGAACAGTGCTGTTTATCTGAACCTAGATTCAGCAATGAGACAATGACAATATGTTAAATCTGGTACTTCCAACAGCATGGACTAGATTCTTTAGAAGACAAAATGGAATGTGATGAAGATGCAATTGGCATAGGCCTGAGATGGTGCAAGGGGCTCTAATATCCTCAATTTGGTTATCATCAAGGATGAAAACTGCATCCACAATTTAACAGTGCAGGAAACAATAGTAGGTAATGACCACAATGTCATAAAATGGTTAGTGTCCAAAAAGATTTCTGTGGTCAAGGGGACAGGAAGGGCTTCAATTTCAGGAGAGGAGACTGTAATGCTTTGAGGTATTTCCTGGGCTTATTTCTTAACTGGAAAACCATGATAAGCTGATAGATATGAATTCATTATGGGAAGTATTCAAGGGATTTATTCTGGAAGCTACCAGTACATTTCTTATAGTGCAGAACTCTGACCAATTTGATTGGATACTATGATGTGGTCACGAAGGAACTGAATGCCAAAAATAATTTTAATATCATATACTTGGATTTCAGGAAAGCTTTTGATACTGTTGCACACAGAAAACTGCTGTACAAATCGGAGAGGTATGGCTTTAAGGGTAAGTTGCTACAATGGATAAAGGGATGGTAGAGTGGGAGATGGCAGAGAGTGGTAATCAATGAACACTGCTCTCCATGGACAAATGTTATTAGTGGAGTTCCCCAGGGTTCAGTGTTGGGCCTATTGTTGTTTTGTATATTTATCAATGATATTGATGAAGGTATATCAGGCTTAATATCCAAGTTTGCAGATGATACAAAGGTTGGCAGGGTTGTTAACGACAGTAAAGACAGTATGCTACTCCAGCTGGATCTAGATAAGTTGGGCAAATGGGCTGAGAAGTGGCAACTGAAGTTTAACATTGACAAATGCAGAGTACTGTATATGGGTAGCAATAACCGAAGAGAAACCTACGAACTGTGTGGTACTACACTCAGGGAAGTGGAAAGTGAAAGACCGGGGGTAATTGTGCAGTCAAATATGAAGTTCACCGAGCAGTGCAGATGGGCTGCCAGGGCAGGTCATGGAGTCTTGGCAATGATATATAGGAATTTTGCTAGCAGGGACAGGGATGTGATTATCCTGTTATACAAGGCAATGGTCAGCCACACCTAGAGTACTGTGTACAGGTCTGGAGGCCTCATTTCAGGAAGGGTATTGAGTTTCTAGAACGAGTACAAAGAAGGGCAACAAGATTGGTGAGGGGGAACAAAGGGGTGCTTTTACAAAGAAAGGCTTAAGGTCTGCAAATTGCAGCACCTGGAGATTAGGCACCTGCAAGGTGATCTGATTGAGGTGTATAAGGCCTTGAATGGCTTGAGCAAGCTGAATGCTGATGGGATTCGTCCTCTTGCTGAGATTAAGAACCTGAGGGGGCACATATTCAAATTGAGGAAAGATACTTGTAGAATAGATGTGAGGAAATTTGCCTTTAGCCAACGGGGAGTTGATTGGTAGAACAGACTTCCATCTTTTGTTGTGGAAGTTGATAGCCTAAATAAATTTAAGGTTGAGCTGGACAGGCATTGAGGGGTGAAATGGGAGGTGTTTTTTTTTTTTTTTTGGCCGATGCTGCATAAGCTTGCTTTCTTGCATCACAATCCTCTACTAATGCTAATGTTTTGCAAAAGAAAGAAAGATGCTCAAGTGGATGGCTAGAGAAGTTAAGGGTTTAATTGAATCAAAATAAAAAAGCATGGGATAGTTATAGACTATAGCAAGATACTGATTTATATAGATTTCATAAGCATATATGTAACAAAACTACTGAAGATCGCATCAGACTTAAAACAAGCAAAAGTCGAGTATGAGAAATCACTAGCAAAGAGTTTTTTTTTTTTTTTTTAGCATGTGAATATAAAAGAGAAGTGAGCGAATCAAATAGGTCCCTTACTTGATCAAACTGGAAAATTCATAGAAAACCCAGCAGAAGTGGCAGATGAGTTGAATAGATAGTTTACAATGATGTTTATTGATGGAAGGCCATTTTTCTCATCAGGGAGCAGTGACAAGGAGTCAGATTACTGTAAATTAAGTGTATCAGAGAAGAATATATGGAGGGAATACTGAAGCTGGGTGAAGATAAGGCTCCGGAAGTGGATGATATACATCCTGTTATACTTAAAAAGGCTGCATATGAGTGCATCACCCCCTTTGAAAATGTTAATGAGATCATCATTAGATTCTAAGGAGATTCCCTGGATTGAAGAGGTGTAATATCTCCCCATTCTACAAAGGAAGTATGAAAAATGTGATGGGCAATTATAGACCAGTGAGTTTGACTTCACTGGTGGATGAAATCATGGAGGCCTTTGATTAAGGATACAATACAACAGGAATGGTATTCTTAATGGATCACAGCATGGGTTTGTGAAGGGGAAGCCTTGCCTGACCAGTCTAGTTAATTATTATGATGAAGTCATGAGGCAGTTGGATGCAAGAAACTACTTGGACATGATTTCAGTTAAGCATTTGATATGGATCTCAATGAAAGGCTGTCATTAATCCTAATTTCTTCCAATGAAATTGTAAGAAACTGGGATTTTGTTGGATCAAGGGCTGGCTAAAAGATAGGGGAGAGAGTGGTCATAAATGGAAATACTTCAGGGTGGATCATTATAGTAAGCAGAGTATCTCAGGGATCACTGTTAAGGCCGCCTGTTATTTTCCTTAATGACACTTATGAGAGAGTACAAGGAAAGTTTTCAAAGTTCGCTGATTATATACAGGTAGGAAAGGTGGTTAATGACCAGAACCAGGCCATTTTGCTTCAAGATGACTTAAATCAGTTGCACAAATGGTCTGAAAAATGGCAACTAAAGTTTAATGCATTTAATGTAAGGTTTTGCACCAAGGGAACAGAAATCCTGAAGTTTACAATTTGGGGAAGCAGAATAAAAGTGACCTAAGATAAAAAAAAAAGGCTTGGGTAGGGGTTATGATTTGGTCAGACATGAAAATTTTTGCACAGTGTAAACAGGTAGCTAGGATGGTACATGGTGTCTTGTCCATGATATACAGGACCTTTGCAATCAGGGAAATGGATGTCATTTTGTATAAGATGGTGAGACTGCATTTAGAATATTGTGTTCAGGTCTGTAGGTTACATTTGAAGAAAGACCGAACTTCTGTAAAGAGTAAAGAGAAGGGCAACTAGATTGGATCCCATAAGCATAGTTTCCTATGCTTATGGAACAACCCTCTACTGCAGACATTACATCAGATGTGACTGGCTTTAAAGAAACACATATCAACTAGGAATGAGCAGCATGAAGTATGTTCCATTAATGGATCCAGTGATTTTTCTTCCATCTCTTCACATTAAATTTGGCATAATGAAGTTTTGTAATTGTAATTATAAAACAAATCAGAGTAATTAGAGGTTAACCTAGCTCCACCAGATTGGCCTCTAAAATAGTAGTCACTAGGCTGTACTTCTTAGTGGTGTGGCCTTGGTGCTTATAATTGTCAAACACTGCTTATAATTGTCATATGAAATTGTCTTGAGATAATTTAAATTAAAACTTTCAACTCTGTTATCATCCATTTTGGTGTCTTTCTTTTGCAATACTTCTGCCATTTAATGAATATATTAGTAGTGTCCTATGTTTTATATCCAACAAAATGTAGATGTAGTCTCTCCAATTAATAGCAGCCAAAAATTACTTAAAACCATTATAGGTTATGCTCTCCTCCTCTTGAAATTGAAGCCCTCACCCTTTCATTTGACAACTGTGCTTTCTTTGGACAGTGTTTCATTTTCCCACTATCAGTTCTTGTATTGTCATAGTCTTGATACTGTCCAGATTCTTGGTGAGAACCAAGTCAAGGATATTTCAGCCTTAGTTGCAACATTGTGGTGCAAGATAATTATTGGTAAAGAAAGATAATAGTGATGATACATTATAGGATAAATAACTCAGTGGAATAAGATAAAAATCTGTTCAGGCAATACGAATCAGCAAGCAACCGTGATTGCCTTATTGTGACTTTGAAATGTCTAGATGATTTTTATATATTCCATCATGTAAGATATTTAGAGCTATCTCTAGCTAATGGTGATGTAAGGTATGCATCGAACTTAAGTTGAAACTTAGCATACTGTTAGTTTGCTAAGTTTCTGAAAAAAGCATAGATGCCCTAGAAAAAGAGAAATCTGAGATGTCACCAGTTATTCAAGTGCTAAGAACTATAGTTCCAGTCTGGTAATCTTAATGGAGACTCAACTGTCAAGGAAATTTGAAACATCTTCTGAAATGCAGACAGATGGAATCAAATTAGAATGTCTCCCAGAATATCAATATAATCATTCAGCATTGTGGACATTGTAAGATGGTGAGATACCAAATTACTCTGCTACATATTGCAAAATTTCTTTTTATCAAGTGAACGCTATCAGCATTTTTTGATTCTTTCTTGAGCTGTATTCAGTACAGTGTCCCATGCATTTCAGATTTTACTGATGAATCCAAACTAGTGCTTCTTTGTAAGAAGTATAATAGGTACTACAGTACACTGGATAAATTCTAAATTAAAAATAATTTATTGAATAGCAGTGCAACTTTTAGAAATACAGTTTAAATAGAAAATCAAATACATCAATATAGTACTGAAATGGAAAAATTAAAGTGGTGGCACTGGGCGAGAGATTACGATATGTTACAGTCAAAATATCACAACCTTCAACAGTGGATTTAGGGGTTACAGACTAGGTAAAAACTACACGATATATTTACATCCAGTAAATATATCGTGTAGTTTTTACCTGTAACCCCTAAACTCTTTACTTACGTAAACTTCCAAATCCACTGGTGAAGGTTGTGATATTTTGACTGTAACATATCGTATTCATATCCAGAGAGTGATTCTGATGACAACAAATACAAGGAGGATGGAGATTATGGTTGGTCTGTTGGATGTTTGTGGGAGCTGAATATTGTGAACAATTACTGTTTACAATTTGGACAGTCTGTGATTACTGTCTCCTATATACAACAGCAATCTTAAGCTGATTGGCCCTGGGTCGTCTGCTTTCAATATGCATTGATCTTCTTAAGATGATGGGAGATTGAGTGCTAATGGACAGAGCTTGGTTCGATTAATTGTCTCCTAGCTGTCTGGAGAGTCCAAGAAAGCTTCCATAATTATGGCTAAGGTTTGCTGCCTCCTTTAATACAACTGGATAGATTCCATCCACCCCAGGTGCCTTATGTTTAACTTCAGCAATTTCTCCTCCACTTTGCTCTCAGTTATTACAAAATCATTTAGCACCCTGCCAGAATTTGATAAATTTCTGGCATTTCCCTCGCTGATTAACTCCTCATGTGTGAATGTAGATGCAAAATACTCGTTCAGTTTGTTAGCTACCTGAGCAGAATCATCTGCAATCAAACCATCGATATCAAGTGGACTGATCTGATTCATCCCCTTCCTTCTAGAGTTTACGTTGTTGTTGTTATTTGGTTTTTAGGAGCATTAGCAACTAAGGCCATATTGCTCCGGGATATGCGGTGGTCATTCCCTGACCTTTCCGCATCCTCTATTTGGTGGTGACGGGCTCGAACCCCGGTCTAATCAAGAAGCGTGTGCTATGCACTGCTGCTCCTTCCCACCTGGCTACGGAGGCACCTCTAGAGTTTACGTAAGTAAAGAAGTTTTTATTGTTTTTCTTTGCATCTTTTGCCAAAGATTTCCCGTAATCTGCCTTTGCTTGCCTAGCCTCTTTGTCACTTGATTACAGACTATCTTATATCTACCATAGGCATCTGTGTCTCCTGATAATTTATATGCATCTCATGCATTTTTCTTCTCTGCCACGAGTCTCATTGGTTCATCTGAAATCTGTTTAGGCCTAAACTTTGAACAGTTGGTATGAAAAGCCTAGTAGCTTCCAGATTAATTCCTTGAATGCTTCCCATTTAGAATTTGATGTTGGTAACATCATCAGTTGGTCCCACTGTACAGAATTTAAAAACTGTCTGAGACAACTATAGTTGCCTTCACGAAAGCATAAACCCTTCCCTTTACCCCTGATGGTAGTTACATCTTTGAGTAAATCCCACATCAGTACACTGTGATCACTGCCACCTAGTGGTTCCTTTATTTGCAGATTCTTAATGCATGAATAATCAATGCTGGTAATCAGATCAACAGTATTAAGCCCTCGGGTTGCCTCTCGAACATGCTGCTGTAGAAAACAATCATCCAATAAATCCACAAAAGTCTTGCTAGTGTGTGAGTGACCAACCCACAAGTTCCAGTCAATATAAAATCCCCCATTATAAGACAATATGATTTACTCTTTTTTCTCTTTCTCTGTAGAGTTGTTTGTTGTACTCATCAGAGCCATTAGGCCTATAATACATTCCTATTCTCAACTTTGCTTTCCCAGTGCTTGTCACACCAAACTGACTCAACACTGCACTGTCCACTCATGTCAACTGAATGCACTTCCTTAGATTTTGTGTTTCTTAACTAACAGCATGACCCTCCTCCGTTTCTATCCTTTCTTTATGCATTTAACTTCCAAGATTCCAGTTCTGCATTCCTTATCTTTGTGTGACACCACATCTCTGATATCCCAACAATACCTGCCTTTTATGTCTTCACCAGCACATCAAATCTATTTACTATAATCTTAGCATTGGTGTACATGCACCTATTCTTCCTCCTAGTTACCCTAATGCAACCCATATATTTACTTGTTCTATGATGACTCCCAGCAGTACTTGAAATCCCCAGCACCTTGCTTTCCAGGCTGCTGCACATTCCAATAGAAGCAATTCAAGAATCAATTTCACCACTCTGCCTGTGGCTACTATTAATCTATTAGTCTCCAACATATCAATGTTGGTGGAGTAGAGAGGAGTACCATGGTAGAATTCTATGTGTAATATAGGGCCTAACTGTAGAATATGCAGGCACTAGGAAAAATAATTTTGAGGCCCCTGTAAAAATGTTTGTTATGAAATTATATATAATGTTTTTGGATTAATAATAATGATAAATGGATAGGTTCTGGTACCATTTTGTGAAGTCATGGCACCAATGATGCATTCAAAGGCAAATATACGGGGTCGCATGCTATTGTCATTTTTAATTTTTAGCTCACAGGTAAGAAAAAGTTGGGACCCCTGTGCTAAAGTTTGATGGCACTGGTGTATACAAGTACATACATCATCATCATCATCAGCCATTTTCAATCCACTGCAGGATGAAGGCCTCTCCAGCAACTTTCCAGTTCCTTCTGTTTTGAGCACTGGCCATCCATTTACTACCCAAAAACTCATGGATTTCATCTATCCATCTCCGCCTTTGTCTTCCAGGTTTTCTTCTAGGGTACCAGGTCTCCTCTTGGATACCATTCTGTTATTTTCTTAGTCCATCTGTCATCATGTCTTCGAGCTATGTGTCCTGCCCAAGACCATTTTAGTTCTTTAGTTTTGATAAGAATGTCCTTTACTTGAGTTTGCTGCCTAATCCATGTGTTTCTCTTCTTATCTAACAGTCTGATTCCCAATATAATTCGTTCCATTCTTCGCTGTGTAGTTCTCAGCTTCTCTTCCATTCTTTTGGTGAGTGCCCAAGTTTCACTTCCATAAGTCATGGTGGGGAGTATACATTGATTCATTATTTTACGTTTCAGACATACTGGGATATTGCTCTTCAGTATGTGACTATATTTCCTGAATGCTATCCATCCAAAATTTATTCTTCTCTTGACTTCCAGCCATTTATCATTATTACAGCTAATAACTTGTCCCAGATAAGTATATGACTCCACCTTTTCAGTTACTGCTCCTTCAATCATTATTTCCCTTTCCGTGGCATACTTGTTCATCATTACTTTTGTTTTAGCCATATTCATCTTTAGTCCAAAATCCTTACTAACTGTGCATAACTGATTAAGATTTTCCTCTAATTCTTTGGGATCGTGGCTTATGACCACAATGTCATATGCAAATTGTAAATGGTTTAGGTACTCTCTGTTCACTTTGACTCCTTTCTGCGACCAGTCTAATCTTCTGAAAGCTTCCTCAAGGGCAGCAGTAAACAGCTTCGGAGATATTGTGTCTCCTTGTCAAACTCCTTTCTCGATTTTAAATTTGCTACTGTCTTTGTCTAGTCTAATAAAGGAGGTAGCACTCTCATATATTTTCTTCAAAATCATAATATATGGGGTATCTATGCCTTGTCTTTCCAGTGCCCGAAACATTGCCTTATGCTGTATGGAGTCAAATGCCTTTTCATAATCCACAAATGCCAGGCATAATGGTGTTTTATATTCATTTGCTTTCTCCATTAGCTGTGATATTATGTGAAGGTGATCCATAGTTGAGAATCCTGTCCTAAAGCCAGCTTGCTCTTTCGGTTGATTCATCAAGTATTCTTTCTAATCTGTTAGTAATGACCCTTGTGAACAACTTGTAGATGTGGGATAACAAGCTAATTGGTCTATAATTTCCAATTTCTGATTTATCTCCTTTCTTATGCAGCAACAAGTACATACAGGTAGCAATAACTGAGTTTGTGCACTTATCTAGACTCCAGCAGACTCATCAATGGCTAAAGCAAAATTGTGTGGTGTTGTTTGTTGTTTGGTTCTTAGGAGCATTAGCAACCAAGGCCATATTGCTCCGGGGATATGCGGTGGTCACTCCCTGACCCCTCCGCATCCTCCATATTTGGTGGCGACGGGCTCGAACCCCGGTCCAATCAAGAAGCGCGCGCTACTCACCGCTGCTCCTTCCCACCTGGCTATGGAGGCGCCTGTGGCTAAAGCAAAATTGTGTGGAATGAATAAGAAGGTAACTGTGAAAGTTTCCAGAAGAAGGCGTTTTGTGCAGTCATAATTGCCAAGGCAAAAACAGTTGATGTCTCCTTATCAGTAGTTTTAAGGTTCTTAAAACAAAGCAGCAGAGGGAACTATGGTAGAATTTTGTGTTTTTTGAATTGTAAATAAAAAATTTTATTTATGATTTTGCATTTCATGGCATCTGCAAGATGCCATGAAATGCAAAATCACAAATTAGGAGGTGGGGGTAGAGTGACATTGCATCATCATAGCATCTTGCATGTGCTATAAAATGCAATGTCACTCTACCCCTCCCCCACCTCCTGTATCACACTCCAGTTTGTTCTCTTGTGCAAATGCCCAACTAGAGGTGCAGCTGTCCAATATAATGTTAGACAGCTGCACCTCATTAAAAATGTATGTTTCGTTAAAAACACATTTTTAACGAAAATATTTCCAGATCACAGATGACTTCAGATGGGAACAGTTGTGTTAGACCTGGAGAATCTTAGTCATTTGTCATTTGGTTTTTAGGAGCATTAGCAACTAAGGCCATATTGCTCTGGGGATAATGCGGTGGTCATTCCCTGACCTTTCCGCATCCTCCGTATTTGGTGGTCACGGGCTCGAACCCCGGTCTAATCAAGAAACGTGTGCTACGCACTGCTGCTCCTGCCCACCTGGCTACGGAGAAGCTTAGTATTCTTAAGGTTAAATATATGGCTCTCGCAGATACTATGAAACTCAGCATATCAACAGCAGAACATAAGGTACATTTTGCAGGCAACTACAAGCTTCACCAGACACTGAGAGTGATTGCCTCTCACTCCTAAGGTGTGTAACTCTTCTACGATCTGGAAATATTTTTGTTAAAAATATATGCTCTTCTAATATTTTTAATGGGATATTATAGTTGTGTGCGTGTTTTCCTGTTTTTGCTCATACTAATAACTGTATAGCATGTAAGAGAGCTGAAATGGGTAATACTGAATCGCAGTAAGACAACTTTATCACCTTAATTTTTGCATATCATGAAACGAAATTTAGAATTTCGGTGCACACCCAACATATAAAGACTTGACCAGGCTACACTTTTGGGCATTTTTCAGGTTTGGATGTCCAATTTGAGCAAATGTGGGCATGCTAGAAAATGTGCAGCAAACAGCAACAGGATCGGTTTTTGGTATAAAAACGTATTGCTGCATGTGCACACCCTCACTCTTCTAATATTTATCAGGATACTAAATAAAAAAAATATATCTAGTCAGAAAAAAAAACTTAAAAATCAAGTATGACCTATAGACTTTAAAGACATCAATAACTCTCTGATAATACATTTTCCAGGTAGTTTTTGGTATGCAGAGAGTAAACTCTTGATTCACCTCTAGGATCCTTTAAGGCTGAGGTCAGCTCTCTGCTTGAACTAGGACATCTTGTTCTGGTATTTGACTGTTGTCTCAAAACATCTCAAAGGTGTTCAGTTGGATTTCTGTTGGCTGATACATTGGAGGTTTTGTGTGTTTTGGGTGGGGATTGGGAAAGGACTTCAGTTTTGTGGGTTGCAGTCTTCAGAGCAGACATTTGTAGTGGGGATTTAATACAGGTAATTAAAGTTTTGAAAAGACCTAAGGAAATTAGGTAATGAGATTATCTTTTTTTTTTTTTAATGAAATCAGAAAATTAAATGATCTGCATGCATTTGCACTAATAGACAGGTATTAATTATCTGTCACTATAGTTTGTTTTTTAATTTTGTGATTTCATTTTATATTGAATGGTAGGACATCTCAAGCAGCAAAATCACACTTTGCCAAGTGTAGCATTAACTTTTACATTACTGTGTTATTGTTTAGTGGTTTAACTAGCATTTTCCTTTTTACAACAGTCTTGGAGACATAACCACAGTCTGTCTTAAATAATCAGATTATCTTTTTTTTATTTCACTCATGGCACAAACTATATACAGTACACTTAAATTATGGAAAGATAATTGTCAACTGAATTGATGAAAATGTTCTTTTATTTCACCTTCTAAGCTTCTAGAACTTGATTGCTTAAAAAAAAAAAAAAAAAAAACTTAAGGGTCAGTTATCTACTTGAGAAAACCAAGGGATTTATTTATTTAGTTATTGAAGGCTAATATCTAAATAATCCTTTTTACTGCATGTAAAACTTTTAAGAGATTTGCAGATACCTACTTCAGAAAACCAGGTAATTTGATTTATATATATATATATTTTTTTTTTAAGGCCATACTAAATAAGCCTTGCTTACTTGCAGCAATTGTCTTTTGAAAATTGATATCCATGTGTTGTATTGAAGACTGAAATCACTAAGGAAACTCACTTTAGTATTAGGAAATTTAGACTGGAGAATGTTGGAAAGTTCTGATCGATCTGTTGAGAAAAAAAGAGCAGATACAGCAAATGAATTGGACAGAAGGAACTGTAGAAATTTTAGGCTAAAGGAGAACAAAGGAGGAGTCCACTTCATGAAGTGTCTGTCAAGAAATATCAGAACAAAAATATGCAACTTTAAACAGGAGATATTATTTAGTGAGCCATTAATATTAAAAGATGGCAAAAACAGACTTTTTGCATCACATGCACACAAAAAAAAACCTCTCCAAATTATTCATACTTTTGCAATTGCCAAACTCCCTAGTCACACTGAGAGATAATTTATTCCAATAGCCTCACATGCTGCCAGAAGGTAAACTTCATGAGATCCACTTTTCTTTTATTTCCTAAGATTTGGTTTTACATTTGTGTGCCATGGTTCTTGTGTCACCTATCAACAAGAATCCTCATTCATTTTTTGCTTTGTTATTTGGTTTTTTAGGAGAATTAGCAACTAAGGCCATATTGCTCAGGATATGCGGTGGTCATTCCCTGACCTTTCTGCATCCTCTGTATTTGGTGGTGCATTAATTTTGCATATTCTTTTTATGAACTTATACTCCTCTATTAGGTTCCCAATAAAGTGTTGAGTTGCTGAGTTTTACAATCCACACCTAAATAGTTTCTCACAGGGACATCACTTATAATTCCTTACCAATCTGGTCACCCTTCTTTTAAACATCTATGGAAGTTCATCTCTTTTTTTAGATGTGATATCCAGACCTGAATTTTCAATATTTCAAGTAAAGTCTCACCATCATTTTACACAGAAGAATAATGAACATTCTTTTTTTTAAAAAGACTGTATAAAGCATTGACAATGTTTATATCATAATCTTAAAGTCTTTCCTGTCACACATCACCTTTAACTCCTCTCCCCTACTTGTCCCAATCTATATGCCACTCTTGAATTTCTGTTACCCATGCTGCATTTATTGGCAAAATTGCAATCCAGTCAATTGCACTTGTCCGGATTCAGCTGGGCAATCTGGTGTCCAGGTTTTTCCTTCAACCAGTTGCATTTTGTCCAGATTTTATACATTCAGCTTTAACCTTGCACAACCCCAGGGGCTCACATCTGGTGAGTATGGGCTTGGCACACCCAGGGTTCTGAGCTGGATATCATCATTCTTCTCTTTCTTGGTGATTTCCTTCGACTTCTGACTCTATCTCTCAGGGTAGTTCAGAAATTTTT